>NW_027194455.1:0-300000 GCF_032444005.1 Ranitomeya imitator
GTGGTTTCTTGTTCAGTCCATAGGCCTACATCATGTGGCAAACCGGTGAGCATGTGGCTCTATTAGTATAGGAGATACCTGAAAACATATCACACTTTTCATCATAGTGCTTTTACCAATGCATAAAATGCATGGAGAAGTCATTTCGAATGACTGGTCCTCAGTGTTGTGAGAACGATGACTGGTTAAAATTTTTGGTGGTTTCTTGTTCAGTCCATAGGTCTACATCATGTGGCAAACCGGTGAGCATGTGGCTCTATTAGTATAGGAGATACCTGAAAACATATCACACTTTTCATCATAGTGCTTTTACCAATGCATAAAATGCATGGAGAAGTCATTTCGAATGACTGGTCCTCAGTGTTGTGAGAACGATGACTGGTTAAAATTTTTGGTGGTTTCTTGTTCAGTCCATAGGCCTACATCATGTGGCAAACCGGTGAGCATGTGGCTCTATTAGTATAGGAGATACCTGAAAACATATCACACTTTTCATCATAGTGCTTTTACCAATGCATAAAATGCATGGAGAAATCATTTCGAATGACTGGTCCTCAGTGTTGTGAGAACGATGACTGGTTAAAATTTTTGGTGGTTTCTTGTTCAGTCCATAGGCCTACATCATGTGGCAAACCGGTGAGCATGTGGCTCTATTAGTATAGGAGATACCTGAAAACATATCACACTTTTCATCATAGTGCTTTTACCAATGCATAAAATGCATGGAGAAGTCATTTCGAATGACTGGTCCTCAGTGTTGTGAGAACGATGACTGGTTAAAATTTTTGGTGGTTTCTTGTTCAGTCCATAGGCCTACATCATGTGGCAAACCGGTGAGCATGTGGCTCTATTAGTATAGGAGATACCTGAAAACATATCACACTTTTCATCATAGTGCTTTTACCAATGCATAAAATGCATGGAGAAGTCATTTCGAATGACTGGTCCTCAGTGTTGTGAGTACGATGACTGGTTAAAATTTTTGGTGGTTTCTTGTTCAGTCCATAGGCCTACATCATGTGGCAAACCGGTGAGCATGTGGCTCCATTAGTATAGGAGATACCTGAAAACATATCACACTTTTCATCATAGTGCTTTTACCAATGCATAAAATGCATGGAGAAGTCATTTCGAATGACTGGTCCTCAGTGTTGTGAGAACGATGACTGGTTAAAATTTTTGGTGGTTTCTTGTTCAGTCCATAGGCCTACATCATGTGGCAAACCGGTGAGCATGTGGCTCTATTAGTATAGGAGATACCTGAAAACATATCACACTTTTCATCATGGTGCTTTTACCAATGCATAAAATGCATGGAGAAGTCATTTCGAATGACTAGTCCTCAGTGTTGTGAGAACGATGACTGGTTAAAATTTTTGGTGGTTTCTTGTTCAGTCCATAGGCCTACATCATGTGGCAAACCGGTGAGCATGTGGCTCTATTAGTATAGGAGATACCTGAAAACATATCACACTTTTCATCATAGTGCTTTTACCAATGCATAAAATGCATGGAGAAGTCATTTCGAATGACTGGTCCTCAGTGTTGTGAGAACGATGACTGGTTAAAATTTTTGGTGGTTTCTTGTTCAGTCCATAGGCCTACATCATGTGGCAAACCGGTGAGCATGTGGCTCTATTAGTATAGGAGATACCTGAAAACATATCACACTTTTCATCATAGTGCTTTTACCAATGCATAAAATGCATGGAGAAGTCATTTCGAATGACTGGTCCTCAGTGTTGTGAGTACGATGACTGGTTAAAATTTTTGGTGGTTTCTTGTTCAGTCCATAGGCCTACATCATGTGGCAAACCGGTGAGCATGTGGCTCCATTAGTATAGGAGATACCTGAAAACATATCACACTTTTCATCATAGTGCTTTTACCAATGCATAAAATGCATGGAGAAGTCATTTCGAATGACTGGTCCTCAGTGTTGTGAGAACGATGACTGGTTAAAATTTTTGGTGGTTTCTTGTTCAGTCCATAGGCCTACATCATGTGGCAAACCGGTGAGCATGTGGCTCTATTAGTATAGGAGATACCTGAAAACATATCACACTTTTCATCATGGTGCTTTTACCAATGCATAAAATGCATGGAGAAGTCATTTCGAATGACTAGTCCTCAGTGTTGTGAGAACGATGACTGGTTAAAATTTTTGGTGGTTTCTTGTTCAGTCCATAGGCCTACATCATGTGGCAAACCGGTGAGCATGTGGCTCTATTAGTATAGGAGATACCTGAAAACATATCACACTTTTCATCATAGTGCTTTTACCAATGCATAAAATGCATGGAGAAGTCATTTCGAATGACTGGTCCTCAGTGTTGTGAGAACGATGACTGGTTAAAATTTTTGGTGGTTTCTTGTTCAGTCCATAGGCCTACATCATGTGGCAAACCGGTGAGCATGTGGCTCTATTAGTATAGGAGATACCTGAAAACATATCACACTTTTCATCATAGTGCTTTTACCAATGCATAAAATGCATGGAGAAGTCATTTCGAATGACTGGTCCTCAGTGTTGTGAGAACGATGACTGGTTAAAATTTTTGGTGGTTTCTTGTTCAGTCCATAGGCCTACATCATGTGGCAAACCGGTGAGCATGTGGCTCTATTAGTATAGGAGATACCTGAAAACATATCACACTTTTCATAATAGTGCTTTAACCAATGCATAAAATGCATGGAGAAGTCATTTCGAATGACTGGTCCTCAGTGTTGTGAGAACGATGACTGGTTAAAATTTTTGGTGGTTTCTTGTTCAGTCCATAGGCCTACATCATGTGGCAAACCGGTGAGCATGTGGTTCTATTAGTATAGGAGATACCTGAAAACATATCACACTTTTCATCATAGTGCTTTTACCAATGCATAAAATGCATGGAGAAGTCATTTCGAATGACTGGTCCTCAGTGTTGTGAGAACGATGACTGGTTAAAATTTTTGGTGGTTTCTTGTTCAGTCCATAGGCCTACATCATGTGGCAAACCGGTGAGCATGTGGCTCTATTAGTATAGGAGATACCTGAAAACATATCACACTTTTCATCATAGTGCTTTTACCAATGCATAAAATGCATGGAGAAGTCATTTCGAATGACTGGTCCTCAGTGTTGTGAGAACGATGACTGGTTAAAATTTTTGGTGGTTTCTTGTTCAGTCCATAGGCCTACATCATGTGGCAAACCGGTGAGCATGTGGTTCTATTAGTATAGGAGATACCTGAAAACATATCACACTTTTCATCATAGTGCTTTTACCAATGCATAAAATGCATGGAGAAGTCATTTCGAATGACTGGTCCTCAGTGTTGTGAGAACGATGACTGGTTAAAATTTTTGGTGGTTTCTTGTTCAGTCCATAGGCCTACATCATGTGGCAAACCGGTGAGCATGTGGCTCTATTAGTATAGGAGATACCTGAAAACATATCACACTTTTCATCATAGTGCTTTTACCAATGCATAAAATGCATGGAGAAGTCATTTCGAATGACTGGTCCTCAGTAACATAGTAACATAGTAACATAGTTAGTAAGGCCGAAAAAAGACATTTGTCCATCCAGTTCAGCCTATATTCCATCATAATAAATAAATACCCAGATCTACGTCCTTCTACAGAACCTAATAATTGTATGATACAATATTGTTCTGCTCCAGGAAGACATCCAGGCCTCTCTTGAACCCCTCGACTGAGTTCGCCATCACCACCTCCTCAGGCAAGCAATTCCAGATTCTCACTGCCCTAACAGTAAAGAATCCTCTTCTATGTTGGTGGAAAAACCTTCTCTCCTCCAGACGCAAAGAATGCCCCCTTGTGCCCGTCACCTTCCTTGGTCATTTCGAATGACTGGTCCTCAGTGTTGTGAGAACGATGACTGGTTAAAATTTTTGGTGGTTTCTTGTTCAGTCCATAGGCCTACATCATGTGGCAAACCGGTGAGCATGTGGCTCTATTAGTATAGGAGATACCTGAAAACATATCACACTTTTCATCATAGTGCTTTTACCAATGCATAAAATGCATGGAGAAGTCATTTCGAATGACTGGTCCTCAGTGTTGTGAGAACGATGACTGGTTAAAATTTTTGGTGGTTTCTTGTTCAGTCCATAGGCCTACATCATGTGGCAAACCGGTGAGCATGTGGCTCTATTAGTATAGGAGATACCTGAAAACATATCACACTTTTCATCATAGTGCTTTTACCAATGCATAAAATGCATGGAGAAGTCATTTCGAATGACTGGTCCTCAGTGTTGTGAGAACGATGACTGGTTAAAATTTTTGGTGGTTTCTTGTTCAGTCCATAGGTCTACATCATGTGGCAAACCGGTGAGCATGTGGCTCTATTAGTATAGGAGATACCTGAAAACATATCACACTTTTCATCATAGTGCTTTTACCAATGCATAAAATGCATGGAGAAGTCATTTCGAATGACTGGTCCTCAGTGTTGTGAGAACGATGACTGGTTAAAATTTTTGGTGGTTTCTTGTTCAGTCCATAGGCCTACATCATGTGGCAAACCGGTGAGCATGTGGCTCTATTAGTATAGGAGATACCTGAAAACATATCACACTTTTCATCATAGTGCTTTTACCAATGCATAAAATGCATGAAGAAATCATTTCGAATGACTGGTCCTCAGTGTTGTGAGAACGATGACTGGTTAAAATTTTTGGTGGTTTCTTGTTCAGTCCATAGGCCTACATCATGTGGCAAACCGGTGAGCATGTGGCTCTATTAGTATAGGAGATACCTGAAAACATATCACACTTTTCATCATAGTGCTTTTACCAATGCATAAAATGCATGGAGAAGTCATTTCGAATGACTGGTCCTCAGTGTTGTGAGAACGATGACTGGTTAAAATTTTTGGTGGTTTCTTGTTCAGTCCATAGGCCTACATCATGTGGCAAACCGGTGAGCATTTGGCTCTATTAGTATAGGAGATACCTGAAAACATATCACACTTTTCATCATAGTGCTTTTACCAATGCATAAAATGCATGGAGAAGTCATTTCGAATGACTGGTCCTCAGTGTTGTGAGAACGATGACTGGTTAAAATTTTTGGTGGTTTCTTGTTCAGTCCATAGGCCTACATCATGTGGCAAACCGGTGAGCATGTGGCTCTATTAGTATAGGAGATACCTGAAAACATATCACACTTTTCATCATAGTGCTTTTACCAATGCATAAAATGCATGGAGAAATCATTTCGAATGACTGGTCCTCAGTGTTGTGAGAACGATGACTGGTTAAAATTTTTGGTGGTTTCTTGTTCAGTCCATAGGCCTACATCATGTGGCAAACCGGTGAGCATGTGGCTCTATTAGTATAGGAGATACCTGAAAACATATCACACTTTTCATCATAGTGCTTTTACCAATGCATAAAATGCATGGAGAAGTCATTTCGAATGACTGGTCCTCAGTGTTGTGAGAACGATGACTGGTTAAAATTTTTGGTGGTTTCTTGTTCAGTCCATAGGCCTACATCATGTGGCAAACCGGTGAGCATTTGGCTCTATTAGTATAGGAGATACCTGAAAACATATCACACTTTTCATCATAGTGCTTTTACCAATGCATAAAATGCATGGAGAAGTCATTTCGAATGACTGGTCCTCAGTGTTGTGAGAACGATGACTGGTTAAAATTTTTGGTGGTTTCTTGTTCAGTCCATAGGCCTACATCATGTGGCAAACCGGTGAGCATTTGGCTCTATTAGTATAGGAGATACCTGAAAACATATCACACTTTTCATCATAGTGCTTTTACCAATGCATAAAATGCATGGAGAAGTCATTTCGAATGACTGGTCCTCAGTGTTGTGAGAACGATGACTGGTTAAAATTTTTGGTGGTTTCTTGTTCAGTCCATAGGCCTACATCATGTGGCAAACCGGTGAGCATGTGGCTCTATTAGTATAGGAGATACCTGAAAACATATCACACTTTTCATCATAGTGCTTTTACCAATGCATAAAATGCATGGAGAAGTCATTTCGAATGACTGGTCCTCAGTGTTGTGAGTACGATGACTGGTTAAAATTTTTGGTGGTTTCTTGTTCAGTCCATAGGCCTACATCATGTGGCAAACCGGTGAGCATGTGGCTCCATTAGTATAGGAGATACCTGAAAACATATCACACTTTTCATCATAGTGCTTTTACCAATGCATAAAATGCATGGAGAAGTCATTTCGAATGACTGGTCCTCAGTGTTGTGAGAACGATGACTGGTTAAAATTTTTGGTGGTTTCTTGTTCAGTCCATAGGCCTACATCATGTGGCAAACCGGTGAGCATGTGGCTCTATTAGTATAGGAGATACCTGAAAACATATCACACTTTTCATCATAGTGCTTTTACCAATGCATAAAATGCATGGAGAAGTCATTTCGAATGACTGGTCCTCAGTGTTGTGAGAACGATGACTGGTTAAAATTTTTGGTGGTTTCTTGTTCAGTCCATAGGCCTACATCATGTGGCAAACCGGTGAGCATTTGGCTCTATTAGTATAGGAGATACCTGAAAACATATCACACTTTTCATCATAGTGCTTTTACCAATGCATAAAATGCATGGAGAAGTCATTTCGAATGACTGGTCCTCAGTGTTGTGAGAACGATGACTGGTTAAAATTTTTGGTGGTTTCTTGTTCAGTCCATAGGCCTACATCATGTGGCAAACCGGTGAGCATGTGGCTCTATTAGTATAGGAGATACCTGAAAACATATCACACTTTTCATCATAGTGCTTTTACCAATGCATAAAATGCATGGAGAAATCATTTCGAATGACTGGTCCTCAGTGTTGTGAGAACGATGACTGGTTAAAATTTTTGGTGGTTTCTTGTTCAGTCCATAGGCCTACATCATGTGGCAAACCGGTGAGCATGTGGCTCTATTAGTATAGGAGATACCTGAAAACATATCACACTTTTCATCATAGTGCTTTTACCAATGCATAAAATGCATGGAGAAGTCATTTCGAATGACTGGTCCTCAGTGTTGTGAGAACGATGACTGGTTAAAATTTTTGGTGGTTTCTTGTTCAGTCCATAGGCCTACATCATGTGGCAAACCGGTGAGCATTTGGCTCTATTAGTATAGGAGATACCTGAAAACATATCACACTTTTCATCATAGTGCTTTTACCAATGCATAAAATGCATGGAGAAGTCATTTCGAATGACTGGTCCTCAGTGTTGTGAGAACGATGACTGGTTAAAATTTTTGGTGGTTTCTTGTTCAGTCCATAGGCCTACATCATGTGGCAAACCGGTGAGCATTTGGCTCTATTAGTATAGGAGATACCTGAAAACATATCACACTTTTCATCATAGTGCTTTTACCAATGCATAAAATGCATGGAGAAGTCATTTCGAATGACTGGTCCTCAGTGTTGTGAGAACGATGACTGGTTAAAATTTTTGGTGGTTTCTTGTTCAGTCCATAGGCCTACATCATGTGGCAAACCGGTGAGCATGTGGCTCTATTAGTATAGGAGATACCTGAAAACATATCACACTTTTCATCATAGTGCTTTTACCAATGCATAAAATGCATGGAGAAGTCATTTCGAATGACTGGTCCTCAGTGTTGTGAGTACGATGACTGGTTAAAATTTTTGGTGGTTTCTTGTTCAGTCCATAGGCCTACATCATGTGGCAAACCGGTGAGCATGTGGCTCCATTAGTATAGGAGATACCTGAAAACATATCACACTTTTCATCATAGTGCTTTTACCAATGCATAAAATGCATGGAGAAGTCATTTCGAATGACTGGTCCTCAGTGTTGTGAGAACGATGACTGGTTAAAATTTTTGGTGGTTTCTTGTTCAGTCCATAGGCCTACATCATGTGGCAAACCGGTGAGCATGTGGCTCTATTAGTATAGGAGATACCTGAAAACATATCACACTTTTCATCATAGTGCTTTTACCAATGCATAAAATGCATGGAGAAGTCATTTCGAATGACTGGTCCTCAGTGTTGTGAGAACGATGACTGGTTAAAATTTTTGGTGGTTTCTTGTTCAGTCCATAGGCCTACATCATGTGGCAAACCGGTGAGCATGTGGCTCTATTAGTATAGGAGATACCTGAAAGCATATCACACTTTTCATCATAGTGCTTTTACCAATGCATAAAATGCATGGAGAAGTCATTTCGAATGACTGGTCCTCAGTGTTGTGAGAACGATGACTGGTTAAAATTTTTGGTGGTTTCTTGTTCAGTCCATAGGCCTACATCATGTGGCAAACCGGTGAGCATGTGGCTCTATTAGTATAGGAGATACCTGAAAACATATCACACTTTTCATCATAGTGCTTTAACCAATGCATAAAATGCATGGAGAAGTCATTTCGAATGACTGGTCCTCAGTGTTGTGAGAACGATGACTGGTTAAAATTTTTGGTGGTTTCTTGTTCAGTCCATAGGCCTACATCATGTGGCAAACCGGTGAGCATGTGGTTCTATTAGTATAGGAGATACCTGAAAACATATCACACTTTTCATCATAGTGCTTTTACCAATGCATAAAATGCATGGAGAAGTCATTTCGAATGACTGGTCCTCAGTGTTGTGAGAACGATGACTGGTTAAAATTTTTGGTGGTTTCTTGTTCAGTCCATAGGCCTACATCATGTGGCAAACCGGTGAGCATGTGGCTCTATTAGTATAGGAGATACCTGAAAACATATCACACTTTTCATCATAGTGCTTTTACCAATGCATAAAATGCATGGAGAAGTCATTTCGAATGACTGGTCCTCAGTGTTGTGAGAACGATGACTGGTTAAAATTTTTGGTGGTTTCTTGTTCAGTCCATAGGCCTACATCATGTGGCAAACCGGTGAGCATGTGGCTCTATTAGTATAGGAGATACCTGAAAACATATCACACTTTTCATCATAGTGCTTTTACCAATGCATAAAATGCATGGAGAAGTCATTTCGAATGACTGGTCCTCAGTGTTGTTAGAACGATGACTGGTTAAAATTTTTGGTGGTTTCTTGTTCAGTCCATAGGCCTACATCATGTGGTAAACCGGTGAGCATGTGGCTCTATTAGTATAGGAGATACCTGAAAACATATCACACTTTTCATCATAGTGCTTTTACCAATGCATAAAATGCATGGAGAAGTCAATTCGAATGACTGGTCCTCAGTGTTGTGAGAACGATGACTGGTTAAAATTTTTGGTGGTTTCTTGTTCAGTCCATGGGCCTACATCATGTGGCAAACCAGTGAGCATGTGACTCTATTAGTATAGGAGATACCTGAAAACATATCACACTTTTCATCATAGTGCTTTTACCAATGCATAAAATGCATGGAGAAGTCATTTCGAATGACTGGTCCTCAGTGTTGTGAGAACGATGACTGGTTAAAATTTTTGGTGGTTTCTTGTTCAGTCCATGGGCCTACATCATGTGGCAAACCGGTGAGCATGTGGCTCTATTAGTATAGGAGATACCTGAAAACATATCACACTTTTCATCATAGTGCTTTTACCAATGCATAAAATGCATGGAGAAGTCATTTCGAATGACTGGTCCTCAGTGTTGTGAGAATGATGACTGGTTAAAATTTTTGGTGGTTTCTTGTTCAGTCCATAGGCCTACATCATGTGGCAAACCGGTGAGCATGTGGCTCTATTAGTATAGGAGATACCTGAAAACATATCACACTTTTCATCATAGTGCTTTTACCAATGCATAAAATGCATGGAGAAGTCATTTCGAATGACTGGTCCTCAGTGTTGTGAGAACGATGACTGGTTAAAATTTTTGGTCGTTTCTTGTTCAGTCCATAGGCCTACATCATGTGGCAAACCGGTGAGCATGTGGCTCTATTAGTTTAGGAGATACCTGAAAACATATCACACTTTTCATCATAGTGCTTTTACCAATGCATAAAATGCATGGAGAAGTCATTTCGAATGACTGGTCCTCAGTGTTGTGAGAACGATGACTGGTTAAAATTTTTGGTGGTTTCTTGTTCAGTCCATAGGCCTACATCATGTGGCAAACCGGTGAGCATGTGGCTCTATTAGTATAGGAGATACCTGAAAACATATCACACTTTTCATCATAGTGCTTTTACCAATGCATAAAATGCATGGAGAAGTCATTTCGAATGACTGGTCCTCAGTGTTGTGAGAACGATGACTGGTTAAAATTTTTGGTGGTTTCTTGTTCAGTCCATAGGCCTACATCATGTGGCAAACCAGTGAGCATGTGGCTCTATTAGTATAGGAGATACCTGAAAACATATCACACTTTTCATCATAGTGCTTTTACCAATGCATAAAATGCATGGAGAAGTCATTTCGAATGACTGGTCCTCAGTGTTGTGAGAACGATGACTGGTTAAAATTTTTGGTGGTTTCTTGTTCAGTCCATGGGCCTACATCATGTGGCAAACCGGTGAGCATGTGGCTCTATTAGTATAGGAGATACCTGAAAACATATCACACTTTTCATCATAGTGCTTTTACCAATGCATAAAATGCATGGAGAAGTCATTTCGAATGACTGGTCCTCAGTGTTGTGAGAACGATGACTGGTTAAAATTTTTGGTGGTTTCTTGTTCAGTCCATAGGCCTACATCATGTGGCAAACCGGTGAGCATGTGGCTCTATTAGTATAGGAGATACCTGAAAACATATCACACTTTTCATCATAGTGCTTTTACCAATGCATAAAATGCATGGAGAAGTCATTTCGAATGACTGGTCCTCAGTGTTGTGAGAACGATGACTGGTTAAAATTTTTGGTGGTTTCTTGTTCAGTCCATAGGCCTACATCATGTGGCAAACCGGTGAGCATGTGGCTCTATTAGTATAGGAGATACCTGAAAACATATCACACTTTTCATCATAGTGCTTTTACCAATGCATAAAATGCATGGAGAAGTCATTTCGAATGACTGGTCCTCAGTGTTGTGAGAACGATGACTGGTTAAAATTTTTGGTGGTTTCTTGTTCAGTCCATAGGCCTACATCATGTGGCAAACCGGTGAGCATGTGGCTCTATTAGTATAGGAGATACCTGAAAACATATCACACTTTTCATCATAGTGCTTTTACCAATGCATAAAATGCATGGAGAAGTCATTTCGAATGACTGGTCCTCAGTGTTGTGAGAACGATGACTGGTTAAAATTTTTGGTGGTTTCTTGTTCAGTCCATAGGCCTACATCATGTGGCAAACCGGTGAGCATGTGGCTCTATTAGTATAGGAGATACCTGAAAACATATCACACTTTTCATCATAGTGCTTTTACCAATGCATAAAATGCATGGAGAAGTCATTTCGAATGACTGGTCCTCAGTGTTGTGAGAACGATGACTGGTTAAAATTTTTGGTGGTTTCTTGTTCAGTCCATAGGCCTACATCATGTGGCAAACCGGTGAGCATGTGGCTCTATTAGTATAGGAGATACCTGAAAACATATCACACTTTTCATCATAGTGCTTTTACCAATGCAGAAAATGCATGGAGAAGTCATTTCGAATGACTGGTCCTCAGTGTTGTGAGAATGATGATTGGTTAAAATTTTTGGTGGTTTCTTGTTCAGTCCATAGGCCTACATCATGTGGCAAACCGGTGAGCATGTGGCTCTATTAGTATAGGAGATACCTGAAAACATATCACACTTTTCATCATAGTGCTTTTACCAATGCATAAAATGCATGGAGAAGTCATTTCGAATGACTGGTCCTCAGTGTTGTGAGAACGATGACTGGTTAAAATTTTTGGTGGTTTCTTGTTCAGTCCATAGGCCTACATCATGTGGCAAACCGGTGAGCATGTGGCTCTATTAGTATAGGAGATACCTGAAAACATATCACACTTTTCATCATAGTGCTTTTACCAATGCATAAAATGCATGGAGAAGTCATTTCGAATGACTGGTCCTCAGTGTTGTTAGAACGATGTCTGGTTAAAATTTTTGGTGGTTTCTTGTTCAGTCCATAGGCCTACATCATGTGGTAAACCGGTGAGCATGTGGCTCTATTAGTATAGGAGATACCTGAAAACATATCACACTTTTCATCATAGTGCTTTTACCAATGCATAAAATGCATGGAGAAGTCAATTCGAATGACTGGTCCTCAGTGTTGTGAGAACGATGACTGGTTAAAATTTTTGGTGGTTTCTTGTTCAGTCCATGGGCCTACATCATGTGGCAAACCAGTGAGCATGTGACTCTATTAGTATAGGAGATACCTGAAAACATATCACACTTTTCATCATAGTGCTTTTACCAATGCATAAAATGCATGGAGAAGTCATTTCGAATGACTGGTCTTCAGTGTTGTGAGAACGATGACTGGTTAAAATTTTTGGTGGTTTCTTGTTCAGTCCATGGGCCTACATCATGTGGCAAACCGGTGAGCATGTGGCTCTATTAGTATAGGAGATACCTGAAAACATATCACACTTTTCATCATAGTGCTTTTACCAATGCATAAAATGCATGGAGAAGTCATTTCGAATGACTGGTCCTCAGTGTTGTGAGAATGATGACTGGTTAAAATTTTTGGTGGTTTCTTGTTCAGTCCATAGGCCTACATCATGTGGCAAACCGGTGAGCATGTGGCTCTATTAGTATAGGAGATACCTGAAAACATATCACACTTTTCATCATAGTGCTTTTACCAATGCATAAAATGCATGGAGAAGTCATTTCGAATGACTGGTCCTCAGTGTTGTGAGAACGATGACTGGTTAAAATTTTTGGTGGTTTCTTGTTCAGTCCATAGGCCTACATCATGTGGCAAACCGGTGAGCATGTGGCTCTATTAGTATAGGAGATACCTGAAAACATATCACACTTTTCATCATAGTGCTTTTACCAATGCATAAAATGCATGGAGAAGTCATTTCGAATGACTGGTCCTCAGTGTTGTGAGAACGATGACTGGTTAAAATTTTTGGTGGTTTCTTGTTCAGTCCATAGGTCTACATCATGTGGCAAACCGGTGAGCATGTGGCTCTATTAGTATAGGAGATACCTGAAAACATATCACACTTTTCATCATAGTGCTTTTACCAATGCATAAAATGCATGGAGAAGTCATTTCGAATGACTGGTCCTCAGTGTTGTGAGAACGATGACTGGTTAAAATTTTTGGTGGTTTCTTGTTCAGTCCATAGGCCTACATCATGTGGCAAACCGGTGAGCATGTGGCTCTATTAGTATAGGAGATACCTGAAAACATATCACACTTTTCATCATAGTGCTTTTACCAATGCATAAAATGCATGGAGAAATCATTTCGAATGACTGGTCCTCAGTGTTGTGAGAACGATGACTGGTTAAAATTTTTGGTGGTTTCTTGTTCAGTCCATAGGCCTACATCATGTGGCAAACCGGTGAGCATGTGGCTCTATTAGTATAGGAGATACCTGAAAACATATCACACTTTTCATCATAGTGCTTTTACCAATGCATAAAATGCATGGAGAAGTCATTTCGAATGACTGGTCCTCAGTGTTGTGAGAACGATGACTGGTTAAAATTTTTGGTGGTTTCTTGTTCAGTCCATAGGCCTACATCATGTGGCAAACCGGTGAGCATGTGGCTCTATTAGTATAGGAGATACCTGAAAACATATCACACTTTTCATCATAGTGCTTTTACCAATGCATAAAATGCATGGAGAAGTCATTTCGAATGACTGGTCCTCAGTGTTGTGAGTACGATGACTGGTTAAAATTTTTGGTGGTTTCTTGTTCAGTCCATAGGCCTACATCATGTGGCAAACCGGTGAGCATGTGGCTCCATTAGTATAGGAGATACCTGAAAACATATCACACTTTTCATCATAGTGCTTTTACCAATGCATAAAATGCATGGAGAAGTCATTTCGAATGACTGGTCCTCAGTGTTGTGAGAACGATGACTGGTTAAAATTTTTGGTGGTTTCTTGTTCAGTCCATAGGCCTACATCATGTGGCAAACCGGTGAGCATGTGGCTCTATTAGTATAGGAGATACCTGAAAACATATCACACTTTTCATCATGGTGCTTTTACCAATGCATAAAATGCATGGAGAAGTCATTTCGAATGACTAGTCCTCAGTGTTGTGAGAACGATGACTGGTTAAAATTTTTGGTGGTTTCTTGTTCAGTCCATAGGCCTACATCATGTGGCAAACCGGTGAGCATGTGGCTCTATTAGTATAGGAGATACCTGAAAACATATCACACTTTTCATCATAGTGCTTTTACCAATGCATAAAATGCATGGAGAAGTCATTTCGAATGACTGGTCCTCAGTGTTGTGAGAACGATGACTGGTTAAAATTTTTGGTGGTTTCTTGTTCAGTCCATAGGCCTACATCATGTGGCAAACCGGTGAGCATGTGGCTCTATTAGTATAGGAGATACCTGAAAACATATCACACTTTTCATCATAGTGCTTTTACCAATGCATAAAATGCATGGAGAAGTCATTTCGAATGACTGGTCCTCAGTGTTGTGAGTACGATGACTGGTTAAAATTTTTGGTGGTTTCTTGTTCAGTCCATAGGCCTACATCATGTGGCAAACCGGTGAGCATGTGGCTCCATTAGTATAGGAGATACCTGAAAACATATCACACTTTTCATCATAGTGCTTTTACCAATGCATAAAATGCATGGAGAAGTCATTTCGAATGACTGGTCCTCAGTGTTGTGAGAACGATGACTGGTTAAAATTTTTGGTGGTTTCTTGTTCAGTCCATAGGCCTACATCATGTGGCAAACCGGTGAGCATGTGGCTCTATTAGTATAGGAGATACCTGAAAACATATCACACTTTTCATCATAGTGCTTTTACCAATGCATAAAATGCATGGAGAAGTCATTTCGAATGACTGGTCCTCAGTGTTGTGAGAACGATGACTGGTTAAAATTTTTGGTGGTTTCTTGTTCAGTCCATATGCCTACATCATGTGGCAAACCGGTGAGCATGTGGCTCTATTAGTATAGGAGATACCTGAAAACATATCACACTTTTCATCATGGTGCTTTTACCAATGCATAAAATGCATGGAGAAGTCATTTCGAATGACTAGTCCTCAGTGTTGTGAGAACGATGACTGGTTAAAATTTTTGGTGGTTTCTTGTTCAGTCCATAGGCCTACATCATGTGGCAAACCGGTGAGCATGTGGCTCTATTAGTATAGGAGATACCTGAAAACATATCACACTTTTCATCATAGTGCTTTTACCAATGCATAAAATGCATGGAGAAGTCATTTCGAATGACTGGTCCTCAGTGTTGTGAGAACGATGACTGGTTAAAATTTTTGGTGGTTTCTTGTTCAGTCCATAGGCCTACATCATGTGGCAAACCGGTGAGCATGTGGCTCTATTAGTATAGGAGATACCTGAAAACATATCACACTTTTCATCATAGTGCTTTTACCAATGCATAAAATGCATGGAGAAGTCATTTCGAATGACTGGTCCTCAGTGTTGTGAGTACGATGACTGGTTAAAATTTTTGGTGGTTTCTTGTTCAGTCCATAGGCCTACATCATGTGGCAAACCGGTGAGCATGTGGCTCCATTAGTATAGGAGATACCTGAAAACATATCACACTTTTCATCATAGTGCTTTTACCAATGCATAAAATGCATGGAGAAGTCATTTCGAATGACTGGTCCTCAGTGTTGTGAGAACGATGACTGGTTAAAATTTTTGGTGGTTTCTTGTTCAGTCCATAGGCCTACATCATGTGGCAAACCGGTGAGCATGTGGCTCTATTAGTATAGGAGATACCTGAAAACATATCACACTTTTCATCATGGTGCTTTTACCAATGCATAAAATGCATGGAGAAGTCATTTCGAATGACTAGTCCTCAGTGTTGTGAGAACGATGACTGGTTAAAATTTTTGGTGGTTTCTTGTTCAGTCCATAGGCCTACATCATGTGGCAAACCGGTGAGCATGTGGCTCTATTAGTATAGGAGATACCTGAAAACATATCACACTTTTCATCATAGTGCTTTTACCAATGCATAAAATGCATGGAGAAGTCATTTCGAATGACTGGTCCTCAGTGTTGTGAGAACGATGACTGGTTAAAATTTTTGGTGGTTTCTTGTTCAGTCCATAGGCCTACATCATGTGGCAAACCGGTGAGCATGTGGCTCTATTAGTATAGGAGATACCTGAAAACATATCACACTTTTCATCATAGTGCTTTTACCAATGCATAAAATGCATGGAGAAGTCATTTCGAATGACTGGTCCTCAGTGTTGTGAGAACGATGACTGGTTAAAATTTTTGGTGGTTTCTTGTTCAGTCCATAGGCCTACATCATGTGGCAAACCGGTGAGCATGTGGCTCTATTAGTATAGGAGATACCTGAAAACATATCACACTTTTCATAATAGTGCTTTAACCAATGCATAAAATGCATGGAGAAGTCATTTCGAATGACTGGTCCTCAGTGTTGTGAGAACGATGACTGGTTAAAATTTTTGGTGGTTTCTTGTTCAGTCCATAGGCCTACATCATGTGGCAAACCGGTGAGCATGTGGTTCTATTAGTATAGGAGATACCTGAAAACATATCACACTTTTCATCATAGTGCTTTTACCAATGCATAAAATGCATGGAGAAGTCATTTCGAATGACTGGTCCTCAGTGTTGTGAGAACGATGACTGGTTAAAATTTTTGGTGGTTTCTTGTTCAGTCCATAGGCCTACATCATGTGGCAAACCGGTGAGCATGTGGCTCTATTAGTATAGGAGATACCTGAAAACATATCACACTTTTCATCATAGTGCTTTTACCAATGCATAAAATGCATGGAGAAGTCATTTCGAATGACTGGTCCTCAGTGTTGTGAGAACGATGACTGGTTAAAATTTTTGGTGGTTTCTTGTTCAGTCCATAGGCCTACATCATGTGGCAAACCGGTGAGCATGTGGTTCTATTAGTATAGGAGATACCTGAAAACATATCACACTTTTCATCATAGTGCTTTTACCAATGCATAAAATGCATGGAGAAGTCATTTCGAATGACTGGTCCTCAGTGTTGTGAGAACGATGACTGGTTAAAATTTTTGGTGGTTTCTTGTTCAGTCCATAGGCCTACATCATGTGGCAAACCGGTGAGCATGTGGCTCTATTAGTATAGGAGATACCTGAAAACATATCACACTTTTCATCATAGTGCTTTTACCAATGCATAAAATGCATGGAGAAGTCATTTCGAATGACTGGTCCTCAGTAACATAGTAACATAGTAACATAGTTAGTAAGGCCGAAAAAAGACATTTGTCCATCCAGTTCAGCCTATATTCCATCATAATAAATAAATACCCAGATCTACGTCCTTCTACAGAACCTAATAATTGTATGATACAATATTGTTCTGCTCCAGGAAGACATCCAGGCCTCTCTTGAACCCCTCGACTGAGTTCGCCATCACCACCTCCTCAGGCAAGCAATTCCAGATTCTCACTGCCCTAACAGTAAAGAATCCTCTTCTATGTTGGTGGAAAAACCTTCTCTCCTCCAGACGCAAAGAATGCCCCCTTGTGCCCGTCACCTTCCTTGGTCATTTCGAATGACTGGTCCTCAGTGTTGTGAGAACGATGACTGGTTAAAATTTTTGGTGGTTTCTTGTTCAGTCCATAGGCCTACATCATGTGGCAAACCGGTGAGCATGTGGCTCTATTAGTATAGGAGATACCTGAAAACATATCACACTTTTCATCATAGTGCTTTTACCAATGCATAAAATGCATGGAGAAGTCATTTCGAATGACTGGTCCTCAGTGTTGTGAGAACGATGACTGGTTAAAATTTTTGGTGGTTTCTTGTTCAGTCCATAGGCCTACATCATGTGGCAAACCGGTGAGCATGTGGCTCTATTAGTATAGGAGATACCTGAAAACATATCACACTTTTCATCATAGTGCTTTTACCAATGCATAAAATGCATGGAGAAGTCATTTCGAATGACTGGTCCTCAGTGTTGTGAGAACGATGACTGGTTAAAATTTTTGGTGGTTTCTTGTTCAGTCCATAGGTCTACATCATGTGGCAAACCGGTGAGCATGTGGCTCTATTAGTATAGGAGATACCTGAAAACATATCACACTTTTCATCATAGTGCTTTTACCAATGCATAAAATGCATGGAGAAGTCATTTCGAATGACTGGTCCTCAGTGTTGTGAGAACGATGACTGGTTAAAATTTTTGGTGGTTTCTTGTTCAGTCCATAGGCCTACATCATGTGGCAAACCGGTGAGCATGTGGCTCTATTAGTATAGGAGATACCTGAAAACATATCACACTTTTCATCATAGTGCTTTTACCAATGCATAAAATGCATGGAGAAATCATTTCGAATGACTGGTCCTCAGTGTTGTGAGAACGATGACTGGTTAAAATTTTTGGTGGTTTCTTGTTCAGTCCATAGGCCTACATCATGTGGCAAACCGGTGAGCATGTGGCTCTATTAGTATAGGAGATACCTGAAAACATATCACACTTTTCATCATAGTGCTTTTACCAATGCATAAAATGCATGGAGAAGTCATTTCGAATGACTGGTCCTCAGTGTTGTGAGAACGATGACTGGTTAAAATTTTTGGTGGTTTCTTGTTCAGTCCATAGGCCTACATCATGTGGCAAACCGGTGAGCATTTGGCTCTATTAGTATAGGAGATACCTGAAAACATATCACACTTTTCATCATAGTGCTTTTACCAATGCATAAAATGCATGGAGAAGTCATTTCGAATGACTGGTCCTCAGTGTTGTGAGTACGATGACTGGTTAAAATTTTTGGTGGTTTCTTGTTCAGTCCATAGGCCTACATCATGTGGCAAACCGGTGAGCATGTGGCTCCATTAGTATAGGAGATACCTGAAAACATATCACACTTTTCATCATAGTGCTTTTACCAATGCATAAAATGCATGGAGAAGTCATTTCGAATGACTGGTCCTCAGTGTTGTGAGAACGATGACTGGTTAAAATTTTTGGTGGTTTCTTGTTCAGTCCATAGGCCTACATCATGTGGCAAACCGGTGAGCATGTGGCTCTATTAGTATAGGAGATACCTGAAAACATATCACACTTTTCATCATGGTGCTTTTACCAATGCATAAAATGCATGGAGAAGTCATTTCGAATGACTAGTCCTCAGTGTTGTGAGAACGATGACTGGTTAAAATTTTTGGTGGTTTCTTGTTCAGTCCATAGGCCTACATCATGTGGCAAACCGGTGAGCATGTGGCTCTATTAGTATAGGAGATACCTGAAAACATATCACACTTTTCATCATAGTGCTTTTACCAATGCATAAAATGCATGGAGAAGTCATTTCGAATGACTGGTCCTCAGTGTTGTGAGAACGATGACTGGTTAAAATTTTTGGTGGTTTCTTGTTCAGTCCATAGGCCTACATCATGTGGCAAACCGGTGAGCATGTGGCTCTATTAGTATAGGAGATACCTGAAAACATATCACACTTTTCATCATAGTGCTTTTACCAATGCATAAAATGCATGGAGAAGTCATTTCGAATGACTGGTCCTCAGTGTTGTGAGAACGATGACTGGTTAAAATTTTTGGTGGTTTCTTGTTCAGTCCATAGGCCTACATCATGTGGCAAACCGGTGAGCATGTGGCTCTATTAGTATAGGAGATACCTGAAAACATATCACACTTTTCATCATAGTGCTTTTACCAATGCATAAAATGCATGGAGAAATCATTTCGAATGACTGGTCCTCAGTGTTGTGAGAACGATGACTGGTTAAAATTTTTGGTGGTTTCTTGTTCAGTCCATAGGCCTACATCATGTGGCAAACCGGTGAGCATGTGGCTCTATTAGTATAGGAGATACCTGAAAACATATCACACTTTTCATCATAGTGCTTTTACCAATGCATAAAATGCATGGAGAAGTCATTTCGAATGACTGGTCCTCAGTGTTGTGAGAACGATGACTGGTTAAAATTTTTGGTGGTTTCTTGTTCAGTCCATAGGCCTACATCATGTGGCAAACCGGTGAGCATGTGGCTCTATTAGTATAGGAGATACCTGAAAACATATCACACTTTTCATCATAGTGCTTTTACCAATGCATAAAATGCATGGAGAAGTCATTTCGAATGACTGGTCCTCAGTGTTGTGAGAACGATGACTGGTTAAAATTTTTGGTGGTTTCTTGTTCAGTCCATAGGTCTACATCATGTGGCAAACCGGTGAGCATGTGGCTCTATTAGTATAGGAGATACCTGAAAACATATCACACTTTTCATCATAGTGCTTTTACCAATGCATAAAATGCATGGAGAAGTCATTTCGAATGACTGGTCCTCAGTGTTGTGAGAACGATGACTGGTTAAAATTTTTGGTGGTTTCTTGTTCAGTCCATAGGCCTACATCATGTGGCAAACCGGTGAGCATGTGGCTCTATTAGTATAGGAGATACCTGAAAACATATCACACTTTTCATCATAGTGCTTTTACCAATGCATAAAATGCATGGAGAAATCATTTCGAATGACTGGTCCTCAGTGTTGTGAGAACGATGACTGGTTAAAATTTTTGGTGGTTTCTTGTTCAGTCCATAGGCCTACATCATGTGGCAAACCGGTGAGCATGTGGCTCTATTAGTATAGGAGATACCTGAAAACATATCACACTTTTCATCATAGTGCTTTTACCAATGCATAAAATGCATGGAGAAGTCATTTCGAATGACTGGTCCTCAGTGTTGTGAGAACGATGACTGGTTAAAATTTTTGGTGGTTTCTTGTTCAGTCCATAGGCCTACATCATGTGGCAAACCGGTGAGCATTTGGCTCTATTAGTATAGGAGATACCTGAAAACATATCACACTTTTCATCATAGTGCTTTTACCAATGCATAAAATGCATGGAGAAGTCATTTCGAATGACTGGTCCTCAGTGTTGTGAGTACGATGACTGGTTAAAATTTTTGGTGGTTTCTTGTTCAGTCCATAGGCCTACATCATGTGGCAAACCGGTGAGCATGTGGCTCCATTAGTATAGGAGATACCTGAAAACATATCACACTTTTCATCATAGTGCTTTTACCAATGCATAAAATGCATGGAGAAGTCATTTCGAATGACTGGTCCTCAGTGTTGTGAGAACGATGACTGGTTAAAATTTTTGGTGGTTTCTTGTTCAGTCCATAGGCCTACATCATGTGGCAAACCGGTGAGCATGTGGCTCTATTAGTATAGGAGATACCTGAAAACATATCACACTTTTCATCATGGTGCTTTTACCAATGCATAAAATGCATGGAGAAGTCATTTCGAATGACTAGTCCTCAGTGTTGTGAGAACGATGACTGGTTAAAATTTTTGGTGGTTTCTTGTTCAGTCCATAGGCCTACATCATGTGGCAAACCGGTGAGCATGTGGCTCTATTAGTATAGGAGATACCTGAAAACATATCACACTTTTCATCATAGTGCTTTTACCAATGCATAAAATGCATGGAGAAGTCATTTCGAATGACTGGTCCTCAGTGTTGTGAGAACGATGACTGGTTAAAATTTTTGGTGGTTTCTTGTTCAGTCCATAGGCCTACATCATGTGGCAAACCGGTGAGCATGTGGCTCTATTAGTATAGGAGATACCTGAAAACATATCACACTTTTCATCATAGTGCTTTTACCAATGCATAAAATGCATGGAGAAGTCATTTCGAATGACTGGTCCTCAGTGTTGTGAGAACGATGACTGGTTAAAATTTTTGGTGGTTTCTTGTTCAGTCCATAGGCCTACATCATGTGGCAAACCGGTGAGCATGTGGCTCTATTAGTATAGGAGATACCTGAAAACATATCACACTTTTCATCATAGTGCTTTTACCAATGCATAAAATGCATGGAGAAGTCATTTCGAATGACTGGTCCTCAGTGTTGTGAGAACGATGACTGGTTAAAATTTTTGGTGGTTTCTTGTTCAGTCCATAGGCCTACATCATGTGGCAAACCGGTGAGCATGTGGCTCTATTAGTATAGGAGATACCTGAAAACATATCACACTTTTCATCATAGTGCTTTTACCAATGCATAAAATGCATGGAGAAGTCATTTCGAATGACTGGTCCTCAGTGTTGTGAGAACGATGACTGGTTAAAATTTTTGGTGGTTTCTTGTTCAGTCCATAGGTCTACATCATGTGGCAAACCGGTGAGCATGTGGCTCTATTAGTATAGGAGATACCTGAAAACATATCACACTTTTCATCATAGTGCTTTTACCAATGCATAAAATGCATGGAGAAGTCATTTCGAATGACTGGTCCTCAGTGTTGTGAGAACGATGACTGGTTAAAATTTTTGGTGGTTTCTTGTTCAGTCCATAGGCCTACATCATGTGGCAAACCGGTGAGCATGTGGCTCTATTAGTATAGGAGATACCTGAAAACATATCACACTTTTCATCATAGTGCTTTTACCAATGCATAAAATGCATGGAGAAATCATTTCGAATGACTGGTCCTCAGTGTTGTGAGAACGATGACTGGTTAAAATTTTTGGTGGTTTCTTGTTCAGTCCATAGGCCTACATCATGTGGCAAACCGGTGAGCATGTGGCTCTATTAGTATAGGAGATACCTGAAAACATATCACACTTTTCATCATAGTGCTTTTACCAATGCATAAAATGCATGGAGAAGTCATTTCGAATGACTGGTCCTCAGTGTTGTGAGAACGATGACTGGTTAAAATTTTTGGTGGTTTCTTGTTCAGTCCATAGGCCTACATCATGTGGCAAACCGGTGAGCATTTGGCTCTATTAGTATAGGAGATACCTGAAAACATATCACACTTTTCATCATAGTGCTTTTACCAATGCATAAAATGCATGGAGAAGTCATTTCGAATGACTGGTCCTCAGTGTTGTGAGTACGATGACTGGTTAAAATTTTTGGTGGTTTCTTGTTCAGTCCATAGGCCTACATCATGTGGCAAACCGGTGAGCATGTGGCTCCATTAGTATAGGAGATACCTGAAAACATATCACACTTTTCATCATAGTGCTTTTACCAATGCATAAAATGCATGGAGAAGTCATTTCGAATGACTGGTCCTCAGTGTTGTGAGAACGATGACTGGTTAAAATTTTTGGTGGTTTCTTGTTCAGTCCATAGGCCTACATCATGTGGCAAACCGGTGAGCATGTGGCTCTATTAGTATAGGAGATACCTGAAAACATATCACACTTTTCATCATGGTGCTTTTACCAATGCATAAAATGCATGGAGAAGTCATTTCGAATGACTAGTCCTCAGTGTTGTGAGAACGATGACTGGTTAAAATTTTTGGTGGTTCTTGTTCAGTCCATAGGCCTACATCATGTGGCAAACCGGTGAGCATGTGGCTCTATTAGTATAGGAGATACCTGAAAACATATCACACTTTTCATCATAGTGCTTTTACCAATGCATAAAATGCATGGAGAAGTCAATTTCGAATGACTGGTCCTCAGTGTTGTGAGAACGATGACTGGTTAAAATTTTTGGTGGTTTCTTGTTCAGTCCATAGGCCTACATCATGTGGCAAACCGGTGAGCATGTGGCTCTATTAGTATAGGAGATACCTGAAAACATATCACACTTTTCATCATAGTGCTTTTACCAATGCATAAAATGCATGGAGAAGTCATTTCGAATGACTGGTCCTCAGTGTTGTGAGAACGATGACTGGTTAAAATTTTTGGTGGTTTCTTGTTCAGTCCATAGGCCTACATCATGTGGCAAACCGGTGAGCATGTGGCTCTATTAGTATAGGAGATACCTGAAAACATATCACACTTTTCATCATAGTGCTTTTACCAATGCATAAAATGCATGGAGAAATCATTTCGAATGACTGGTCCTCAGTGTTGTGAGAACGATGACTGGTTAAATTTTTGGTGGTTTCTTGTTCAGTCCATAGGCCTACATCATGTGGCAAACCGGTGAGCATGTGGCTCTATTAGTATAGGAGATACCTGAAAACATATCACACTTTTCATCATAGTGCTTTTACCAATGCATAAAATGCATGGAGAAGTCATTTCGAATGACTGGTCCTCAGTGTTGTGAGAACGATGACTGGTTAAAATTTTTGGTGGTTTCTTGTTCAGTCCATAGGCCTACATCATGTGGCAAACCGGTGAGCATGTGGCTCTATTAGTATAGGAGATACCTGAAAACATATCACACTTTTCATCATAGTGCTTTTACCAATGCATAAAATGCATGGAGAAATCATTTCGAATGACTGGTCCTCAGTGTTGTGAGAACGATGACTGGTTAAAATTTTTGGTGGTTTCTTGTTCAGTCCATAGGCCTACATCATGTGGCAAACCGGTGAGCATGTGGCTCTATTAGTATAGGAGATACCTGAAAACATATCACACTTTTCATCATAGTGCTTTTACCAATGCATAAAATGCATGGAGAAGTCATTTCGAATGACTGGTCCTCAGTGTTGTGAGAACGATGACTGGTTAAAATTTTTGGTGGTTTCTTGTTCAGTCCATAGGCCTACATCATGTGGCAAACCGGTGAGCATGTGGCTCCATTAGTATAGGAGATACCTGAAAACATATCACACTTTTCATCATAGTGCTTTTACCAATGCATAAAATGCATGGAGAAGTCATTTCGAATGACTGGTCCTCAGTGTTGTGAGTACGATGACTGGTTAAAATTTTTGGTGGTTTCTTGTTCAGTCCATAGGCCTACATCATGTGGCAAACCGGTGAGCATGTGGCTCCATTAGTATAGGAGATACCTGAAAACATATCACACTTTTCATCATAGTGCTTTTACCAATGCATAAAATGCATGGAGAAGTCATTTCGAATGACTGGTCCTCAGTGTTGTGAGAACGATGACTGGTTAAAATTTTTGGTGGTTTCTTGTTCAGTCCATAGGCCTACATCATGTGGCAAACCGGTGAGCATGTGGCTCTATTAGTATAGGAGATACCTGAAAACATATCACACTTTTCATCATAGTGCTTTTACCAATGCATAAAATGCATGGAGAAGTCATTTCGAATGACTGGTCCTCAGTGTTGTGAGTACGATGACTGGTTAAAATTTTTGGTGGTTTCTTGTTCAGTCCATAGGCCTACATCATGTGGCAAACCGGTGAGCATGTGGCTCATTAGTATAGGAGATACCTGAAAACATATCACACTTTTCATCATAGTGCTTTTACCAATGCATAAAATGCATGGAGAAGTCATTTCGAATGACTGGTCCTCAGTGTTGTGAGAACGATGACTGGTTAAAATTTTTGGTGGTTTCTTGTTCAGTCCATAGGCCTACATCATGTGGCAAACCGGTGAGCATGTGGCTCTATTAGTATAGGAGATACCTGAAAACATATCACACTTTTCATCATAGTGCTTTTACCAATGCATAAAATGCATGGAGAAGTCATTTCGAATGACTAGTCCTCAGTGTTGTGAGAACAATGACTGGTTAAAATTTTTGGTGGTTTCTTGTTCAGTCCATAGGCCTACATCATGTGGCAAACCGGTGAGCATGTGGCTCTATTAGTATAGGAGATACCTGAAAACATATCACACTTTTCATCATAGTGCTTTTACCAATGCATAAAATGCATGGAGAAGTCATTTCGAATGACTGGTCCTCAGTGTTGTGAGAACGATGACTAGTTAAAATTTTTGGTGGTTTCTTGTTCAGTCCATAGGCCTACATCATGTGGCAAACCGGTGAGCATGTGGCTCTATTAGTATAGGAGATACCTGAAAACATATCACACTTTTCATCATAGTGCTTTTACCAATGCATAAAATGCATGGAGAAGTCATTTCGAATGACTGGTCCTCAGTGTTGTGAGAACGATGACTGGTTAAAATTTTTGGTGGTTTCTTGTTCAGTCCATAGGCCTACATCATGTGGCAAACCGGTGAGCATGTGGCTCTATTAGTATAGGAGATACCTGAAAACATATCACACTTTTCATCATAGTGGTTTTACCAATGCATAAAATGCATGGAGAAGTCATTTCGAATGACTGGTCCTCAGTGTTGTGAGAACGATGACTGGTTAAAATTTTTGGTGGTTTCTTGTTCAGTCCATAGGCCTACATCATGTGGCAAACCGGTGAGCATGTGGCTCTATTAGTATAGGAGATACCTGAAAACATATCACACTTTTCATCATAGTGCTTTTACCAATGCATAAAATGCATGGAGAAGTCATTTCGAATGACTGGTCCTCAGTGTTGTGAGAACGATGACTGGTTAAAATTTTTGGTGGTTTCTTGTTCAGTCCATAGGCCCACATCATGTGGCAAACCGGTGAGCATGTGGCTCTATTAGTATAGGAGATACCTGAAAACATATCACACTTTTCATCATAGTGCTTTTACCAATGCATAAAATGCATGGAGAAGTCATTTCGAATGACTGGTCCTCAGTGTTGTGAGAACGATGACTGGTTAAAATTTTTGGTGGTTTCTTGTTCAGTCCATAGGCCTACATCATGTGGCAAACCGGTGAGCATGTGGCTCTATTAGTATAGGAGATACCTGAAAACATATCACACTTTTCATCATAGTGCTTTTACCAATGCATAAAATGCATGGAGAAGTCATTTCGAATGACTGGTCCTCAGTGTTGTGAGAACGATGACTGGTTAAAATTTTTGGTGGTTTCTTGTTCAGTCCATAGGCCTACATCATGTGGCAAACCGGTGAGCATGTGGCTCTATTAGTATAGGAGATACCTGAAAACATATCACACTTTTCATCATAGTGCTTTTACCAATGCATAAAATGCATGGAGAAGTCATTTCGAATGACTGGTCCTCAGTGTTGTGAGAACGATGACTGGTTAAAATTTTTGGTGGTTTCTTGTTCAGTCCATAGGCCTACATCATGTGGCAAACCGGTGAGCATGTGGCTCTATTAGTATAGGAGATACCTGAAAACATATCACACTTTTCATCATAGTGCTTTTACCAATGCATAAAATGCATGGAGAAGTCATTTCGAATGACTGGTCCTCAGTGTTGTGAGAACGATGACTGGTTAAAATTTTTGGTGGTTTCTTGTTCAGTCCATAGGCCTACATCATGTGGCAAACCGGTGAGCATGTGGCTCTATTAGTATAGGAGATACCTGAAAACATATCACACTTTTCATCATAGTGCTTTTACCAATGCATAAAATGCATGGAGAAGTCATTTCGAATGACTGGTCCTCAGTGTTGTGAGAACGATGACTGGTTAAAATTTTTGGTGGTTTCTTGTTCAGTCCATAGGCCTACATCATGTGGCAAACCGGTGAGCATGTGGCTCTATTAGTATAGGAGATACCTGAAAACATATCACACTTTTCATCATAGTGCTTTTACCAATGCATAAAATGCATGGAGAAGTCATTTCGAATGACTGGTCCTCAGTGTTGTGAGAACAATGACTGGTTAAAATTTTTGGTGGTTTCTTGTTCAGTCCATAGGCCTACATCATGTGGCAAACCGGTGAGCATGTGGCTCTATTAGTATAGGAGATACCTGAAAACATATCACACTTTTCATCATAGTGCTTTTACCAATGCATAAAATGCATGGAGAAGTCATTTCGAATGACTAGTCCTCAGTGTTGTGAGAACGATGACTAGTTAAAATTTTTGGTGGTTTCTTGTTCAGTCCATAGGCCTACATCATGTGGCAAACCGGTGAGCGTGTGGCTCTATTAGTATAGGAGATACCTGAAAACATATCACACTTTTCATCATAGTGCTTTTACCAATGCATAAAATGCATGGAGAAGTCATTTCGAATGACTGGTCCTCAGTGTTGTGAGAACGATGACTGGTTAAAATTTTTGGTGGTTTCTTGTTCAGTCCATAGGCCTACATCATGTGGCAAACCGGTGAGCATGTGGCTCTATTAGTATAGGAGATACCTGAAAACATATCACACTTTTCATCATAGTGGTTTTACCAATGCATAAAATGCATGGAGAAGTCATTTCGAATGACTGGTCCTCAGTGTTGTGAGAACGATGACTGGTTAAAATTTTTGGTGGTTTCTTGTTCAGTCCATAGGCCTACATCATGTGGCAAACCGGTGAGCATGTGGCTCTATTAGTATAGGAGATACCTGAAAACATATCACACTTTTCATCATAGTGCTTTTACCAATGCATAAAATGCATGGAGAAGTCATTTCGAATGACTGGTCCTCAGTGTTGTGAGAACGATGACTGGTTAAAATTTTTGGTGGTTTCTTGTTCAGTCCATAGGCCCACATCATGTGGCAAACCGGTGAGCATGTGGCTCTATTAGTATAGGAGATACCTGAAAACATATCACACTTTTCATCATAGTGCTTTTACCAATGCATAAAATGCATGGAGAAGTCATTTCGAATGACTGGTCCTCAGTGTTGTGAGAACGATGACTGGTTAAAATTTTTGGTGGTTTCTTGTTCAGTCCGTAGGCCTACATCATGTGGCAAACCGGTGAGCATGTGGTTCTATTAGTATAGGAGATACCTGAAAACATATCACACTTTTCATCATAGTGCTTTTACCAATGCATAAAATGCATGGAGAAGTCATTTCGAATGACTGGTCCTCAGTGTTGTGAGAACGATGACTGGTTAAAATTTTTGGTGGTTTCTTGTTCAGTCCATAGGCCTACATCATGTGGCAAACCGGTGAGCATGTGGCTCTATTAGTATAGGAGATACCTGAAAACATATCACACTTTTCATCATAGTGCTTTTACCAATGCATAAAATGCATGGAGAAGTCATTTCGAATGACTGGTCCTCAGTGTTGTGAGAACGATGACTGGTTAAAATTTTTGGTGGTTTCTTGTTCAGTCCATAGGCCTACATCATGTGGCAAACCGGTGAGCATGTGGCTCTATTAGTATAGGAGATACCTGAAAACATATCACACTTTTCATCATAGTGCTTTTACCAATGCATAAAATGCATGGAGAAGTCATTTCGAATGACTGGTCCTCAGTGTTGTGAGAACGATGACTGGTTAAAATTTTTGGTGGTTTCTTGTTCAGTCCATAGGCCTACATCATGTGGCAAACCGGTGAGCATGTGGCTCTATTAGTATAGGAGATACCTGAAAACATATCACACTTTTCATCATAGTGCTTTTACCAATGCATAAAATGCATGGAGAAGTCATTTCGAATGACTGGTCCTCAGTGTTGTGAGAACGATGACTGGTTAAAATTTTTGGTGGTTTCTTGTTCAGTCCATAGGCCTACATCATGTGGCAAACCGGTGAGCATGTGGCGCTATTAGTATAGGAGATACCTGAAAACATATCACACTTTTCATCATAGTGCTTTTACCAATGCATAAAATGCATGGAGAAGTCATTTCGAATGACTGGTCCTCAGTGTTGTGAGAACGATGACTGGTTAAAATTTTTGGTGGTTTCTTGTTCAGTCCATAGGCCTACATCATGTGGCAAACCGGTGAGCATGTGGCTCTATTAGTATAGGAGATACCTGAAAACATATCACACTTTTCATCATAGTGCTTTTACCAATGCATAAAATGCATGGAGAAGTCATTTCGAATGACTGGTCCTCAGTGTTGTGAGAACGATGACTGGTTAAAATTTTTGGTGGTTTCTTGTTCAGTCCATAGGCCTACATCATGTGGCAAACCGGTGAGCATGTGGCTCTATTAGTATAGGAGATACCTGAAAACATATCACACTTTTCATCATAGTGGTTTTACCAATGCATAAAATGCATGGAGAAGTCATTTCGAATGACTGGTCCTCAGTGTTGTGAGAACGATGACTGGTTAAAATTTTTGGTGGTTTCTTGTTCAGTCCATAGGCCTACATCATGTGGCAAACCGGTGAGCATGTGGCTCTATTAGTATAGGAGATACCTGAAAACATATCACACTTTTCATCATAGTGCTTTTACCAATGCATAAAATGCATGGAGAAGTCATTTCGAATGACTGGTCCTCAGTGTTGTGAGAACGATGACTGGTTAAAATTTTTGGTGGTTTCTTGTTCAGTCCATAGGCCTACATCATGTGGCAAACCGGTGAGCATGTGGCTCTATTAGTATAGGAGATACCTGAAAACATATCACACTTTTCATCATAGTGGTTTTACCAATGCATAAAATGCATGGAGAAGTCATTTCGAATGACTGGTCCTCAGTGTTGTGAGAACGATGACTGGTTAAAATTTTTGGTGGTTTCTTGTTCAGTCCATAGGCCTACATCATGTGGCAAACCGGTGAGCATGTGGCTCTATTAGTATAGGAGATACCTGAAAACATATCACACTTTTCATCATAGTGCTTTTACCAATGCATAAAATGCATGGAGAAGTCATTTCGAATGACTGGTCCTCAGTGTTGTGAGAACGATGACTGGTTAAAATTTTTGGTGGTTTCTTGTTCAGTCCATAGGCCTACATCATGTGGCAAACCGGTGAGCATGTGGCTCTATTAGTATAGGAGATACCTGAAAACATATCACACTTTTCATCATAGTGCTTTTACCAATGCATAAAATGCATGGAGAAGTCATTTCGAATGACTGGTCCTCAGTGTTGTGAGAACGATGACTGGTTAAAATTTTTGGTGGTTTCTTGTTCAGTCCATAGGCCTACATCATGTGGCAAACCGGTGAGCATGTGGCTCTATTAGTATAGGAGATACCTGAAAACATATCACACTTTTCATCATAGTGCTTTTACCAATGCATAAAATGCATGGAGAAGTCATTTCGAATGACTGGTCCTCAGTGTTGTGAGAACGATGACTGGTTAAAATTTTTGGTGGTTTCTTGTTCAGTCCATAGGCCTACATCATGTGGCAAACCGGTGAGCATGTGGCGCTATTAGTATAGGAGATACCTGAAAACATATCACACTTTTCATCATAGTGCTTTTACCAATGCATAAAATGCATGGAGAAGTCATTTCGAATGACTGGTCCTCAGTGTTGTGAGAACGATGACTGGTTAAAATTTTTGGTGGTTTCTTGTTCAGTCCATAGGCCTACATCATGTGGCAAACCGGTGAGCATGTGGCTCTATTAGTATAGGAGATACCTGAAAACATATCACACTTTTCATCATAGTGCTTTTACCAATGCATAAAATGCATGGAGAAGTCATTTTGAATGACTGGTCCTCAGTGTTGTGAGAACGATGACTGGTTAAAATTTTTGGTGGTTTCTTGTTCAGTCCATAGGCCTACATCATGTGGCAAACCGGTGAGCATGTGGCTCTATTAGTATAGGAGATACCTGAAAACATATCACACTTTTCATCATAGTGCTTTTACCAATGCATAAAATGCATGGAGAAGTCATTTCGAATGACTGGTCCTCAGTGTTGTGAGAACGATGACTGGTTAAAATTTTTGGTGGTTTCTTGTTCAGTCCATAGGCCTACAGCATGTGGCAAACCGGTGAGCATGTGGCTCTATTAGTATAGGAAATACTTGAAAACATATCACACTTTTCATCATAGTGCTTTTACCAATGCATAAAATGCATGGAGAAGTCATTTCGAATGACTGGTCCTCAGTGTTGTGAGAACGATGACTGGTTAAAATTTTTGGTGGTTTCCATCATTCCAAGAGATCAAAGACCGTATTGACCTTCATAGAGCATACGAGCAAAAATTCGCCCTAAATAACGACAGCCTCAAAAAATGCTCAAAAAAATGGGCTCGTTGGGAAGAAGTTTTCCCGTAACAATTTCCAGTTGAAATTAGCACAAAGCGTACCGGACTTTGGTTTAACGTGTCTGTAATTCAAGATTGTTCAGTGAGTCCACCCCTCTTTCATGAGCAAATGTATTATAATTATAATTATTCACCTTCCAAATGCTGTTTTATCATTTGACAAATATGGTTACCTGTTGTCGCTTACTTCAAGTGTCTTCTCTCCCCTTTTTCTTCCCATGTTCTCCCCCCCTCCTTCCAGCCTCTCTCCACCCCCCCTTTTCCCTCTCCCCGCATCCCCGCTTTTCCCCCTTCCATTCCTGCCCAGTTAATTGTTAAAATCCAATAAAGATTATTTGGAAAAAAAAAAAAAATTTTTGGTGGTTTCTTGTTCAGTCCATAGGCCTACTTCATGTGGCAAACCGGTGAGCATGTGGCTCTATTAGTATAGGAGATACCTGAAAACATATCACACTTTTCATCATAGTGCTTTTACCAATGCATAAAATGCATGGAGAAGTCATTTCGAATGACTGGTCCTCAGTGTTGTGAGAACGATGACTGGTTAAAATTTTTGGTGGTTTCTTGTTCAGTCCATAGGCCTACATCATGTGGCAAACCGGTGAGCATGTGGCTCTATTAGTATAGGAGATACCTGAAAACATATCACACTTTTCATCATAGTGCTTTTACCAATGCATAAAATGCATGGAGAAGTCATTTCGAATGACTGGTCCTCAGTGTTGTGAGAACGATGACTGGTTAAAATTTTTGGTGGTTTCTTGTTCAGTCCATAGGCCTACATCATGTGGCAAACCGGTGAGCATGTGGCTCTATTAGTATAGGAGATACCTGAAAACATATCACACTTTTCATCATAGTGCTTTTACCAATGCATAAAATGCATGGAGAAGTCATTTCGAATGACTGGTCCTCAGTGTTGTGAGAACGATGACTGGTTAAAATTTTTGGTGGTTTCTTGTTCAGTCCATAGGCCTACAGCATGTGGCAAACCGGTGAGCATGTGGCTCTATTAGTATAGGAGATACCTGAAAACATATCACACTTTTCATCATAGTGCTTTTACCAATGCATAAAATGCATGGAGAAGTCATTTCGAATGACTGGTCCTCAGTGTTGTGAGAACGATGACTGGTTAAAATTTTTGGTGGTTTCTTGTTCAGTCCATAGGCCTACAGCATGTGGCAAACCGGTGAGCATGTGGCTCTATTAGTATAGGAGATACCTGAAAACATATCACACTTTCATCATAGTGCTTTTACCAATGCATAAAATGCATGGAGAAGTCATTTCGAATGACTGGTCCTCAGTGTTGTGAGAACGATGACTGGTTAAAATTTTTGGTGGTTTCTTGTTCAGTCCATAGGCCTACATCATGTGGCAAACCGGTGAGCATGTGGCTCTATTAGTATAGGAGATACCTGAAAACATATCACACTTTTCATCATAGTGCTTTTACCAATGCATAAAATGCATGGAGAAGTCATTTCGAATGACTGGTCCTCAGTGTTGTGAGAACGATGACTGGTTAAAATTTTTGGTGGTTTCTTGTTCAGTCCATAGGCCTACATCATGTGGCAAACCGGTGAGCATGTGGCTCTATTAGTATAGGAGATACCTGAAAACATATCACACTTTTCATCATAGTGCTTTTACCAATGCATAAAATGCATGGAGAAGTCATTTCGAATGACTGGTCCTCAGTGTTGTGAGAACGATGACTGGTTAAAATTTTTGGTGGTTTCTTGTTCAGTCCATAGGCCTACATCATGTGGCAAACCGGTGAGCATGTGGCTCTATTAGTATAGGAGATACCTGAAAACATATCACACTTTTCATCATAGTGCTTTTACCAATGCATAAAATGCATGGAGAAGTCATTTCGAATGACTGGTCCTCAGTGTTGTGAGAACGATGACTGGTTAAAATTTTTGGTGGTTTCTTGTTCAGTCCATAGGCCTACATCATGTGGCAAACCGGTGAGCATATGGCTCTATTAGTATAGGAGATACCTGAAAACATATCACACTTTTCATCATAGTGCTTTTACCAATGCATAAAATGCATGGAGAAGTCATTTCGAATGACTGGTCCTCAGTGTTGTGAGAACGATGACTGGTTAAAATTTTTGGTGATTTCTTGTTCAGTCCATAGGCCCACATCATGTGACAAACCGGTGAGCATGTGGCTCTATTAGTATAGGAGATACCTGAAAACATATCACACTTCATCATAGTGCTTTTACCAATGCATAAAATGCATGGAGAAGTCATTTCGAATGACTGGTCCTCAGTGTTGTGAGAACGATGACTGGTTAAAATTTTTGGTGGTTTCTTGTTCAGTCCATAGGCCTACATCATGTGGCAAACCGGTGAGCATGTGGCTCTATTAGTATAGGAGATACCTGAAAACATATCACACTTTTCATCATAGTGCTTTTACCAATGCATAAAATGCATGGAGAAGTCATTTCGAATGACTGGTCCTCAGTGTTGTGAGAACGATGACTGGTTAAAATTTTTGGTGGTTTCTTGTTCAGTCCATAGGCCTACATCATGTGGCAAACCGGTGAGCATGTGGCTCTATTAGTATAGGAGATACCTGAAAACATATCACACTTTTCATCATAGTGCTTTTACCAATGCATAAAATGCATGGAGAAGTCATTTCGAATGACTGGTCCTCAGTGTTGTGAGAACGATGACTGGTTAAAATTTTTGGTGGTTTCTTGTTCAGTCCATAGGCCTACATCATGTGGCAAACCGGTGAGCATGTGGCTCTATTAGTATAGGAGATACCTGAAAACATATCACACTTTTCATCATAGTGCTTTTACCAATGCATAAAATGCATGGAGAAGTCATTTCGAATGACTGGTCCTCAGTGTTGTGAGAACGATGACTGGTTAAAATTTTTGGTGGTTTCTTGTTCAGTCCATAGGCCTACATCATGTGGCAAACCGGTGAGCATATGGCTCTATTAGTATAGGAGATACCTGAAAACATATCACACTTTTCATCATAGTGCTTTTACCAATGCATAAAATGCATGGAAAAGTCATTTCGAATGACTGGTCCTCAGTGTTGTGAGAACGATGACTGGTTAAAATTTTTGGTGGTTTCTTGTTCAGTCCATAGGCCTACATCATGTGGCAAATCGGTGAGCATGTGGCTCTATTAGTATAGGAGATACCTGAAAACATATCACACTTTTCATCATAGTGCTTTTACCAATGCATAAAATGCATGGAGAAGTCATTTCGAATGACTGGTTCTCAGTGTTGTGAGAACGATGACTGGTTAAAATTTTTGGTGGTTTCTTGTTCAGTCCATAGGCCCACATCATGTGGCAAACCGGTGAGCATGTGGCTCTATTAGTATAGGAGATACCTGAAAACATATCACACTTTCATCATAGTGCTTTTACCAATGCATAAAATGCATGGAGAAGTCATTTCGAATGACTGGTCCTCAGTGTTGTGAGAACGATGACTGGTTAAAATTTTTGGTGGTTTCTTGTTCAGTCCATAGGCCTACATCATGTGGCAAACCGGTGAGCATGTGGCTCTATTAGTATAGGAGATACCTGAAAACATATCACACTTTTCATCATAGTGCTTTTACCAATGCATAAAATGCATGGAGAAGTCATTTCGAATGACTGGTCCTCAGTGTTGTGAGAACGATGACTGGTTAAAATTTTTGGTGGTTTCTTGTTCAGTCCATAGGCCTACATCATGTGGCAAACCGGTGAGCATGTGGCTCTATTAGTATAGGAGATACCTGAAAACATATCACACTTTTCATCATAGTGCTTTTACCAATGCATAAAATGCATGGAGAAGTCATTTCGAATGACTGGTCCTCAGTGTTGTGAGAACGATGACTGGTTAAAATTTTTGGTGGTTTCTTGTTCAGTCCATAGGCCTACATCATGTGGCAAACCGGTGAGCATGTGGCTCTATTAGTATAGGAGATACCTGAAAACATATCACACTTTTCATCATAGTGCTTTTACCAATGCATAAAATGCATGGAGAAGTCATTTCGAATGACTGGTCCTCAGTGTTGTGAGAACGATGACTGGTTAAAATTTTTGGTGGTTTCTTGTTCAGTCCATAGGCCTACATCATGTGGCAAACCGGTGAGCATGTGGCTCTATTAGTATAGGAGATACCTGAAAACATATCACACTTTTCATCATAGTGCTTTTACCAATGCATAAAATGCATGGAGAAGTCATTTCGAATGACTGGTCCTCAGTGTTGTGAGAACGATGACTGGTTAAAATTTTTGGTGGTTTCTTGTTCAGTCCATAGGCCTACATCATGTGGCAAACCGGTGAGCATGTGGCTCTATTAGTATAGGAGATACCTGAAAACATATCACACTTTTCATCATAGTGCTTTTACCAATGCATAAAATGCATGGAGAAGTCATTTCGAATGACTGGTCCTCAGTGTTGTGAGAACGATGACTGGTTAAAATTTTTGGTGGTTTCTTGTTCAGTCCATAGGCCTACATCATGTGGCAAACCGGTGAGCATGTGGCTCTATTAGTATAGGAGATACCTGAAAACATATCACACTTTTCATCATAGTGCTTTTACCAATGCATAAAATGCATGGAGAAGTCATTTCGAATGACTGGTCCTCAGTGTTGTGAGAACGATGACTGGTTAAAATTTTTGGTGGTTTCTTGTTCAGTCCATAGGCCTACATCATGTGGCAAACCGGTGAGCATGTGGCTCTATTAGTATAGGAGATACCTGAAAACATATCACACTTTTCATCATAGTGCTTTTACCAATGCATAAAATGCATGGAGAAGTCATTTCGAATGACTGGTCCTCAGTGTTGTGAGAACGATGACTGGTTAAAATTTTTGGTGGTTTCTTGTTCAGTCCATAGGCCTACATCATGTGGCAAACCGGTGAGCATGTGGCTCTATTAGTATAGGAGATACCTGAAAACATATCACACTTTTCATCATAGTGCTTTTACCAATGCATAAAATGCATGGAGAAGTCATTTCGAATGACTGGTCCTCAGTGTAGTGAGAACGATGACTGGTTAAAATTTTTGGTGGTTTCTTGTTCAGTCCATAGGCCTACATCATGTGGCAAACCGGTGAGCATGTGGCTCTATTAGTATAGGAGATACCTGAAAACATATCACACTTTTCATCATAGTGCTTTTACCAATGCATAAAATGCATGGAGAAGTCATTTCGAATGACTGGTCCTCAGTGTTGTGAGAACAATGACTGGTTAAAATTTTTGGTGGTTTCTTGTTCAGTCCATAGGCCTACATCATGTGGCAAACCGGTGAGCATGTGGCTCTATTAGTATAGGAGATACCTGAAAACATATCACACTTTTCATCATAGTGCTTTTACCAATGCATAAAATGCATGGAGAAGTCATTTCGAATGACTGGTCCTCAGTGTTGTGAGAACGATGACTGGTTAAAATTTTTGGTGGTTTCTTGTTCAGTCCATAGGCCTACATCATGTGGCAAACCGGTGAGCATGTGGCTCTATTAGTATAGGAGATACCTGAAAACATATCACACTTTTCATCATAGTGCTTTTACCAATGCATAAAATGCATGGAGAAGTCATTTCGAATGACTGGTCCTCAGTGTTGTGAGAACGATGACTGGTTAAAATTTTTGGTGGTTTCTTGTTCAGTCCATAGGCCTACATCATGTGGCAAACCGGTGAGCATGTGGCTCTATTAGTATAGGAGATACCTGAAAACATATCACACTTTTCATCATAGTGCTTTTACCAATGCATAAAATGCATGGAGAAGTCATTTCGAATGACTGGTCCTCAGTGTTGTGAGAACGATGACTGGTTAAAATTTTTGGTGGTTTCTTGTTCAGTCCATAGGCCTACATCATGTGGCAAACCGGTGAGCATGTGGCTCTATTAGTATAGGAGATACCTGAAAACATATCACACTTTTCATCATAGTGCTTTTACCAATGCATAAAATGCATGGAGAAGTCATTTCGAATGACTGGTCCTCAGTGTTGTGAGAACGATGACTGGTTAAAATTTTTGGTGGTTTCTTGTTCAGTCCATAGGCCTACATCATGTGGCAAACCGGTGAGCATGTGGCTCTATTAGTATCGGAGATACCTGAAAACATATCACACTTTTCATCATAGTGCTTTTACCAATGCATAAAATGCATGGAGAAGTCATTTCGAATGACTGGTCCTCAGTGTTGTGAGAACGATGACTGGTTAAAATTTTTGGTGGTTTCTTGTTCAGTCCATAGGCCTACATCATGTGGCAAACCGGTGAGCATGTGGCTCTATTAGTATAGGAGATACCTGAAAACATATCACACTTTTCATCATAGTGCTTTTACCAATGCATAAAATGCATGGAGAAGTCATTTCGAATGACTGGTCCTCGGTGTTGTGAGAACGATGACTGGTTAAAATTTTTGGTGGTTTCTTGTTCAGTCCATAGGCCTACATCATGTGGCAAACCGGTGAGCATGTGGCTCTATTAGTATAGGAGATACCTGAAAACATATCACACTTTTCATCATAGTGCTTTTACCAATGCATAAAATGCATGGAGAAGTCATTTCGAATGACTGGTCCTCAGTGTTGTGAGAACAATGACTGGTTAAAATTTTTGGTGGTTTCTTGTTCAGTCCATAGGCCTACATCATGTGGCAAACCGGTGAGCATGTGGCTCTATTAGTATAGGAGATACCTGAAAACATATCACACTTTTCATCATAGTGCTTTTACCAATGCATAAAATGCATGGAGAAGTCATTTCGAATGACTGGTCCTCAGTGTTGTGAGAACGATGACTAGTTAAAATTTTTGGTGGTTTCTTGTTCAGTCCATAGGCCTACATCATGTGGCAAACCGGTGAGCATGTGGCTCTATTAGTATAGGAGATACCTGAAAACATATCACACTTTTCATCATAGTGCTTTTACCAATGCATAAAATGCATGGAGAAGTCATTTCGAATGACTGGTCCTCAGTGTTGTGAGAACGATGACTGGTTAAAATTTTTGGTGGTTTCTTGTTCAGTCCATAGGCCTACATCATGTGGCAAACCGGTGAGCATGTGGCTCTATCAGTATAGGAGATACCTGAAAACATATCACACTTTTCATCATAGTGCTTTTACCAATGCATAAAATGCATGGAGAAGTCATTTTGAATGACTGGTCCTCAGTGTTGTGAGAACGATGACTGGTTAAAATTTTTGGTGGTTTCTTGTTCAGTCCATAGGCCTACATCATGTGGCAAACCGGTGAGCATGTGGCTCTATTAGTATAGGAGATACCTGAAAACATATCACACTTTTCATCATAGTGCTTTTACCAATGCATAAAATGCATGGAGAAGTCATTTCGAATGACTGGTCCTCAGTGTTGTGAGAACGATGACTGGTTAAAATTTTTGGTGGTTTCTTGTTCAGTCCATAGGCCTACATCATGTGGCAAACCGGTGAGCATGTGGCTCTATTAGTATAGGAGATACCTGAAAACATATCACACTTTTCATCATAGTGCTTTTACCAATGCATAAAATGCATGAAGAAGTCATTTCGAATGACTGGTCCTCAGTGTTGTGAGAACGATGACTGGTTAAAATTTTTGGTGGTTTCTTGTTCAGTCCATAGGCCTACATCATGTGGCAAACCGGTGAGCATATGGCTCTATTAGTATAGGAGATACCTGAAAACATATCACACTTTTCATCATAGTGCTTTTACCAATGCATAAAATGCATGGAGAAGTCATTTCGAATGACTGGTCCTCAGTGTTGTGAGAACGATGACTGGTTAAAATTTTTGGTGGTTTCTTGTTCAGTCCATAGGCCTACATCATGTGACAAACCGGTGAGCATGTGGCTCTATTAGTATAGGAGATACCTGAAAACATATCCCACTTTTCATCATAGTGCTTTTACCAATGCATAAAATGCATGGAGAAGTCATTTCGAATGACTGGTCCTCAGTGTTGTGAGAACGATGACTGGTTAAAATTTTTGGTGGTTTCTTGTTCAGTCCATAGGCCTACATCATGTGGCAAACCAGTGAGCATGTGGCTCTATTAGTATAGGAGATACCTGAAAACATATCACACTTTTCATCATAGTGCTTTTACCAATGCATAAAATGCATGGAGAAGTCATTTCGAATGACTGGTCCTCAGTGTTGTGAGAACAATTACTGGTTAAAATTTTTGGTGGTTTCTTGTTCAGTCCATAGGCCTACATCATGTGGCAAACCGGTGAGCATGTGGCTCTATTAGTATAGGAGATACCTGAAAACATATCACACTTTTCATCATAGTGCTTTTACCAATGCATAAAATGCATGGAGAAGTCATTTCGAATGACTGGTCCTCAGTGTTGTGAGAACGATGACTGGTTAAAATTTTTGGTGGTTTCTTGTTCAGTCCATAGGCCTACATCATGTGGCAAACCGGTGAGCATATGGCTCTATTAGTATAGGAGATACCTGAAAACATATCACACTTTTCATCATAGTGCTTTTACCAATGCATAAAATGCATGGAGAAGTCATTTCGAATGACTGGTCCTCAGTGTTGTGAGAACGATGACTGGTTAAAATTTTTGGTGGTTTCTTGTTCAGTCCATAGGCCTACATCATGTGACAAACCGGTGAGCATGTGGCTCTATTAGTATAGGAGATACCTGAAAACATATCACACTTTTCATCATAGTGCTTTTACCAATGCATAAAATGCATGGAGAAGTCATTTCGAATGACTGGTCCTCAGTGTTGTGAGAACGATGACTGGTTAAAATTTTTGGTGGTTTCTTGTTCAGTCCATAGGCCCACATCATGTGGCAAACCGGTGAGCATGTGGCTCTATTAGTATAGGAGATACCTGAAAACATATCACACTTTTCATCATAGTGCTTTTACCAATGCATAAAATGCATGGAGAAGTCATTTCGAATGACTGGTCCTCAGTGTTGTGAGAACGATGACTGGTTAAAATTTTTGGTGGTTTCTTGTTCAGTCCACAGGCCTACATCATGTGGCAAACCGGTGAGCATGTGGCTCTAATAATATAGGAGATACCTGAAAACATATCACACTTTTCATCATAGTGCTTTTACCAATGCATAAAATGCATGGAGAAGTCATTTCGAATGACTGGTCCTCAGTGTTGTGAGAACGATGACTGGTTAAAATTTTTGGTGGTTTCTTGTTCAGTCCATAGGCCTACATCATGTGGCAAACCGGTGAGCATGTGGCTCTATTAGTATAGGAGATACCTGAAAACATATCACACTTTTCATCATAGTGCTTTTACCAATGCATAAAATGCATGGAGAAGTCATTTCGAATGACTGGTCCTCAGTGTTGTGAGAACGATGACTGGTTAAAATTTTTGGTGGTTTCTTGTTCAGTCCATAGGCCTACATCATGTGGCAAACCGGTGAGCATGTGGCTCTATTAGTATAGGAGATACCTGAAAACATATCACACTTTTCATCATAGTGCTTTTACCAATGCATAAAATGCATGGAGAAGTCATTTCGAATGACTGGTCCTCAGTGTTGTGAGAACGATGACTGGTTAAAATTTTTGGTGGTTTCTTGTTCAGTCCATAGGCCTACATCATGTGGCAAACCGGTGAGCATGTGGCTCTATTAGTATAGGAGATACCTGAAAACATATCACACTTTTCATCATAGTGCTTTTACCAATGCATAAAATGCATGGAGAAGTCATTTCGAATGACTGGTCCTCAGTGTTGTGAGAACGATGACTGGTTAAAATTTTTGGTGGTTTCTTGTTCAGTCCACAGGCCCACATCATGTGGCAAACCGGTGAGCATGTGGCTCTATTAGTATAGGAGATACCTGAAAACATATCACACTTTTCATCATAGTGCTTTTACCAATGCATAAAATGCATGGAGAAGTCATTTCGAATGACTGGTCCTCAGTGTTTTGAGAACGATGACTGGTTAAAATTTTTGGTGGTTTCTTGTTCAGTCCATAGGCCTACATCATGTGGCAAACCGGTGAGCATGTGGCTCTATTAGTATAGGAGATACCTGAAAACATATCACACTTTTCATCATAGTGCTTTTACCAATGCATAAAATGCATGGAGAAGTCATTTCGAATGACTGGTCCTCAGTGTTGTGAGAACGATGACTGGTTAAAATTTTTGGTGGTTTCTTGTTCAGTCCATAGGCCTACATCATGTGGCAAACCGGTGAGCATGTGGCGCTATTAGTATAGGAGATACCTGAAAACATATCACACTTTTCATCATAGTGCTTTTACCAATGCATAAAATGCATGGAGAAGTCATTTCGAATGACTGGTCCTCAGTGTTGTGAGAACGATGACTGGTTAAAATTTTTGGTGGTTTCTTGTTCAGTCCATAGGCCTACATCATGTGGCAAACCGGTGAGCATGTGGCTCTATTAGTATAGGAGATACCTGAAAACATATCACACTTTTCATCATAGTGCTTTTACCAATGCATAAAATGCATGGAGAAGTCATTTCGAATGACTGGTCCTCAGTGTTGTGAGAACGATGACTGGTTAAAATTTTTGGTGGTTTCTTGTTCAGTCCATAGGCCTACATCATGTGGCAAACCGGTGAGCATGTGGCTCTATTAGTATAGGAGATACCTGAAAACATATCACACTTTTCATCATAGTGCTTTTACCAATGCATAAAATGCATGGAGAAGTCATTTCGAATGACTGGTCCTCAGTGTTGTGAGAACGATGACTGGTTAAAATTTTTGGTGGTTTCTTGTTCAGTCCATAGGCCTACATCATGTGGCAAACCGGTGAGCATGTGGCTCTATTAGTATAGGAGATACCTGAAAACATATCACACTTTTCATCATAGTGCTTTTACCAATGCATAAAATGCATGGAGAAGTCATTTCGAATGACTGGTCCTCAGTGTTGTGAGAACGATGACTGGTTAAAATTTTTGGTGGTTTCTTGTTCAGTCCATAGGCCTACATCATGTGGCAAACCGGTGAGCATGTGGCTCTATTAGTATAGGAGATACCTGAAAACATATCACACTTTTCATCATAGTGCTTTTACCAATGCATAAAATGCATGGAGAAGTCATTTCGAATGACTGGTCCTCAGTGTTGTGAGAACGATGACTGGTTAAAATTTTTGGTGGTTTCTTGTTCAGTCCATAGGCCTACATCATGTGGCAAACCGGTGAGCATATGGCTCTATTAGTATAGGAGATACCTGAAAACATATCACACTTTTCATCATAGTGCTTTTACCAATGCATAAAATGCATGGAGAAGTCATTTCGAATGACTGGTCCTCAGTGTTGTGAGAACGATGACTGGTTAAAATTTTTGGTGGTTTCTTGTTCAGTCCATAGGCCTACATCATGTGGCAAATCGGTGAGCATGTGGCTCTATTAGTATAGGAGATACCTGAAAACATATCACACTTTTCATCATAGTGCTTTTACCAATGCATAAAATGCATGGAGAAGTCATTTCGAATGACTGGTTCTCAGTGTTGTGAGAACGATGACTGGTTAAAATTTTTGGTGGTTTCTTGTTCAGTCCATAGGCCCACATCATGTGGCAAACCGGTGAGCATGTGGCTCTATTAGTATAGGAGATACCTGAAAACATATCACACTTTTCATCATAGTGCTTTTACCAATGCATAAAATGCATGGAGAAGTCATTTCGAATGACTGGTCCTCAGTGTTGTGAGAACGATGACTGGTTAAAATTTTTGGTGGTTTCTTGTTCAGTCCATAGGCCTACATCATGTGGCAAACCGGTGAGCATGTGGCTCTAATAATATAGGAGATACCTGAAAACATATCACACTTTTCATCATAGTGCTTTTACCAATGCATAAAATGCATGGAGAAGTCATTTCGAATGACTGGTCCTCAGTGTTGTGAGAACGATGACTGGTTAAAATTTTTGGTGGTTTCTTGTTCAGTCCATAGGCCTACATCATGTGGCAAACCGGTGAGCATGTGGCTCTATTAGTATAGGAGATACCTGAAAACATATCACACTTTTCATCATAGTGCTTTTACCAATGCATAAAATGCATGGAGAAGTCATTTCGAATGACTGGTCCTCAGTGTTGTGAGAACGATGACTGGTTAAAATTTTTGGTGGTTTCTTGTTCAGTCCATAGGCCTACATCATGTGGCAAACCGGTGAGCATGTGGCTCTATTAGTATAGGAGATACCTGAAAACATATCACACTTTTCATCATAGTGCTTTTACCAATGCATAAAATGCATGGAGAAGTCATTTCGAATGACTGGTCCTCAGTGTTGTGAGAACGATGACTGGTTAAAATTTTTGGTGGTTTCTTGTTCAGTCCATAGGCCTACATCATGTGGCAAACCGGTGAGCATGTGGCTCTATTAGTATAGGAGATACCTGAAAACATATCACACTTTTCATCATAGTGCTTTTACCAATGCATAAAATGCATGGAGAAGTCATTTCGAATGACTGGTCCTCAGTGTTGTGAGAACGATGACTGGTTAAAATTTTTGGTGGTTTCTTGTTCAGTCCACAGGCCCACATCATGTGGCAAACCGGTGAGCATGTGGCTCTATTAGTATAGGAGATACCTGAAAACATATCACACTTTTCATCATAGTGCTTTTACCAATGCATAAAATGCATGGAGAAGTCATTTCGAATGACTGGTCCTCAGTGTTGTGAGAACGATGACTGGTTAAAATTTTTGGTGGTTTCTTGTTCAGTCCATAGGCCTACATCATGTGGCAAACCGGTGAGCATGTGGCTCTATTAGTATAGGAGATACCTGAAAACATATCACACTTTTCATCATAGTGCTTTTACCAATGCATAAAATGCATGGAGAAGTCATTTCGAATGACTGGTCCTCAGTGTTGTGAGAACGATGACTGGTTAAAATTTTTGGTGGTTTCTTGTTCAGTCCATAGGCCTACATCATGTGGCAAACCGGTGAGCATGTGGCTCTATTAGTATAGGAGATACCTGAAAACATATCACACTTTTCATCATAGTGCTTTTACCAATGCATAAAATGCATGGAGAAGTCATTTCGAATGACTGGTCCTCAGTGTTGTGAGAACGATGACTGGTTAAAATTTTTGGTGGTTTCTTGTTCAGTCCATAGGCCTACATCATGTGGCAAACCGGTGAGCATGTGGCTCTATTAGTATAGGAGATACCTGAAAACATATCACACTTTTCATCATAGTGCTTTTACCAATGCATAAAATGCATGGAGAAGTCATTTCGAATGACTGGTCCTCAGTGTTGTGAGAACGATGACTGGTTAAAATTTTTGGTGGTTTCTTGTTCAGTCCATAGGCCTACATCATGTGGCAAACCGGTGAGCATGTGGCTCTATTAGTATAGGAGATACCTGAAAACATATCACACTTTTCATCATAGTGCTTTTACCAATGCATAAAATGCATGGAGAAGTCATTTCGAATGACTGGTCCTCAGTGTTGTGAGAACAATGACTGGTTAAAATTTTTGGTGGTTTCTTGTTCAGTCCATAGGCCTACATCATGTGGCAAACCGGTGAGCATGTGGCTCTATTAGTATAGGAGATACCTGAAAACATATCACACTTTTCATCATAGTGCTTTTACCAATGCATAAAATGCATGGAGAAGTCATTTCGAATGACTGGTCCTCAGTGTTGTGAGAACGATGACTGGTTAAAATTTTTGGTGGTTTCTTGTTCAGTCCATAGGCCTACATCATGTGGCAAACCGGTGAGCATGTGGCTCTATTAGTATAGGAGATACCTGAAAACATATCACACTTTTCATCATAGTGCTTTTACCAATGCATAAAATGCATGGAGAAGTCATTTCGAATGACTGGTCCTCAGTGTTGTGAGAACGATGACTGGTTAAAATTTTTGGTGGTTTCTTGTTCAGTCCATAGGCCTACATCATGTGGCAAACCGGTGAGCATGAGGCTCTATTAGTATAGGAGATACCTGAAAACATATCACACTTTTCATCATAGTGCTTTTACCAATGCATAAAATGCATGGAGAAGTCATTTCGAATGACTGGTCCTCAGTGTTGTGAGAACGATGACTGGTTAAAATTTTTGGTGGTTTCTTGTTCAGTCCATAGGCCTACATCATGTGGCAAACCGGTGAGCATGTGGCTCTATTAGTATAGGAGATACCTGAAAACATATCACACTTTTCATCATAGTGCTTTTACCAATGCATAAAATGCATGGAGAAGTCATTTCGAATGACTGGTCCTCAGTGTTGTGAGAACGATGACTGGTTAAAATTTTTGGTGGTTTCTTGTTCAGTCCATAGGCCTACATCATGTGGCAAACCGGTGAGCATGTGGCTCTATTAGTATAGGAGATACCTGAAAACATATCACACTTTTCATCATAGTGCTTTTACCAATGCATAAAATGCATGGAGAAGTCATTTCGAATGACTGGTCCTCAGTGTTGTGAGAACGATGACTGGTTAAAATTTTTGGTGGTTTCTTGTTCAGTCCATAGGCCTACATCATGTGGAAAACCGGTGAGCATGTGGCTCTATTAGCATAGGAGATACCTGAAAACATATCACACTTTTCATCATAGTGCTTTTACCAATGCATAAAATGCATGGAGAAGTCATTTCGAATGACTGGTCCTCAGTGTTGTGAGAACGATGACTGGTTAAAATTTTTGGTGGTTTCTTGTTCAGTCCATAGGCCTACATCATGTGGCAAACCGGTGAGCATGTGGCTCTATTAGTATAGGAGATACCTGAAAACATATCACACTTTTCATCATAGTGCTTTTACCAATGCATAAAATGCATGGAGAAGTCATTTCGAATGACTGGTCCTCAGTGTTGTGAGAACAATGACTGGTTAAAATTTTTGGTGGTTTCTTGTTCATTCCATAGGCCTACATCATGTGGCAAACCGGTGAGCATGTGGCTCTATTAGTATAGGAGATACCTGAAAACATATCACACTTTTCATCATAGTGCTTTTACCAATGCATAAAATGCATGGAGAAGTCATTTCGAATGACTGGTCCTCAGTGTTGTGAGAACGATGACTAGTTAAAATTTTTGGTGGTTTCTTGTTCAGTCCATAGGCCTACATCATGTGGCAAACCGGTGAGCATGTGGCTCTATTAGTATAGGAGATACCTGAAAACATATCACACTTTTCATCATAGTGCTTTTACCAATGCATAAAATGCATGGAGAAGTCATTTCGAATGACTGGTCCTCAGTGTTGTGAGAACGATGACTGGTTAAAATTTTTGGTGGTTTCTTGTTCAGTCCATAGGCCTACATCATGTGGCAAACCGGTGAGCATGTGGCTCTATTAGTATAGGAGATACCTGAAAACATATCACACTTTTCATCATAGTGGTTTTACCAATGCATAAAATGCATGGAGAAGTCATTTCGAATGACTGGTCCTCAGTGTTGTGAGAACGATGACTGGTTAAAATTTTTGGTGGTTTCTTGTTCAGTCCATAGGCCTACATCATGTGGCAAACCGGTGAGCATGTGGCTCTATTAGTATAGGAGATACCTGAAAACATATCACACTTTTCATCATAGTGCTTTTACCAATGCATAAAATGCATGGAGAAGTCAATTCGAATGACTGGTCCTCAGTGTTGTGAGAACGATGACTGGTTAAAATTTTTGGTGGTTTCTTGTTCAGTCCATAGGCCCACATCATGTGACAAACCGGTGAGCATGTGGCTCTATTAGTATAGGAGATACCTGAAAACATATCACACTTTTCATCATAGTGCTTTTACCAATGCATAAAATGCATGGAGAAGTCATTTCGAATGACTGGTCCTCAGTGTTGTGAGAACGATGACTGGTTAAAATTTTTGGTGGTTTCTTGTTCAGTCCATAGGCCTACATCATGTGGCAAACCGGTGAGCATGTGGCTCTATTAGTATAGGAGATACCTGAAAACATATCACACTTTTCATCATAGTGCTTTTACCAATGCATAAAATGCATGGAGAAGTCATTTCGAATGACTGGTCCTCAGTGTTGTGAGAACGATGACTGGTTAAAATTTTTGGTGGTTTCTTGTTCAGTCCATAGGCCTACATCATGTGGCAAACCGGTGAGCATGTGGCTCTATTAGTATAGGAGATACCTGAAAACATATCACACTTTTCATCATAGTGCTTTTACCAATGCATAAAATGCATGGAGAAGTCATTTCGAATGACTGGTCCTCAGTGTTGTGAGAACGATGACTGGTTAAAATTTTTGGTGGTTTCTTGTTCAGTCCATAGGCCTACATCATGTGGCAAACCGGTGAGCATGTGGCGCTATTAGTATAGGAGATACCTGAAAACATATCACACTTTTCATCATAGTGCTTTTACCAATGCATAAAATGCATGGAGAAGTCATTTCGAATGACTGGTCCTCAGTGTTGTGAGAACGATGACTGGTTAAAATTTTTGGTGGTTTCTTGTTCAGTCCATAGGCCTACATCATGTGGCAAACCGGTGAGCATGTGGCTCTATCAGTATAGGAGATACCTAAAAACATATCACACTTTTCATCATAGTGCTTTTACCAATGCATAAAATGCATGGAGAAGTCATTTCGAATGACTGGTCCTCAGTGTTGTGAGAACGATGACTGGTTAAAATTTTTGGTGGTTTCTTGTTCAGTCCATAGGCCTACATCATGTGGCAAGCCGGTGAGCATGTGGCTCTATTAGTATAGGAGATACCTGAAAACATATCACACTTTTCATCATAGTGCTTTTACCAATGCATAAAATGCATGGAGAAGTCATTTCGAATGACTGGTCCTCAGTGTTGTGAGAACAATGACTGGTTAAAATTTTTGGTGGTTTCTTGTTCATTCCATAGGCCTACATCATGTGGCAAACCGGTGAGCATGTGGCTCTATTAGTATAGGAGATACCTGAAAACATATCACACTTTTCATCATAGTGCTTTTACCAATGCATAAAATGCATGGAGAAGTCATTTCGAATGACTGGTCCTCAGTGTTGTGAGAACGATGACTGGTTAAAATTTTTGGTGGTTTCTTGTTCAGTCCATAGGCCTACATCATGTGGCAAACCGGTGAGCATGTGGCTCTATTAGTATAGGAGATACCTGAAAACATATCACACTTTTCATCATAGTGCTTTTACCAATGCATAAAATGCATGGAGAAGTCATTTCGAATGACTGGTCCTCAGTGTTGTGAGAACGATGACTGGTTAAAATTTTTGGTGGTTTCTTGTTCAGTCCATAGGCCTACATCATGTGGCAAACCGGTGAGCATATGGCTCTATTAGTATAGGAGATACCTGAAAACATATCACACTTTTCATCATAGTGCTTTTACCAATGCATAAAATGCATGGAGAAGTCATTTCGAATGACTGGTCCTCAGTGTTGTGAGAACGATGACTGGTTAAAATTTTTGGTGGTTTCTTGTTCAGTCCATAGGCCTACATCATGTGACAAACCGGTGAGCATGTGGCTCTATTAGTATAGGAGATACCTGAAAACATATCCCACTTTTCATCATAGTGCTTTTACCAATGCATAAAATGCATGGAGAAGTCATTTCGAATGACTGGTCCTCAGTGTTGTGAGAACAATGACTGGTTAAAATTTTTGGTGGTTTCTTGTTCAGTCCATAGGCCTACATCATGTGGCAAACCGGTGAGCATGTGGCTCTATTAGTATAGGAGATACCTGAAAACATATCACACTTTTCATCATAGTGCTTTTACCAATGCATAAAATGCATGGAGAAGTCATTTCGAATGACTGGTCCTCAGTGTTGTGAGAACGATGACTGGTTAAAATTTTTGGTGGTTTCTTGTTCAGTCCATAGGCCTACATCATGTGGCAAACCGGTGAGCATATGGCTCTATTAGTATAGGAGATACCTGAAAACATATCACACTTTTCATCATAGTGCTTTTACCAATGCATAAAATGCATGGAGAAGTCATTTCGAATGACTGGTCCTCAGTGTTGTGAGAACGATGACTGGTTAAAATTTTTGGTGGTTTCTTGTTCAATCCATAGGCCTACATCATGTGACAAACCGGTGAGCATGTGGCTCTATTAGTATAGGAGATACCTGAAAACATATCACACTTTTCATCATAGTGCTTTTACCAATGCATAAAATGCATGGAGAAGTCATTTCGAATGACTGGTCCTCAGTGTTGTGAGAACGATGACTGGTTAAAATTTTTGGTGGTTTCTTGTTCAGTCCATAGGCCTACATCATGTGGCAAACCGGTGAGCATGTGGCTCTATTAGTATAGGAGATACCTGAAAACATATCACACTTTTCATCATAGTGCTTTTACCAATGCATAAAATGCATGGAGAAGTCATTTCGAATGACTGGTCCTCAGTGTTGTGAGAACGATGACTGGTTAAAACTTTTGGTGGTTTCTTGTTCAGTCCATAGGCCTACATCATGTGGCAAACCGGTGAGCATGTGGCTCTATTAGTATAGGAGATACCTGAAAACATATCACACTTTTCATCATAGTGCTTTTACCAATGCATAAAATGCATGGAGAAGTCATTTCGAATGACTGGTCCTCAGTGTTGTGAGAACAATGACTGGTTAAAATTTTTGGTGGTTTCTTGTTCAGTCCATAGGCCTACATCATGTGGCAAACCGGTGAGCATGTGGCTCTATTAGTATAGGAGATACCTGAAAACATATCACACTTTTCATCATAGTGCTTTTACCAATGCATAAAATGCATGGAGAAGTCATTTCGAATGACTGGTCCTCAGTGTTGTGAGAACGATGACTGGTTAAAATTTTTGGTGGTTTCTTGTTCAGTCCATAGGCCTACATCATGTGGCAAACCGGTGAGCATATGGCTCAATTAGTATAGGAGATACCTGAAAACATATCACACTTTTCATCATAGTGCTTTTACCAATGCATAAAATGCATGGAGAAGTCATTTTGAATGAGTGGTCCTCAGTGTTGTGAGAACGATGACTGGTTAAAATTTTTGGTGGTTTCTTGTTCAGTCCATAGGCCTACATCATGTGGCAAACCGGTGAGCATGTGGCTCTATTAGTATAGGAGATACCTGAAAACATATCACACTTTTCATCATAGTGCTTTTACCAATGCATAAAATGCATGGAGAAGTCATTTCGAATGACTGGTCCTCAGTGTTGTGAGAACAATGACTGGTTAAAATTTTTGGTGGTTTCTTGTTCAGTCCATAGGCCTACATCATGTGGCAAACCGGTGAGCATGTGGCTCTATTAGTATAGGAGATACCTGAAAACATATCACACTTTTCATCATAGTGCTTTTACCAATGCATAAAATGCATGGAGAAGTCATTTCGAATGACTGGTCCTCAGTGTTGTGAGAACGATGACTGGTTAAAATTTTTGGTGGTTTCTTGTTCAGTCCATAGGCCTACATCATGTGGCAAACCGGTGAGCATATGGCTCTATTAGTATAGGAGATACCTGAAAACATATCACACTTTTCATCATAGTGCTTTTACCAATGCATAAAATGCATGGAGAAGTCATTTCGAATGACTGGTCCTCAAGTGTTGTGAGAACGATGACTGGTTAAAATTTTTGGTGGTTTCTTGTTCAGTCCATAGGCCTATATCATGTGACAAATCGGTGAGCATGTGGCTCTATTAGTATAGGAGATACCTGAAAACATATCACACTTTTCATCATAGTGCTTTTACCAATGCATAAAATGCATGGAGAAGTCATTTCGAATGACTGGTCCTCAGTGTTGTGAGAACGATGACTGGTTAAAATTTTTGGTGGTTTCTTGTTCAGTCCATAGGCCTACATCATGTGGCAAACCGGTGAGCATGTGGCTCTATTAGTATAGGAGATACCTGAAAACATATCACACTTTTCATCATAGTGCTTTTACCAATGCATAAAATGCATGGAGAAGTCATTTCGAATGACTGGTCCTCAGTGTTGTGAGAACGATGACTGGTTAAAATTTTTGGTGGTTTCTTGTTCAGTCCATAGGCCTACATCATGTGGCAAACCGGTGAGCATGTGGCTCTATTAGTATAGGAGATACCTGAAAACATATCACACTTTTCATCATAGTGCTTTTACCAATGCATAAAATGCATGGAGAAGTCATTTCGAATGACTGGTCCTCAGTGTTGTGAGAACGATGACTGGTTAAAATTTTTGGTGGTTTCTTGTTCAGTCCATAGGCCTACATCATGTGGCAAACCGGTGAGCATGTGGCTCTATTAGTATAGGAGATACCTGAAAACATATCACACTTTTCATCATAGTGCTTTTACCAATGCATAAAATGCATGGAGAAGTCATTTCGAATGACTGGTCCTCAGTGTTGTGAGAACGATGACTGGTTAAAATGTTTGGTGGTTTCTTGTTCAGTCCATAGGCCTATATCATGTGGCAAACCGGTGAGCATGTGGCTCTATTAGTATAGGAGATACCTGAAAACATATCACACTTTTCATCATAGTGCTTTTACCAATGCATAAAATGCATGGAGAAGTCATTTCGAATGACTGGTCCTCAGTGTTGTGAGAACGATGACTGGTTAAAATTTTTGGTGGTTTCTTGTTCAGTCCATAGGCCTACATCATGTGGCAAACCGGTGAGCATGTGGCTCTATTAGTATAGGAGATACCTGAAAACATATCACACTTTTCATCATAGTGCTTTTACCAATGCATAAAATGCATGGAGAAGTCATTTCGAATGACTGGTCCTCAGTGTTGTGAGAACGATGACTGGTTAAAATGTTTGGTGGTTTCTTGTTCAGTCCATAGGCCTACATCATGTGGCAAACCGGTGAGCATATGGCTCTATTAGTATAGGAGATACCTGAAAACATATCACACTTTTCATCATAGTGCTTTTACCAATGCATAAAATGCATGGAGAAGTCATTTCGAATGACTGGTCCTCAGTGTTGTGAGAACGATGACTGGTTAAAATTTTTGGTGGTTTCTTGTTCAGTCCATAGGCCTACATCATGTGGCAAACCGGTGAGCATGTGGCTCTATTAGCATAGGAGATACCTGAAAACATATCACACTTTTCATCATAGTGCTTTTACCAATGCATAAAATGCATGGAGAAGTCATTTCGAATGACTGGTCCTCAGTGTTGTGAGAATGATGACTGGTTAAAATTTTTGGTGGTTTCTTGTTCAGTCCATAGGCCTACATCATGTGGCAAACCGGTGAGCATGTGGCTCTATTAGTATAGGAGATACCTGAAAACATATCACACTTTTCATCATAGTGCTTTTACCAATGCATAAAATGCATGGAGAAGTCATTTCGAATGACTGGTCCTCAGTGTTGTGAGAACAATGACTGGTTAAAATTTTTGGTGGTTTCTTGTTCAGTCCATAGGCCTACATCATGTGGCAAACCGGTGAGCATGTGGCTCTATTAGTATAGGAGATACCTGAAAACATATCACACTTTTCATCATAGTGCTTTTACCAATGCATAAAATGCATGGAGAAGTCATTTCGAATGACTGGTCCTCAGTGTTGTGAGAACGATGACTGGTTAAAATTTTTGGTGGTTTCTTGTTCAGTCCATAGGCCTACATCATGTGGCAAACCGGTGAGCATATGGCTCTATTAGTATAGGAGATACCTGAAAACATATCACACTTTTCATCATAGTGCTTTTACCAATGCATAAAATGCATGGAGAAGTCATTTCGAATGACTGGTCCTCAGTGTTGTGAGAACGATGACTGGTTAAAATTTTTGGTGGTTTCTTGTTCAGTCCATAGGCCTACATCATGTGGCAAACCGGTGAGCATGTGGCTCTATTAGTATAGGAGATACCTGAAAACATATCACACTTTTCATCATAGTGCTTTTACCAATGCATAAAATGCATGGAGATGTCATTTCGAATGACTGGTCCTCAGTGTTGTGAGAACGATGACTGGTTAAAATTTTTGGTGGTTTCTTGTTCAGTCCATAGGCCTACATCATGTGGCAAACCGGTGAGCATGTGGCTCTATTAGCATAGGAGATACCTGAAAACATATCACACTTTTCATCATAGTGCTTTTACCAATGCATAAAATGCATGGAGAAGTCATTTCGAATGACTGGTCCTCAGTGTTGTGAGAACGATGACTGGTTAAAATTTTTGGTGGTTTCTTGTTCAGTCCATAGGCCTACATCATGTGGCAAACCGGTGAGCATGTGGCTCTATTAGTATAGGAGATACCTGAAAACATATCACACTTTTCATCATAGTGCTTTTACCAATGCATAAAATGCATGGAGAAGTCATTTCGAATGACTGGTCCTCAGTGTTGTGAGAACAATGACTGGTTAAAATTTTTGGTGGTTTCTTGTTCAGTCCATAGGCCTACATCATGTGGCAAACCGGTGAGCATGTGGCTCTATTAGTATAGGAGATACCTGAAAACATATCACACTTTTCATCATAGTGCTTTTACCAATGCATAAAATGCATGGAGAAGTCATTTCGAATGACTGGTCCTCAGTGTTGTGAGAACGATGACTGGCTAAAATTTTTGGTGGTTTCTTGTTCAGTCCATAGGCCTACATCATGTGGCAAACCGGTGAGCATATGGCTCTATTAGTATAGGAGATACCTGAAAACATATCACACTTTTCATCATAGTGCTTTTACCAATGCATAAAATGCATGGAGAAGTCATTTCGAATGACTGGTCCTCAAGTGTTGTGAGAACGATGACTGGTTAAAATTTTTGGTGGTTTCTTGTTCAGTCCATAGGCCTATATCATGTGACAAACCGGTGAGCATGTGGCTCTATAAGTATAGGAGATACCTGAAAACATATCACACTTTTCATCATAGTGCTTTTACCAATGCATAAAATGCATGGAGAAGTCATTTCGAATGACTGGTCCTCAGTGTTGTGAGAACGATGACTGGTTAAAATTTTTGGTGGTTTCTTGTTCAGTCCATAGGCCTACATCATGTGGCAAACCGGTGAGCATGTGGCTCTATTAGTATAGGAGATACCTGAAAACATATCACACTTTTCATCATAGTGCTTTTACCAATGCATAAAATGCATGGAGAAGTCATTTCGAATGACTGGTCCTCAGTGTTGTGAGAACGATGACTGGTTAAAATTTTTGGTGGTTTCTTGTTCAGTCCATAGGCCTACATCATGTGGCAAACCGGTGAGCATGTGGCTCTATTAGTATAGGAGATACCTGAAAACATATCACACTTTTTATCATAGTGCTTTTACCAATGCATAAAATGCATGGAGAAGTCATTTCGAATGACTGGTCCTCAGTGTTGTGAGAACAATGACTGGTTAAAATTTTTGGTGGTTTCTTGTTCAGTCCATAGGCCTACATCATGTGGCAAACCGGTGAGCATGTGGCTCTATTAGTATAGGAGATACCTGAAAACATATCACACTTTTCATCATAGTGCTTTTACCAATGCATAAAATGCATGGAGAAGTCATTTCGAATGACTGGTCCTCAGTGTTGTGAGAACGATGACTGGTTAAAATTTTTGGTGGTTTCTTGTTCAGTCCATAGGCCTACATCATGTGGCAAACCGGTGAGCATGTGGCTCTATTAGTATAGGAGATACCTGAAAACATATCACACTTTTCATCATAGTGCTTTTACCAATGCATAAAATGCATGGAGAAGTCATTTCGAATGACTGGTCCTCAGTGTTGTGAGAACGATGACTGGTTAAAATTTTTGGTGGTTTCTTGTTCAGTCCATAGGCCTACATCATGTGGCAAACCGGTGAGCATGTGGCTCTATTAGCATAGGAGATACCTGAAAACATATCACACTTTTCATCATAGTGCTTTTACCAATGCATAAAATGGATGGAGAAGTCATTTCGAATGACTGGTCCTCAGTGTTGTGAGAACGATGACTGGTTAAAATTTTTGGTGGTTTCTTGTTCAGTCCATAGGCCTACATCATGTGGCAAACCGGTGAGCATGTGGCTCTATTAGTATAGGAGATACCTGAAAACAAATCACACTTTTTATCATAGTGCTTTTACCAATGCATAAAATGCATGGAGAAGTCATTTCGAATGACTGGTCCTCAGTGTTGTGAGAACGATGACTGGTTAAAATTTTTGGTGGTTTCTTGTTCATTCCATAGGCCTACATCATGTGGCAAACCGGTGAGCATGTGGCTCTATTAGTATAGGAGATACCTGAAAACATATCACACTTTTCATCATAGTGCTTTTACCAATGCATAAAATGCATGGAGAAGTCATTTCGAATGACTGGTCCTCAGTGTTGTGAGAACGATGACTAGTTAAAATTTTTGGTGGTTTCTTGTTCAGTCCATAGGCCTACATCATGTGGCAAACCGGTGAGCATGTGGCTCTATTAGTATAGGAGATACCTGAAAACATATCACACTTTTCATCATAGTGCTTTTACCAATGCATAAAATGCATGGAGAAGTCATTTCGAATGACTGGTCCTCAGTGTTGTGAGAACGATGACTGGTTAAAATTTTTGGTGGTTTCTTGTTCAGTCCATAGGCCTACATCATGTGGCAAACCGGTGAGCATATGGCTCAATTAGTATAGGAGATACCTGAAAACATATCACACTTTTCATCATAGTGCTTTTACCAATGCATAAAATGCATGGAGAAGTCATTTCGAATGACTGGTCCTCAGTGTTGTGAGAACGATGACTGGTTAAAATTTTTGGTGGTTTCTTGTTCAGTCCATAGGCCTACATCATGTGGCAAACCGGTGAGCATGTGGCTCTATTAGTATAGGAGATACCTGAAAACATATCACACTTTTCATCATAGTGCTTTTACCAATGCATAAAATGCATGGAGAAGTCATTTCGAATGACTGGTCCTCAGTGTTGTGAGAACAATGACTGGTTAAAATTTTTGGTGGTTTCTTGTTCAGTCCATAGGCCCACATCATGTGGCAAACCGGTGAGCATGTGGCTCTATTAGTATAGGAGATACCTGAAAACATATCACACTTTTCATCATAGTGCTTTTACCAATGCATAAAATGCATGGAGAAGTCATTTCGAATGACTGGTCCTCAGTGTTGTGAGAACGATGACTGGTTAAAATTTTTGGTGGTTTCTTGTTCAGTCCATAGGCCTACATCATGTGGCAAACCGGTGAGCATATGGCTCTATTAGTATAGGAGATACCTGAAAACATATCACACTTTTCATCATAGTGCTTTTACCAATGCATAAAATGCATGGAGAAGTCATTTCGAATGACTGGTCCTCAAGTGTTGTGAGAACGATGACTGGTTAAAATTTTTGGTGGTTTCTTGTTCAGTCCATAGGCCTATATCATGTGACAAACCGGTGAGCATGTGGCTCTATTAGTATAGGAGATACCTGAAAACATATCACACTTTTCATCATAGTGCTTTTACCAATGCATAAAATGCATGGAGAAGTCATTTCGAATGACTGGTCCTCAGTGTTGTGAGAACGATGACTGGTTAAAATTTTTGGTGGTTTCTTGTTCAGTCCATAGGCCTACATCATGTGGCAAACCGGTGAGCATGTGGCGCTATTAGTATAGGAGATACCTGAAAACATATCACACTTTTCATCATAGTGCTTTTACCAATGCATAAAATGCATGGAGAAGTCATTTCGAATGACTGGTCCTCAGTGTTGTGAGAACAATGACTGGTTAAAATTTTTGGTGGTTTCTTGTTCAGTCCATAGGCCTACATCATGTGGCAAACCGGTGAGCATGTGGCTCTATTAGTATAGGAGATACCTGAAAACATATCACACTTTTCATCATAGTGCTTTTACCAATGCATAAAATGCATGGAGAAGTCATTTCGAATGACTGGTCCTCAGTGTTGTGAGAACGATGACTGGTTAAAATTTTTGGTGGTTTCTTGTTCAGTCCATAGGCCTACATCATGTGGCAAACCGGTGAGCATATGGCTCTATTAGTATAGGAGATACCTGAAAACATATCACACTTTTCATCATAGTGCTTTTACCAATGCATAAAATGCATGGAGAAGTCATTTCGAATGACTGGTCCTCAAGTGTTGTGAGAACGATGACTGGTTAAAATTTTTGGTGGTTTCTTGTTCAGTCCATAGGCCTATATCATGTGACAAACCGGTGAGCATGTGGCTCTATTAGTATAGGAGATACCTGAAAACATATCACACTTTTCATCATAGTGCTTTTACCAATGCATAAAATGCATGGAGAAGTCATTTCGAATGACTGGTCCTCAGTGTTGTGAGAACGATGACTGGTTAAAATTTTTGGTGGTTTCTTGTTCAGTCCATAGGCCTACATCATGTGGCAAACCGGTGAGCATGTGGCTCTATTAGTATAGGAGATACCTGAAAACATATCACACTTTTCATCATAGTGCTTTTTCCAATGCATAATATGCATGGAGAAGTCATTTCGAATGACTGGTCCTCAGTGTTGTGAGAACGATGACTGGTTAAAATTTTTGGTGGTTTCTTGTTCAGTCCATAGGCCCACATCATGTGGCAAACCGGTGAGCATGTGGCTCTATTAGTATAGGAGATACCTGAAAACATATCACACTTTTCATCATAGTGCTTTTACCAATGCATAAAATGCATGGAGAAGTCATTTCGAATGACTGGTCCTCAGTGTTGTGAGAACGATGACTGGTTAAAATTTTTGGTGGTTTCTTGTTCAGTCCATAGGCCTACATCATGTGGCAAACCGGTGAGCATGTGGCTCTATTAGTATAGGAGATACCTGAAAACATATCACACTTTTCATCATAGTGCTTTTACCAATGCATAAAATGCATGGAGAAGTCATTTCGAATGACTGGTCCTCAGTGTTGTGAGAACGATGACTGGTTAAAATTTTTGGTGGTTTCTTGTTCAGTCCACAGGCCTACATCATGTGGCAAACCGGTGAGCATGTGGCTCTATTAGTATAGGAGATACCTGAAAACATATCACACTTTTCATCATAGTGCTTTTACCAATGCATAAAATGCATGGAGAAGTCATTTCGAATGACTGGTCCTCAGTGTTGTGAGAACGATGACTGGTTAAAATTTTTGGTGGTTTCTTGTTCAGTCCATAGGCCTACATCATGTGGCAAACCGGTGAGCATGTGGCTCTATTAGTATAGGAGATACCTGAAAACATATCACACTTTTCATCATAGTGCTTTTACCAATGCATAAAATGCATGGAGAAGTCATTTCGAATGACTGGTCCTCAGTGTTGTGAGAACGATGACTGGTTAAAATTTTTGGTGGTTTCTTGTTCAGTCCATAGGCCTACATCATGTGGCAAACCGGTGAGCATGTGGCTCTATTAGTATAGGAGATACCTGAAAACATATCACACTTTTCATCATAGTGCTTTTACCAATGCATAAAATGCATGGAGAAGTCATTTCGAATGACTGGTCCTCAGTGTTGTGAGAACGATGACTGGTTAAAATTTTGGGTGGTTTCTTGTTCAGTCCATAGGCCTACATCATGTGGCAAACCGGTGAGCATGTGGCTCTATTAGTATAGGAGATACCTGAAAACATATCACACTTTTCATCATAGTGCTTTTACCAATGCATAAAATGCATGGAGAAGTCATTTCGAATGACTGGTCCTCAGTGTTGTGAGAACGATGACTGGTTAAAATTTTTGGTGGTTTCTTGTTCAGTCCATAGGCCTACATCATGTGGCAAACCGGTGAGCATGTGGCTCTATTAGTATAGGAGATACCTGAAAACATATCACACTTTTCATCATAGTGCTTTTACCAATGCATAAAATGCATGGAGAAGTCATTTCGAATGACTGGTCCTCAGTGTTGTGAGAACGATGACTGGTTAAAATTTTTGGTGGTTTCTTGTTCAGTCCATAGGCCTACATCATGTGGCAAACCGGTGAGCATGTGGCTCTATTAGTATAGGAGATACCTGAAAACATATCACACTTTTCATCATAGTGCTTTTACCAATGCATAAAATGCATGGAGAAGTCATTTCGAATGACTGGTCCTCAGTGTTGTGAGAACGATGACTGGTTAAAATTTTTGGTGGTTTCTTGTTCAGTCCATAGGCCTACATCATGTGGCAAACCGGTGAGCATGTGGCTCTATTAGTATAGGAGATACCTGAAAACATATCACACTTTTCATCATAGTGCTTTTACCAATGCATAAAATGCATGGAGAAGTCATTTCGAATGACTGGTCCTCAGTGTTGTGAGAACGATGACTGGTTAAAATTTTTGGTGGTTTCTTGTTCAGTCCATAGGCCCACATCATGTGGCAAACCGGTGAGCATGTGGCTCTATTAGTATAGGAGATACCTGAAAACATATCACACTTTTCATCATAGTGCTTTTACCAATGCATAAAATGCATGGAGAAGTCATTTCGAATGACTGGTCCTCAGTGTTGTGAGAACGATGACTGGTTAAAATTTTTGGTGGTTTCTTGTTCAGTCCATAGGCCTACATCATGTGGCAAACCGGTGAGCATGTGGCTCTATTAGTATAGGAGATACCTGAAAACATATCACACTTTTCATCATAGTGCTTTTACCAATGCATAAAATGCATGGAGAAGTCATTTCGAATGACTGGTCCTCAGTGTTGTGAGAACGATGACTGGTTAAAATTTTTGGTGGTTTCTTGTTCAGTCCATAGGCCTACATCATGTGGCAAACCGGTGAGCATGTGGCTCTATTAGTATAGGAGATACCTGAAAACATATCACACTTTTCATCATAGTGCTTTTACCAATGCATAAAATGCATGGAGAAGTCATTTCGAATGACTGGTCCTCAGTGTTGTGAGAACGATGACTGGTTAAAATTTTTGGTGGTTTCTTGTTCAGTCCATAGGCCTACATCATGTGGCAAACCGGTGAGCATGTGGCTCTATTAGTATAGGAGATACCTGAAAACATATCACACTTTTCATCATAGTGCTTTTACCAATGCATAAAATGCATGGAGAAGTCATTTCGAATGACTGGTCCTCAGTGTTGTGAGAACGATGACTGGTTAAAATTTTGGGTGGTTTCTTGTTCAGTCCATAGGCCTACATCATGTGGCAAACCGGTGAGCATGTGGCTCTATTAGTATAGGAGATACCTGAAAACATATCACACTTTTCATCATAGTGCTTTTACCAATGCATAAAATGCATGGAGAAGTCATTTCGAATGACTGGTCCTCAGTGTTGTGAGAACGATGACTGGTTAAAATTTTTGGTGGTTTCTTGTTCAGTCCATAGGCCTACATCATGTGGCAAACCGGTGAGCATGTGGCTCTATTAGTATAGGAGATACCTGAAAACATATCACACTTTTCATCATAGTGCTTTTACCAATGCATAAAATGCATGGAGAAGTCATTTCGAATGACTGGTCCTCAGTGTTGTGAGAACGATGACTGGTTAAAATTTTTGGTGGTTTCTTGTTCAGTCCATAGGCCTACATCATGTGGCAAACCGGTGAGCATGTGGCTCTATTAGTATAGGAGATACCTGAAAACATATCACACTTTTCATCATAGTGCTTTTACCAATGCATAAAATGCATGGAGAAGTCATTTCGAATGACTGGTCCTCAGTGTTGTGAGAACGATGACTGGTTAAAATTTTTGGTGGTTTCTTGTTCAGTCCATAGGCCTACATCATGTGGCAAACCGGTGAGCATGTGGCTCTATTAGTATAGGAGATACCTGAAAACATATCACACTTTTCATCATAGTGCTTTTACCAATGCATAAAATGCATGGAGAAGTCATTTCGAATGACTGGTCCTCAGTGTTGTGAGAACGATGACTGGTTAAAATTTTTGGTGGTTTCTTGTTCAGTCCATAGGCCTACATCATGTGGCAAACCGGTGAGCATGTGGCTCTATTAGTATAGGAGATACCTGAAAACATATCACACTTTTCATCATAGTGCTTTTACCAATGCATAAAATGCATGGAGAAGTCATTTCGAATGACTGGTCCTCAGTGTTGTGAGAACGATGACTGGTTAAAATTTTTGGTGGTTTCTTGTTCAGTCCATAGGCCTACATCATGTGGCAAACCGGTGAGCATGTGGCTCTATTAGTATAGGAGATACCTGAAAACATATCACACTTTTCATCATAGTGCTTTTACCAATGCATAAAATGCATGGAGAAGTCATTTCGAATGACTGGTCCTCAGTGTTGTGAGAACGATGACTGGTTAAAATTTTTGGTGGTTTCTTGTTCAGTCCATAGGCCTACATCATGTGGCAAACCGGTGAGCATGTGGCTCTATTAGTATAGGAGATACCTGAAAACATATCACACTTTTCATCATAGTGCTTTTACCAATGCATAAAATGCATGGAGAAGTCATTTCGAATGACTGGTCCTCAGTGTTGTGAGAACGATGACTGGTTAAAATTTTTGGTGGTTTCTTGTTCAGTCCATAGGCCTACATCATGTGGCAAACCGGTGAGCATGTGGCTCTATTAGTATAGGAGATACCTGAAAACATATCACACTTTTCATCATAGTGCTTTTACCAATGCATAAAATGCATGGAGAAGTCATTTCGAATGACTGGTCCTCAGTGTTGTGAGAACGATGACTGGTTAAAATTTTTGGTGGTTTCTTGTTCAGTCCATAGGCCTACATCATGTGGCAAACCGGTGAGCATGTGGCTCTATTAGTATAGGAGATACCTGAAAACATATCACACTTTTCATCATAGTGCTTTTACCAATGCATAAAATGCATGGAGAAGTCATTTCGAATGACTGGTCCTCAGTGTTGTGAGAACGATGACTGGTTAAAATTTTGGTGGTTTCTTGTTCAGTCCATAGGCCTACATCATGTGGCAAACCGGTGAGCATGTGGCTCTATTAGTATAGGAGATACCTGAAAACATATCACACTTTTCATCATAGTGCTTTTACCAATGCATAAAATGCATGGAGAAGTCATTTCGAATGACTGGTCCTCAGTGTTGTGAGAACGATGACTGGTTAAAATTTTTGGTGGTTTCTTGTTCAGTCCATAGGCCTACATCATGTGGCAAACCGGTGAGCATGTGGCTCTATTAGTATAGGAGATACCTGAAAACATATCACACTTTTCATCATAGTGCTTTTACCAATGCATAAAATGCATGGAGAAGTCATTTCGAATGACTGGTCCTCAGTGTTGTGAGAACGATGACTGGTTAAAATTTTTTGGTGGTTTCTTGTTCAGTCCATAGGCCTACATCATGTGGCAAACCGGTGAGCATGTGGCTCTATTAGTATAGGAGATACCTGAAAACATATCACACTTTTCATCATAGTGCTTTTACCAATGCATAAAATGCATGGAGAAGTCATTTCGAATGACTGGTCCTCAGTGTTGTGAGAACGATGACTGGTTAAAATTTTTGGTGGTTTCTTGTTCAGTCCATAGGCCTACATCATGTGGCAAACCGGTGAGCATGTGGCTCTATTAGTATAGGAGATACCTGAAAACATATCACACTTTTCATCATAGTGCTTTTACCAATGCATAAAATGCATGGAGAAGTCATTTCGAATGACTGGTCCTCAGTGTTGTGAGAACGATGACTGGTTAAAATTTTTGGTGGTTTCTTGTTCAGTCCATAGGCCTACATCATGTGGCAAACCGGTGAGCATGTGGCTCTATTAGTATAGGAGATACCTGAAAACATATCACACTTTTCATCATAGTGCTTTTACCAATGCATAAAATGCATGGAGAAGTCATTTCCGAATGACTGGTCCTCAGTGTTGTGAGAACGATGACTGGTTAAAATTTTTGGTGGTTTCTTGTTCAGTCCATAGGCCTACATCATGTGGCAAACCGGTGAGCATGTGGCTCTATTAGTATAGGAGATACCTGAAAACATATCACACTTTTCATCATAGTGCTTTTACCAATGCATAAAATGCATGGAGAAGTCATTTCGAATGACTGGTCCTCAGTGTTGTGAGAACGATGACTGGTTAAAATTTTTGGTGGTTTCTTGTTCAGTCCATAGGCCTACATCATGTGGCAAACCGGTGAGCATGTGGCTCTATTAGTATAGGAGATACCTGAAAACATATCACACTTTTCATCATAGTGCTTTTACCAATGCATAAAATGCATGGAGAAGTCATTTCGAATGACTGGTCCTCAGTGTTGTGAGAACGATGACTGGTTAAAATTTTTGGTGGTTTCTTGTTCAGTCCATAGGCCTACATCATGTGGCAAACCGGTGAGCATGTGGCTCTATTAGTATAGGAGATACCTGAAAACATATCACACTTTTCATCATAGTGCTTTTACCAATGCATAAAATGCATGGAGAAGTCATTTCGAATGACTGGTCCTCAGTGTTGTGAGAACGATGACTGGTTAAAATTTTTGGTGGTTTCTTGTTCAGTCCATAGGCCTACATCATGTGGCAAACCGGTGAGCATGTGGCTCTATTAGTATAGGAGATACCTGAAAACATATCACACTTTTCATCATAGTGCTTTTACCAATGCATAAAATGCATGGAGAAGTCATTTCGAATGACTGGTCCTCAGTGTTGTGAGAACGATGACTGGTTAAAATTTTTGGTGGTTTCTTGTTCAGTCCATAGGCCTACATCATGTGGCAAACCGGTGAGCATGTGGCTCTATTAGTATAGGAGATACCTGAAAACATATCACACTTTTCATCATAGTGCTTTTACCAATGCATAAAATGCATGGAGAAGTCATTTCGAATGACTGGTCCTCAGTGTTGTGAGAACGATGACTGGTTAAAATTTTTGGTGGTTTCTTGTTCAGTCCATAGGCCTACATCATGTGGCAAACCGGTGAGCATGTGGCTCTATTAGTATAGGAGATACCTGAAAACATATCACACTTTTCATCATAGTGCTTTTACCAATGCATAAAATGCATGGAGAAGTCATTTCGAATGACTGGTCCTCAGTGTTGTGAGAACGATGACTGGTTAAAATTTTTGGTGGTTTCTTGTTCAGTCCATAGGCCTACATCATGTGGCAAACCGGTGAGCATGTGGCTCTATTAGTATAGGAGATACCTGAAAACATATCACACTTTTCATCATAGTGCTTTTACCAATGCATAAAATGCATGGAGAAGTCATTTCGAATGACTGGTCCTCAGTGTTGTGAGAACGATGACTGGTTAAAATTTTTGGTGGTTTCTTGTTCAGTCCATAGGCCTACATCATGTGGCAAACCGGTGAGCATGTGGCTCTATTAGTATAGGAGATACCTGAAAACATATCACACTTTTCATCATAGTGCTTTTACCAATGCATAAAATGCATGGAGAAGTCATTTCGAATGACTGGTCCTCAGTGTTGTGAGAACGATGACTGGTTAAAATTTTTGGTGGTTTCTTGTTCAGTCCATAGGCCTACATCATGTGGCAAACCGGTGAGCATGTGGCTCTATTAGTATAGGAGATACCTGAAAACATATCACACTTTTCATCATAGTGCTTTTACCAATGCATAATGCATGGAGAAGTCATTTCGAATGACTGGTCCTCAGTGTTGTGAGAACGATGACTGGTTAAAATTTTTGGTGGTTTCTTGTTCAGTCCATAGGCCTACATCATGTGGCTCAAACCGGTGAGCATGTGGCTCTATTAGTATAGGAGATACCTGAAAACATATCACACTTTTCATCATAGTGCTTTTACCAATGCATAAAATGCATGGAGAAGTCATTTCGAATGACTGGTCCTCAGTGTTGTGAGAACGATGACTGGTTAAAATTTTTGGTGGTTTCTTGTTCAGTCCATAGGCCTACATCATGTGGCAAACCGGTGAGCATGTGGCTCTATTAGTATAGGAGATACCTGAAAACATATCACACTTTTCATCATAGTGCTTTTACCAATGCATAAAATGCATGGAGAAGTCATTTCGAATGACTGGTCCTCAGTGTTGTGAGAACGATGACTGGTTAAAATTTTTGGTGGTTTCTTGTTCAGTCCATAGGCCTACATCATGTGGCAAACCGGTGAGCATGTGGCTCTATTAGTATAGGAGATACCTGAAAACATATCACACTTTTCATCATAGTGCTTTTACCAATGCATAAAATGCATGGAGAAGTCATTTCGAATGACTGGTCCTCAGTGTTGTGAGAACGATGACTGGTTAAAATTTTTGGTGGTTTCTTGTTCAGTCCATAGGCCTACATCATGTGGCAAACCGGTGAGCATGTGGCTCTATTAGTATAGGAGATACCTGAAAACATATCACACTTTTCATCATAGTGCTTTTACCAATGCATAAAATGCATGGAGAAGTCATTTCGAATGACTGGTCCTCAGTGTTGTGAGAACGATGACTGGTTAAAATTTTTGGTGGTTTCTTGTTCAGTCCATAGGCCTACATCATGTGGCAAACCGGTGAGCATGTGGCTCTATTAGTATAGGAGATACCTGAAAACATATCACACTTTTCATCATAGTGCTTTTACCAATGCATAAAATGCATGGAGAAGTCATTTCGAATGACTGGTCCTCAGTGTTGTGAGAACGATGACTGGTTAAAATTTTTGGTGGTTTCTTGTTCAGTCCATAGGCCTACATCATGTGGCAAACCGGTGAGCATGTGGCTCTATTAGTATAGGAGATACCTGAAAACATATCACACTTTTCATCATAGTGCTTTTACCAATGCATAAAATGCATGGAGAAGTCATTTCGAATGACTGGTCCTCAGTGTTGTGAGAACGATGACTGGTTAAAATTTTTGGTGGTTTCTTGTTCAGTCCATAGGCCTACATCATGTGGCAAACCGGTGAGCATGTGGCTCTATTAGTATAGGAGATACCTGAAAACATATCACACTTTTCATCATAGTGCTTTTACCAATGCATAAAATGCATGGAGAAGTCATTTCGAATGACTGGTCCTCAGTGTTGTGAGAACGATGACTGGTTAAAATTTTTGGTGGTTTCTTGTTCAGTCCATAGGCCTACATCATGTGGCAAACCGGTGAGCATGTGGCTCTATTAGTATAGGAGATACCTGAAAACATATCACACTTTTCATCATAGTGCTTTTACCAATGCATAAAATGCATGGAGAAGTCATTTCGAATGACTGGTCCTCAGTGTTGTGAGAACGATGACTGGTTAAAATTTTTGGTGGTTTCTTGTTCAGTCCATAGGCCTACATCATGTGGCAAACCGGTGAGCATGTGGCTCTATTAGTATAGGAGATACCTGAAAACATATCACACTTTTCATCATAGTGCTTTTACCAATGCATAAAATGCATGGAGAAGTCATTTCGAATGACTGGTCCTCAGTGTTGTGAGAACAATGACTGGTTAAAATTTTTGGTGGTTTCTTGTTCAGTCTATAGGCCTACATCATGTGGCAAACCGGTGAGCATGTGGCTCTATTAGTATAGGAGATACCTGAAAACATATCACACTTTTCATCATAGTGCTTTTACCAATGCATAAAATGCATGGAGAAGTCATTTCGAATGACTGGTCCTCAGTGTTGTGAGAACGATGACTGGTTAAAATTTTTGGTGGTTTCTTGTTCAGTCCATAGGCCTACATCATGTGGCAAACCGGTGAGCATGTGGCTCTATTAGTATAGGAGATACCTGAAAACATATCACACTTTTCATCATAGTGCTTTTACCAATGCATAAAATGCATGGAGAAGTCATTTCGAATGACTGGTCCTCAGTGTTGTGAGAACGATGACTGGTTAAAATTTTTGGTGGTTTCTTGTTCAGTCCATAGGCCTACATCATGTGGCAAACCGGTGAGCATGTGGCTCTATTAGTATAGGAGATACCTGAAAACATATCACACTTTTCATCATAGTGCTTTTACCAATGCATAAAATGCATGGAGAAGTCATTTCGAATGACTGGTCCTCAGTGTTGTGAGAACGATGACTGGTTAAAATTTTTGGTGGTTTCTTGTTCAGTCCATAGGCCTACATCATGTGGCAAACCGGTGAGCATGTGGCTCTATTAGTATAGGAGATACCTGAAAACATATCACACTTTTCATCATAGTGCTTTTACCAATGCATAAAATGCATGGAGAAGTCATTTCGAATGACTGGTCCTCAGTGTTGTGAGAACGATGACTGGTTAAAATTTTTGGTGGTTTCTTGTTCAGTCCATAGGCCTACATCATGTGGCAAACCGGTGAGCATGTGGCTCTATTAGTATAGGAGATACCTGAAAACATATCACACTTTTCATCATAGTGCTTTTACCAATGCATAAAATGCATGGAGAAGTCATTTCGAATGACTGGTCCTCAGTGTTGTGAGAACGATGACTGGTTAAAATTTTTGGTGGTTTCTTGTTCAGTCCATAGGCCTACATCATGTGGCAAACCGGTGAGCATGTGGCTCTATTAGTATAGGAGATACCTGAAAACATATCACACTTTTCATCATAGTGCTTTTACCAATGCATAAAATGCATGGAGAAGTCATTTCGAATGACTGGTCCTCAGTGTTGTGAGAACGATGACTGGTTAAAATTTTTGGTGGTTTCTTGTTCAGTCCATAGGCCTACATCATGTGGCAAACCGGTGAGCATGTGGCTCTATTAGTATAGGAGATACCTGAAAACATATCACACTTTTCATCATAGTGCTTTTACCAATGCATAAAATGCATGGAGAAGTCATTTCGAATGACTGGTCCTCAGTGTTGTGAGAACGATGACTGGTTAAAATTTTTGGTGGTTTCTTGTTCAGTCCATAGGCCTACATCATGTGGCAAACCGGTGAGCATGTGGCTCTATTAGTATAGGAGATACCTGAAAACATATCACACTTTTCATCATAGTGCTTTTACCAATGCATAAAATGCATGGAGAAGTCATTTCGAATGACTGGTCCTCAGTGTTGTGAGAACGATGACTGGTTAAAATTTTTGGTGGTTTCTTGTTCAGTCCATAGGCCTACATCATGTGGCAAACCGGTGAGCATGTGGCTCTATTAGTATAGGAGATACCTGAAAACATATCACACTTTTCATCATAGTGCTTTTACCAATGCATAAAATGCATGGAGAAGTCATTTCGAATGACTGGTCCTCAGTGTTGTGAGAACGATGACTGGTTAAAATTTTTGGTGGTTTCTTGTTCAGTCCATAGGCCTACATCATGTGGCAAACCGGTGAGCATGTGGCTCTATTAGTATAGGAGATACCTGAAAACATATCACACTTTTCATCATAGTGCTTTTACCAATGCATAAAATGCATGGAGAAGTCATTTCGAATGACTGGTCCTCAGTGTTGTGAGAACGATGACTGGTTAAAATTTTTGGTGGTTTCTTGTTCAGTCCATAGGCCTACATCATGTGGCAAACCGGGTTGCATGTGGCTCTATTAGTATAGGAGATACCTGAAAACATATCACACTTTTCATCATAGTGCTTTTACCAATGCATAAAATGCATGGAGAAGTCATTTCGAATGACTGGTCCTCAGTGTTGTGAGAACAATGACTGGTTAAAATTTTTGGTGGTTTCTTGTTCAGTCCATAGGCCTACATCATGTGGCAAACCGGTGAGCATGTGGCTCTATTAGTATAGGAGATACCTGAAAACATATCACACTTTTCATCATAGTGCTTTTACCAATGCATAAAATGCATGGAGAAGTCATTTCGAATGACTGGTCCTCAGTGTTGTGAGAACGATGACTGGTTAAAATTTTTGGTGGTTTCTTGTTCAGTCCATGGGCCTACAGCGTGTGGCAAACCGGTGAGCATGTGGCTTTATTAGTATAGGAGATACCTGAAAACATATCACACTTTTCATCATAGTGCTTTTACCAATGCATAAAATGCATGGAGAAGTCATTTCGAATGACTAGTCCTCAGTGTTGTGAGAACAACGACTGGTTAAAATTTTTGGTGGTTTCTTGTTCAGTCCATAGGCCTACATCATGTGGCAAACCGGTGAGCATGTGGCTCTATTAGTATAGGAGATACCTGAAAACATATCACACTTTTCATCATAGTGCATTTACCAATGCATAAAATGCATGGAGAAGTCATTTCGAATGACTGGTCCTCAGTGTTGTGAGAACGATGACGGGTTAAAATTTTTGGTGGTTTCTTGTTCAGTCCATAGGCCTACATCATGTGGCAAACCGGTGAGCATGTGGCTCTATTAGTATAGGAGATACCTGAAAACATATCACACTTTTCATCATAGTGCTTTTACCAATGCATAAAATGCATGGAGAAGTCATTTCGAATGACTGGTCCTCAGTGTTGTGAGAACGATGACTGGTTAAAATTTTTGGTGGTTTCTTGTTCAGTCCATAGGCCTACATCATGTGGCAATCCGGTGAGCATGTGGCTCTATTAGTATAGGAGATACCTGAAAACATATCACACTTTTCATCATAGTGCTTTTATCAATACATAAAATACATGGAGAAGTCATTTCGAATGACTGGTCCTCAGTGTTGTGAGAACGATGACTGGTTAAAATTTTTGGTGGTTTCTTGTTCAGTCCATAGGCCTACATCATGTGGCAAACCGGTGAGCATGTGGCTCTATTAGTATAGGAGATACCTGAAAACATATCACACTTTTCATCATAGTGCTTTTACCAATGCATAAAATGCATGGAGAAGTCATTTCGAATGACTGGTCCTCAGTGTTGTGAGAACGATGACTGGTTAAAATTTTTGGTGGTTTCTTGTTCAGTCCATAGGCCTACATCATGTGGCAAACCGGTGAGCATGTGGCTCTATTAGTATAGGAGATACCTGAAAACATATCACACTTTTCATCATAGTGCTTTTACCAATGCATAAAATGCATGGAGAAGTCATTTCGAATGACTGGTCCTCAGTGTTGTGAGAACGATGACTGGTTAAAATTTTTGGTGGTTTCTTGTTCAGTCCATAGGCCTACATCATGTGGCAAACCGGTGAGCATGTGGCTCTATTAGTATAGGAGATACCTGAAAACATATCACACTTTTCATCATAGTGCTTTTACCAATGCATAAAATGCATGGAGAAGTCATTTCGAATGACTGGTCCTCAGTGTTGTGAGAACGATGACTGGTTAAAATTTTTGGTGGTTTCTTGTTCAGTCCATAGGCCTACATCATGTGGCAAACCGGTGAGCATGTGGCTCTATTAGTATAGGAGATACCTGAAAACATATCACACTTTTCATCATAGTGCTTTTACCAATGCATAAAATGCATGGAGAAGTCATTTCGAATGACTGGTCCTCAGTGTTGTGAGAACGATGACTGGTTAAAATTTTTGGTGGTTTCTTGTTCAGTCCATAGGCCTACATCATGTGGCAAACCGGTGAGCATGTGGCTCTATTAGTATAGGAGATACCTGAAAACATCACACTTTTCATCATAGTGCTTTTACCAATGCATAAAATGCATGGAGAAGTCATTTCGAATGACTGGTCCTCAGTGTTGTGAGAAAGATGACTGGTTAAAATTTTTGGTGGTTTCTTGTTCAGTCCATAGGCCTACATCATGTGGCAAACCGGTGAGCATGTGGCTCTATTAGTATAGGAGATACATGAAAACATATCACACTTTTCATCATAGTGCTTTTACCAATGCATAAAATGCATGGAGAAGTCATTTCGAATGACTGGTCCTCAGTGTTGTGAGAACGATGACTGGTTAAAATTTTTGGTGGTTTCTTGTTCAGTCCATAGGCCTACATCATGTGGCAAACCGGTGAGCATGTGGCTCTATTAGTATAGGAGATACCTGAAAACATATCACACTTTTCATCATAGTGCTTTTACCAATGCATAAAATGCATGGAGAAGTCATTTCGAATGACTGGTCCTCAGTGTTGTGAGAACGATGACTGGTTAAAATTTTTGGTGGTTTCTTGTTCAGTCCATAGGCCTACATCATGTGGCAAACCGGTGAGCATGTGGCTCTATTAGTATAGGAGATACCTGAAAACATATCACACTTTTCATCATAGTGCTTTTACCAATGCATAAAATGCATGGAGAAGTCATTTCGAATGACTGGTCCTCAGTGTTGTGAGAACGATGACTGGTTAAAATTTTTGGTGGTTTCTTGTTCAGTCCATAGGCCTACATCATGTGGCAAACCGGTGAGCATGTGGCTCTATTAGTATAGGAGATACCTGAAAACATATCACACTTTTCATCATAGTGCTTTTACCAATGCATAAAATGCATGGAGAAGTCATTTCGAATGACTGGTCCTCAGTGTTGTGAGAACGATGACTGGTTAAAATTTTTGGTGGTTTCTTGTTCAGTCCATAGGCCTACATCATGTGGCAAACCGGTGAGCATGTGGCTCTATAAGTATAGGAGATACCTGAAAACATATCACACTTTTCATCATAGTGCTTTTACCAATGCATAAAAGGCATGGAGAAGTCATTTCGAATGACTGGTCCTCAGTGTTGTGAGAACGATGACTGGTTAAAATTTTTGGTGGTTTCTTGTTCAGTCCATAGGCCTACATCATGTGGCAAACCGGTGAGCATGTGGCTCTATTAGTATAGGAGATACCTGAAAACATATCACACTTTTCATCATAGTTGTTATGGCTGGCAATCAGGCAACACAGCGTGCAGTAATCAGCGCACATACAGAGATCTGGCAAAAACCCAAAACAATAGGACGAGCTCTGAGACGTGGAATCTCTGTAGACTGCAGTACCTGAACTGTCCTCACACAACTGGAAGCAGCAGTGGATTGCGCCTATCACTACCTATGCAACTCGGCACTGCCTGAGGAGCTGACTAGCCTGAAGATAGAAATACAAGCCTGACTTACCTCAGAGAAATACCCCAAAGGAATAGGCAGCCCCCACATATAATGACTGTTAGCAAGATGAAAAGACAAACGTAGGAATGAAATAGATTCAGCAAAGTGAGGCCCGATATTCTAGACAGAGCGAGGATAGCAAAGAGAACTATGCAGTCTACAAAAAACCCTAAAACGAAAACCACGCAAAGGGGCAAAAAAGACCCACCGTGCCGAACTAACAGCACGGCGGTGCACCCCTTTGCTTCTCAGAGCTTCCAGCAAAAGATAATAACAAGCTGGACAGAAAAAACAGAAAACAAACTAGAAGCACTTATCTAGCAGAGCAGCAGGCCCAAGGAAAGATGCAGTAGCTCAGATCCAACACTGGAACATTGACAAGGAGCAAGGAAGACAGACTCAGGTGGAGCTAAATAGCAAGGCAGCCAACGAGCACACCAAAACACCTGAGGGAGGACGCCCAGAGACTGCAATACCACTTGTGACCACAGAATTCACAACAGTACCCCCCCCTTGAGGAGGGGTCACCGAACCCTCACCAGAACCCCCAGGCCGACCAGGATGAGCCACATGAAAGGCACGAACAAGATCTGGGGCATGGACATCAGAGGCAAAAACCCAGGAATTATCTTCCTGAGCATAACCCTTCCATTTGACCAGATACTGGAGTTTCCGTCTAGAGACACGAGAATCCAAAATCTTCTCCACAATATACTCCAATTCCCCCTCCACCAAAACAGGGGCAGGAGGCTCCACAGATGGAACCATAGGTGCCACGTATCTCCTCAACAACGACCTATGGAATACATTATGTATGGAAAAGGAGTCTGGGAGGGTCAGACGAAAAGACACCGGATTGAGAATCTCAGAAATCCTATACGGACCAATAAAACGAGGTTTAAATTTAGGAGAGGAAACCTTCATAGGTATATGACGAGAAGATAACCAAACCAGATCCCCAACACGAAGTCGGGGTCCCACACGGCGTCTGCGATTAGCGAAAAGCTGAGCCTTCTCCTGGGACAAGGTCAAATTGTCCACTACCTGAGTCCAGATCTGCTGCAACCTGTCCACCACATAATCCACACCAGGACAGTCCGAAGACTCAACCTGTCCTGAAGAGAAACGAGGATGGAACCCAGAATTGCAGAAAAATGGAGAGACCAAGGTAGCCGAGCTGGCCCGATTATTAAGGGCGAACTCAGCCAACGGCAAAAATGACACCCAATCATCCTGGTCAGCGGAAACAAAACATCTCAGATATGTTTCCAAGGTCTGATTGGTTCGTTCGGTCTGGCCATTAGTCTGAGGATGGAAGGCCGAGGAAAAAGATAGGTCAATGCCCATCCTACCACAAAAGGCTCGCCAGAACCTTGAGACAAACTGGGAACCTCTGTCAGAAACAATATTCTCAGGAATGCCATGTAAACGAACCACATGCTGGAAGAACAAAGGCACCAAATCAGAGGAGGAAGGCAATTTAACCAAGGGCACCAGATGGACCATTTTAGAAAAGCGATCACAGACCACCCAAATGACAGACATCTTTTGAGAAACGGGAAGGTCAGAAATGAAATCCATCGAAATATGTGTCCAAGGCCTCTTCGGGACCGGCAAGGGCAAAAGCAACCCACTGGCACGTGAACAGCAGGGCTTAGCCCTAGCACAAATTCCACAGGACTGCACAAAAGCACGCACATCCCGCGACAGAGACGGCCACCAAAAGGATCTAGCAACCAACTCCCTGGTACCAAAGATTCCTGGATGACCGGCCAGCACCGAACAATGAAGTTCAGAGATAACTTTACTAGTCCACCTATCAGGGACGAACAGTTTCTCGGCCGGACAACGATCAGGTTTATTAGCCTGAAATTTCTGCAACACTCTCCGCAAATCAGGGGAGATGGCAGACACAATGACTCCTTCCTTGAGGATACTCGCCGGCTCAGATAACCCCGGAGAGTCGGGCACAAAACTCCTAGACAGAGCATCCGCCTTCACATTTTTAGAGCCCGGAAGGTATGAAATCACAAAATCAAAACGAGCAAAAAATAACGACCAACGGGCCTGTCTAGGATTCAAGCGCTTGGCAGACTCAAGATAAGTAAGGTTCTTATGATCAGTCAAAACCACCACGCGATGCTTAGCACCCTCAAGCCAATGACGCCACTCCTCGAATGCCCACTTCATGGCCAGCAACTCTCGGTTGCCCACATCATAATTACGCTCAGCAGCAGAAAATTTCCTGGAAAAGAAAGCACATGGTTTGAACACTGAGCAACCAGAACCTCTCTGTGACAAAACCGCCCCTGCACCAATCTCAGAAGCATCAACCTCGACCTGGAACGGAAGAGAAACATCAGGTTGACACAACACAGGGGCACAGCAAAAACGACGCTTCAACTCCTGAAAAGCTTCCACGGCAGCAGAAGACCAATTAACCAAATCAGCACCCTTCTTGGTCAAATCGGTCAATGGTCTGGCAATGCTAGAAAAATTACAGATGAAGCGACGATAAAAATTAGCAAAGCCCAGGAATTTCTGCAAACTTTTTAGAGATGTCGGCTGAGTCCAATCCTGGATGGCCTGAACCTTAACCGGATCCATCTCGATAGTAGAAGGGGAAAAGATGAACCCCAAAAATGAAACTTTCTGCACACCGAAGAGACACTTTGATCCCTTCACAAACAAGGAATTAGCACGCAGTACCTGGAAAACCATTCTGACTTGCTTTACATGAGACTCCCAATCATCTGAGAAGATCAAAATGTCATCCAAGTAAACAATCAAGAATTTATCCAGATACTCACGAAAAATGTCATGCATAAAAGACTGAAAAACAGATGGAGCATTGGCAAGTCCGAACGGCATCACCAGATACTCAAAATGACCCTCGGGCGTATTAAATGCCGTTTTCCATTCATCTCCCTGCCTGATTCTCACCAGATTATACGCACCACGAAGATCAATCTTAGTAAACCAACTAGCCCCCTTAATCCGAGCAAACAAGTCAGAAATCAATGGCAAGGGATACTGAAACTTAACAGTGATCTTATTAAGAAGGCGGTAATCAATACACGGTCTTAGCGAACCATCCTTCTTGGCTACAAAAAAGAACCCTGCTCCCAATGGTGACGACGATGGGCGAATATGTCCCTTCTCCAGGGACTCCTTCACATAACTGCGCATAGCGGTGTGTTCAGGTACGGACAAATTAAATAAACGACCCTTAGGGAATTTACTACCAGGAATCAAATCGATAGCACAATCACAATTCCTATGCGGAGGAAGGGCATCAGACTTGGACTCTTCAAATACATCCTGAAAGTCCGACAAGAACTCTGGGATGTCAGAAGGAATGGATGACGAAATAGACAAAAATGGAACATCACCATGTACTCCCTGACAACCCCAGCTGGTTACCGACATAGAGTTCCAATCCAATACTGGATTATGGGTTTGTAGCCATGGCAACCCCAACACGACCACATCATGCAAATTATGCAGTACCAAAAAGCGAATAACTTCCTGATGTGCAGGAGCCATGCACATGGTCAGCTGGGCCCAGTACTGAGGCTTATTCTTGGCCAGAGGTGTAGCATCAATTCCTCTCAACGGAATAGGACACCGCAAAGGCTCCAAGAAAAATCCACAACGTTTAGCATAATCCAAATCCATCAGATTCAGGGCAGCGCCTGAATCCACAAACGCCATGACAGAATACGATGACAAAGAGCACATTAAGGTAATGGACAAAAGGAATTTGGACTGTACAGTACCAATAACGGCAGAGCTATCGAACCGCCTAGTGCGTTTAGGACAATTAGAAATAGCATGAGTAGAATCACCACAATAGAAACACAGTCTGTTCAGACGTCTGTGTTCGTGCCGTTCTACTTTAGTCATAGTCCTGTTGCACTGCATAGGCTCAGGCTTACTCTCAGACAATACCGCCAGATGGTGCACAGATTTACGCTCGCGCAAGCGACGACCGATCTGAATGGCCAAGGACATAGACTCATTCAAACCAGCAGGCATAGGAAATCCCACCATTACATCCTTAAGAGCTTCAGAGAGACCCTTTCTGAACAAAGCCGCTAGTGCAGATTCATTCCACAGAGTGAGTACTGACCATTTTCTAAATTTCTGACAATATAGTTCTACATCATCCTGACCCTGGCATAAAGCCAGCAGATTTTTCTCAGCTTGATCCACTGAATTAGGCTCATCGTAAAGCAATCCCAGCGCCTGGAAAAATGCATCAATATTACTCAATGCAGAATCTCCTGGTGCAAGAGAAAACGCCCAGTCCTGTGGGTCGCCGCGCAAAAAAGAAATAATAATCAAAACCTGTTGAATAGGATTACCAGAAGAATGAGGTTTCAAGGCCAAAAATAGCTTACAATTATTTCTGAAGCTCAGGAACTTAGTTCTGTCACCAAAAAACAAATCAGGAATCGGAATTCTTGGTTCTAGCATCGATTTCTGATCAATAGTATCTTGAATCTTTTGTACATTTACAACGAGATTATCCATTGAGGAGCACAGAGCCTGAATATCCATGTCCACAGCTGTGTCCTGAAGCACTCTAATGTCTAGGGGAAAAAAAAGACTGAAGACAGAGCTAAGAAAAAAAAATGATGTCAGGATTTCTTTTTTCCCTCTATTGGAAATCATTGAATTGGCTCCTTGTACTGTTATGGCTGGCAATCAGGCAACACAGCGTGCAGTAATCAGCGCACATACAGAGATCTGGCAAAAACCCAAAACAATAGGACGAGCTCTGAGACGTGGAATCTCTGTAGACTGCAGTACCTGAACTGTCCTCACACAACTGGAAGCAGCAGTGGATTGCGCCTATCACTACCTATGCAACTCGGCACTGCCTGAGGAGCTGACTAGCCTGAAGATAGAAATACAAGCCTGACTTACCTCAGAGAAATACCCCAAAGGAATAGGCAGCCCCCACATATAATGACTGTTAGCAAGATGAAAAGACAAACGTAGGAATGAAATAGATTCAGCAAAGTGAGGCCCGATATTCTAGACAGAGCGAGGATAGCAAAGAGAACTATGCAGTCTACAAAAAACCCTAAAACGAAAACCACGCAAAGGGGCAAAAAAGACCCACCGTGCCGAACTAACAGCACGGCGGTGCACCCCTTTGCTTCTCAGAGCTTCCAGCAAAAGATAATAACAAGCTGGACAGAAAAAACAGAAAACAAACTAGAAGCACTTATCTAGCAGAGCAGCAGGCCCAAGGAAAGATGCAGTAGCTCAGATCCAACACTGGAACATTGACAAGGAGCAAGGAAGACAGACTCAGGTGGAGCTAAATAGCAAGGCAGCCAACGAGCACACCAAAACACCTGAGGGAGGACGCCCAGAGACTGCAATACCACTTGTGACCACAGAATTCACAACACATAGTGCTTTTACCAATGCATAAAATGCATGGAGAAGTCATTTCGAATGACTGGTCCTCAGTGTTGTGAGAATGATGACTGGTTAAAATTTTTGGTGGTTTCTTGTTCAGTCCATAGGCCTACATCATGTGGCAAACCGGTGAGCATGTGGCTCTATTAGTATAGGAGATACCTGAAAACATATCACACTTTTCATCATAGTGCTTTTACCAATGCATAAAATGCATGGAGAAGTCATTTCGAATGACTGGTCCTCAGTGTTGTGAGAACGATGACTGGTTAAAATTTTTGGTGGTTTCTTGTTCAGTCCATAGGCCTACATCATGTGGCAAACCGGTGAGCATGTGGCTCTATTAGTATAGGAGATACCTGAAAACATATCACACTTTTCATCATAGTGCTTTTACCAATGCATAAAATGCATGGAGAAGTCATTTCGAATGACTGGTCCTCAGTGTTGTGAGAACGATGACTGGTTAAAATTTTTGGTGGTTTCTTGTTCAGTCCATAGGCCTACATCATGTGGCAAACCGGTGAGCATGTGGCTCTATTAGTATAGGAGATACCTGAAAACATATCACACTTTTCATCATAGTGCTTTTACCAATGCATAAAATGCATGGAGAAGTCATTTCGAATGACTGGTCCTCAGTGTTGTGAGAACGATGACTGGTTAAAATTTTTGGTGGTTTCTTGTTCAGTCCATAGGCCTACATCATGTGGCAAACCGGTGAGCATGTGGCTCTATTAGTATAGGAGATACCTGAAAACATATCACACTTTTCATCATAGTGCTTTTACCAATGCATAAAATGCATGGAGAAGTCATTTCGAATGACTGGTCCTCAGTGTTGTGAGAACGATGACTGGTTAAAATTTTTGGTGGTTTCTTGTTCAGTCCATAGGCCTACAGCGTGTGGCAAACCGGTGAGCATGTGGCTCTATTAGTATAGGAGATACCTGAAAACATATCACACTTTTCATCATAGTGCTTTTACCAATGCATAAAATGCATGGAGAAGTCATTTCGAATGACTGGTCCTCAGTGTTGTGAGAACGATGACTGGTTAAAATTTTTGGTGGTTTCTTGTTCAGTCCATAGGCCTACATCATGTGGCAAACCGGTGAGCATGTGGCTCTATTAGTATAGGAGATACCTGAAAACATATCACACTTTTCATCATAGTGCTTTTACCAATGCATAAAATGCATGGAGAAGTCATTTCGAATGACTGGTCCTCAGTGTTGTGAGAACAACGTCTGGTTAAAATTTTTGGTGGTTTCTTGTTCAGTCCATAGGCCTACATCATGTGGCAAACCGGTGAGCATGTGGCTCTATTAGTATAGGAGATACCTGAAAACATATCACACTTTTCATCATAGTGCTTTTACCAATGCATAAAATGCATGGAGAAGTCATTTCGAATGACTGGTCCTCAGTGTTGTGAGAACGATGACGGGTTAAAATTTTTGGTGGTTTCTTGTTCAGTCCATATGCCTACATCATGTGGCAAACCGGTGAGCATGTGGCTCTATTAGTATAGGAGATACCTGAAAACATATCACACTTTTCATCATAGTGCTTTTACCAATGCATAAAATGCATGGAGAAGTCATTTCGAATGACTGGTCCTCAGTGTTGTGAGAACGATGACTGGTTAAAATTTTTGGTGGTTAGAAACCACCAAAAATTTTAACCAGTCATCGTTCTCACAACACTGAGGACCAGTCATTCGAAATGACTTCTCCATGTATTTTATGTATTGGTAAAAGCACTATGGTGAAAAGTGTGATATGTTTTCAGGTATCTCCTATACTAATAGAGCCACATGCTCACCGGATTGCCACATGATGTAGGCCTATGGACTGTACGGTATAGAGTGTAGAGTGTAGGGTATAGAGTGTAGGGTATAGAGCGTAGGGTGTACGGTATAGATTGTAGGGTATAGAGTGTAGGGTATAGAGTGTAGAGTGTAGGGTATAGAGTGAATGATATAGAGTGTAGGGTGTAGAGTGTATGGTATAGAGTGTACAGTATAGAGTGTATGGTATAGAGTGTAGAGTGTATGGTATAGAGTGTACAGTATAGAGTGTATGGTATAGAGTGTAGGGTGTAGAGTGTATAGTATAGAGTGTAGGGTACAGAGTGTAGAGTGTAGGATATAGAGTGTAGGGTATAGTGTGTATGGTATAGAGTGTACGGTATAGAGTGTATGATATAGAGTGTATGGTATATAGTGTAGGGTATAGAGTGTTTGGTATAGAGTGTAAGGTATAGAGTGTAGAGAGTAGGGTATAGATTTTAGAGTGTAGAGTGTAGGGTATAGAGTGTAGGGTATAGAGTGTATGGAATAGAGTGTATGGTATAGAGTGTAGGGTGTAGAGTGTAGGGTATAGAGTGTAGAGTGTGGGGTATAGAGTGTAGAGTGTAGGGTATAGAGTGTGTGATATAGAGTGTAGGGTATAAAGTGTATGGTATAGATTGCAGGGTATAGAGTGTAGGGTATAGAGTGTAGGGTATAGAGTGTAGAGTGTAGGGTATAGAGTGTAGGGTATAGAGTGTAGGGTATAGAGTGTATGGTATAGAGTGTATGGTATATATTGTAGGGTACAGAGTGTAGGGTATAGAGTGTAGAGTGTAGGGTATAGAGTGTAGAAAGTAGGGTATAGTGTGTAGGGTATAGAGTGTAGAGTGTAGGGAATAGAGTGTAGGGTATTAAGTGTAGATTGTATGGTATAGAGTGTAGGGTATAGAGTGTATAGTGTAGGGTATAGAGTGTAGAGTGTAGGGTATAGAGTGTAGGGTATAGAGTGTTGGGATATAGAGTGTAGGGTATAGAGTGTAGGGTATAGAGTGTAGGGTATAGATTGTAGGGTATAGAGTGTAGGGTATAGAGTGTAGGGTATAGAGTATATAGTGTAGGGTATAGAGTGTAGGGTATAGAGTGTAGAGTGTAGGGTATAGAGTGTAGGGTATAGAGTGTAGGGTATAGAGTGTAGGGTATAAAGTGTAGAGTGTAGGGTATAGAGTGTAGGGTATAGAGTGTAGGGTATAGAGTGTAGAGTGTAGGGTGTAGAGTGTAGAGTGTAGGGTATAGAGTGTAAGGTATAGAGTGTAGGGTATAGAGTGTATGTTATAGAGTGTAGGGTATAGAGTGTAGAGTGTAGGGTATAGAGTGTAGGGTATAGAGTGTAGGGTATGGAGTGTAGGGTATGGAGTGTAGGGTATAGAGTGTATGGTATAGAGTGTAGAAAGTAGGGTATAGTGTGTAGGGTATAGAGTGTAGAGTGTAGGGTGTAGAGTGGAGAGTGTAGGGTATAGAGTGTAAGGTATAGAGTGTATGTTATAGAGTGTAGGGTATAGAGTGTAGAGTGTAGGGCATAGAGTGTAGGGTATAGAGTGTAGGGTATAGAGTGTAGGGTATAGAGTGTAGGGTATAAAGTGTAGAGTGTAGGGTATAGAGTGTAGGGTTTAGAGTGTATGTTATAGAGTGTAGGGTATAGAGTGTAGAGTGTAGAATATAGAGTGTAGAGTGTAGGGTATAGAGTGTAGGGTATATAGTGTAGGGTATAGAGTGTAGGGTATAGAGTGTACGGTATAGAGTGTAGAGTGTAGGGTATAGAGTGTAGGGTATAGAGTGTAGAGTGTAGGGTATAGAGTGTATGGTATAGAGTGTAGGGTGTAGAGTGCATGGTATAGAGTGTAGGGTATAGAGTGTAGAGTGTAGGGTATAGAGTGTAGGGTGTAGAGTGTAGGGTATAGAGTGTAGGGTATAGAGTGTAGAGTGTAGGGTATAAAGTGTAGGGTATAGAGTGTAGGGTGTAGGGTATAGAGTGTAGAGTGTAGGGTATAGAGTATATGGTATAATGTGTAGGGTATAGAGTGTAGGGTGTAGGGTGTAGGGTATAAAGTGTAGGGTATAGAGTGTAGGGTATAGAGTGTAGAGTGTAGGGTATAGAGTGTAGGGTATAGAGTGTAGAGTGTAGAGTGTAGGGTATAGAGTGTAGAGTGTAGGGTATAGAGTGTAGGGTATAGAGTGTATGGTATAGAGTGTAGGGAATAGAGTGTAGAGTGTAGTGTATAGAGTGTATTTTATAGAGTGTAGGGTATAGAGTGTATAGTGTAGGGTATAGAGTGCAGGGTATAGAGTGTATGGAATAGAGTGTATGGAATATAGTGTACGGTATAGAGTGTAGAGTGTAGGGTATAGAGTGTAGGGTATAGAGCGTAGGGTGTACGGTATAGATTGTAGGGTATAGAGTGTAGAGTGTAGGGTATAGAGTGAATGATATAGAGTGTAGGGTGTAGAGTGTATGGTATAGAGTGTACAGTATAGAGTGTATGGTATAGAGTGTAGAGTGTATGGTATAGAGTGTACAGTATAGAGTGTATGGTATAGAGTGTAGGGTGTAGAGTGTATAGTATAGAGTGTAGGGTACAGAGTGTAGAGTGTAGGATATAGAGTGTAGGGTATAGTGTGTATGGTATAGAGTGTACGGTATAGAGTGTATGATATAGAGTGTATGGTATATAGTGTAGGGTATAGAGTGTTTGGTATAGAGTGTAAGGTATAGAGTGTAGAAAGTAGGGTATAGATTTTAGAGTGTAGAGTGTAGGGTATAGAGTGTAGGGTATAGAGTGTATGGAATAGAGTGTATGGTATAGAGTGTAGGGTGTAGAGTGTAGGGTATAGAGTGTAGAGTGTGGGGTATAGAGTGTAGAGTGTAGGGTATAGAGTGTATGATATAGAGTGTAGGGTATAAAGTGTATGGTATAGATTGCAGGGCATAGAGTGTAGGGTATAGAGTGTAGGGTATAGAGTGTAGAGTGTAGGGTATAGAGTGTAGGGTATAGAGTGTAGGGTATAGAGTGTATGGTATAGAGTGTATGGTATAGATTGTAGGGTACAGAGTGTAGGGTATAGAGTGTAGAGTGTAGGGTATAGAGTGTAGAAAGTAGGGTATAGTGTGTAGGGTATAGAGTGTAGAGTGTAGGGAATAGAGTGTAGGGTATTGAGTGTAGATTGTATGGTATAGAGTGTAGGGTATAGAGTGTATAGTGTAGGATATAGAGTGTAGAGTGTAGGGTATAGAGTGTAGGGTATAGAGTGTTGGGATATAGAGTGTAGGGTATAGAGTGTAGGGTATAGAGTGTAGGGTATAGATTGTAGGGTATAGAGTGTAGGGTATAGAGTGTAGGGTATAGAGTATATAGTGTAGGGTATAGAGTGTAGGGTATAGAGTGTAGAGTGTAGGGTATAGAGTGTAGGGTATAGAGTGTAGGGTATAGAGTGTAGGGTATAAAGTGTAGAGTGTAGGGTATAGAGTGTAGGGTATAGAGTGTAGGGTATAGAGTGTAGAGTGTAGGGTGTAGAGTGTAGGGTATAGAGTGTAAGGTATAGAGTGTAGGGTATAGAGTGTATGTTATAGAGTGTAGGGTATAGAGTGTAGAGTGTAGGGTATAGAGTGTAGGGTATAGAGTGTAGGGTATGGAGTGTAGGGTATGGAGTGTAGGGTATAGAGTGTATGGTATAGAGTGTAGAAAGTAGGGTATAGTGTGTAGGGTATAGAGTGTAGAGTGTAGGGTATAGAGTGTAGGGTATAGAGTGTATGTTATAGAGTGTAGGGTATAGAGTGTAGAGTGTAGGGTATAGAGTGTAGGGTATATAGTGTAGGGTATAGAGTGTAGGGTATGGAGTGTAGGGTATAGAGTGTATGGTATAGAGTGTAGAAAGTAGGGTATAGTGTGTAGGGTATAGAGTGTAGAGTGTAGGGTATAGAGTGTAGGGTATAGAGTGTAGATTGTATGGTATAGAGTGTAGGGTATAGAGTGTATAGTGTAGGGTATAGAGTGTAGGGTGTAGGGAATAGAGTGTAGGGTATAGAGTGTTGGGATATAGAGTGTAGGGTATAGAGTGTCGGGTATAGAGTGTAGGGTATAGATTGTAGAGTAAAGAGTGTAGGGTATAGAGTGTAGGGTATAGAGTATATAGTGTAGGGTATAGAGTGTAGAGTGTAGGGTATAGAGTGTAGAGTGTAGGGTATAGAGTGTAGTGTATATAGTGTAGAGTGTAGGGTGTAGAGTGGAGAGTGTAGGGTATAGAGTGTAAGGTATAGAGTGTAGGGTATAGAGTGTATGTTATAGAGTGTAGGTATAGAGTGTAGAGTGTATGTTATAGAGTGTAGGGTATAGAGTGTAGAAAGTAGGGTATAGTGTGTAGGGTATAGAGTGTGGGGTATAGAGTGTATGGTATAGAGTGTAGAGTGTAGGGTATAGAGTGTAGAAAGTAGGGTATAGTGTGTAGGGTATAGAGTGTAGAGTGTAGGGTATATAGTGTAGGGTATAGAGTGTAGATTGTATGGTATAGAGTGTAGGGTATAGAGTGTATAGTGTAGGGTATATAGTGTAGAGTGTAGGGTATAGAGTGTAGGGTATAGAGTGTTGGGATATAGAGTGTAGGGTATAGAGTGTAGGGAATAGAGTGTAGGGTATAGATTGTAGGGTATAGAGTGTAGGGTATAGAGTGTAGGGTATAGAGTATATAGTGTAGGGTATAGAGTGTAGGGTATAGAGTGTAGAGTGTAGGGTATAGAGTGTAGGGTATAGAGTGTAGGGTATAGAGTGTAGGGTATAAAGTGTAGAGTGTAGGGTATAGAGTGTAGGGTATAGAGTGTAGAGTGTAGGGTGTAGAGTGGAGAGTGTAGGGTATAGAGTGTAGGGTATAGAGTGTATGTTATAGAGTGTAGGGTATAGAGTGTAGGGTATAGAGTGTAGGGTATAAAGTGTAGAGTGTAGGGTATAGAGTGTAGGGTTTAGAGTGTATGTTATAGAGTGTAGGGTATAGAGTGTAGAGTGTAGGATATAGAGTGTAGAGTGTAGGGTATAGAGTGTAGGGTATATAGTGTAGGGTATAGAGTGTAGGTTATAGAGTGTAGGGTATAGAGTGTAGAGTGTAGGGTATAGAGTGTAGGGTATAGAGTGTAGAGTGTAGGGTATAGAGTGTATGGTATAGAGTGTAGGGTGTAGAGTGTATGGTATAGAGTGTAGGGTATAGAGTGTAGAGTGTAGGGTATAGAGTGTAGGGTGTAGAGTGTAGGGTATAGAGTGTAGGGTATAGAGTGTAGAGTGTAGGGTATAACGTGTAGGGTATAGAGTGTAGGGTATAGAGTGTAGAGTGTAGGGTATAGAGTGTATGGTATAATGTGTAGGGTATAGAGTGTAGGGTGTAGAGTGTAGGGTATAGAGTGTAGGGTATAGAGTGTAGGGTATAGAGTGTAGATTGTAGGGTATATAGTGTAGGGTATAGAGTGTAGGGTATAGAGTGTAGGGTGTAGAGTGTAGAGTGTAGGGTATAGAGTGTAGAGTGTAGGGTATAGAGTGTAGGGTATAGAGTGTATGGTATAGAGTGTAGGGTATAGAGTGTAGGGTATAGAGTGTAGAGTGTAGGGATTAGAGTGTAGGGTATAGAGTGTAGGGTATAGAGTGTAGAGTGTAGGGTATAGAGTGTAGGGTATAGAGTGTACAGTATAGAGTGTTGGGCTATAGAGTGTAGGGTATAGAGTGTAGGGTATACAGTGTAGGGTATAAAGTGTAGAGTGTAGGGTATAGAGTGTAGGGTATAGAGTGTAGGGTATAGAGTGTAGGGTATAGATAGTAGGGTATAGAGTGTAGGGTATAGAGTGTAGGGTATAGAGTATATAGTGTAGGGTATAGAGTGTAGGGTATAGAGTGTAGGGTATAGAGTGTAGGGTATAGAGTGTAGGGTATAAAGTGTAGAGTGTAGGGTATAGAGTGTAGGGTATAGAGTGTAGAGTGTAGGGTGTAGAGAGGAGAGTGTAGGTTATAGAGTGTAAGGTATAGAGTGTAGGGTATAGAGTGTATGTTATAGAGTGTAGGGTATAGAGTGTAGAGTGTAGGGTATAGAGTGTAGGGAATAGAGTGTAGGGTATAGAGTGTAGGGTATAAAGTGTAGAGTGTAGGGTATAGAGTGTAGGGTTTAGAGTGTATGTTATAGAGTGTAGGGTATAGAGTGTAGAGTGTAGGATATAGAGTGTAGAGTGTAGGGTATAGAGTGTAGGGTATATAGTGTAGGGTATAGAGTGTAGGTTATAGAGTGTAGGGTATAGAGTGTAGAGTGTAGGGTATAGAGTGTAGGGTATAGAGTGTAGAGTGTAGGGTATAGAGTGTATGGTATAGAGTGTAGGGTGTAGAGTGTATGGTATAGAGTGTAGGGTATAGAGTGTAGAGTGTAGGGTATAGAGTGTAGGGTGTAGAGTGTAGGGTATAGAGTGTAGGGTATAGAGTGTAGAGTGTAGGGTATAACGTGTAGGGTATAGAGTGTAGGGTATAGAGTGTAGAGTGTAGGGTATAGAGTGTATGGTATAATGTGTAGGGTATAGAGTGTAGGGTGTAGAGTGTAGGGTATAGAGTGTAGGGTATAGAGTGTAGGGTATAGAGTGTAGATTGTAGGGTATAGAGTGTAGGGTATAGAGTGTAGGGTGTAGAGTGTAGAGTGTAGGGTATAGAGTGTAGAGTGTAGGGTATAGAGTGTAGGGTATAGAGTGTAGGGTATAGAGTGTAGGGTATAGAGTGTAGAGTGTAGGGATTAGAGTGTAGGGTATAGAGTGTAGGGTATAGAGTGTAGAGTGTAGGGTATAGAGTGTAGGGTATAGAGTGTACAGTATAGAGTGTTGGGCTATAGAGTGTAGGGTATAGAGTGTAGGGTATACAGTGTAGGGTATAAAGTGTAGAGTGTAGGGTATAGAGTGTAGGGTATAGAGTGTAGGGTATAGAGTGTAGAGTGTAGGGTATAGAGTGTAGAGTTTAGGGTATAGAGTGTAGGGTATAGAGTGTAGGATATAGAGTGTAGGGTATAGAGTATATGGTATAGAGTGTACGGTTTAGAGTGTAGAGTGTAGGGTATAGAGTGTAGGGTATAGATTGTAGGGTATAGAGTGTATTGTATAGGGTATAGAGTGTATGGTGTAGGGTAAAGAGTGTATAGTGTAGGGTATAGAGTGTAAGGTATAGAGTGTAGGGTATAGAGTGTAGAGTGTAGGATATAGAGTGTAGAGTGTAGGGTATAGAATGTAGGGTATATAGTGTAGGGTATTGAGTGTAGGGTATAGAGTGTAGGGTATAGAGTGTAGAATGTAGGGTATAGAGTGTAGGGTATAGAGTGTAGAGTGTAGGGTATAGAGTGTATGGTATAGAGTGTAGGGTGTAGAGTGTATGGTATAGAGTGTAGGGTATAGAGTGTAGAGTGTAGGGTATAGAGTGTAGGGTGTAGAGTGTAGGGTATAGAGTGTAGGGTATAGAGTGTAGAGTGTAGGGTATAAAGTGTAGGGTATAGAGTGTAGGGTGTAGGGTATAGAGTGTAGAGTGTAGGGTATAGAGTATATGGTATAATGTGTAGGGTATAGAGTGTAGGGTGTAGAGTGTAGGGTATAGAGTGTAGGGTACAGAGTGTTGGGATATAGAGTGTAGGGTATAGAGTGTAGGGTATAGAGTGTAGAGTATAGATTGTAGGGTATAGAGTGTAGGGTATAGAGTGTAGGGTATAGAGTATATAGTGTAGGGTATAGAGTGTAGGGTATAGAGTGTAGGGTATAGAGTGTAGGGTATAGAGTGAAGGGTATAGAGTGTAGGGTATAAAGTGTAGAGTGTAGGGTGTAGAGTGGAGAGTGTAGGGTATAGAGTGTAAGGTATAGAGTGTATGTTATAGAGTGTAGGGTATAGAGTGTAGAGTGTAGGGCATAGAGTGTAGGGTATAGAGTGTAGGGTATAGAGTGTAGGGTATAGAGTGTAGGGTATAAAGTGTAGAGTGTAGGGTATAGAGTGTAGGGTTTAGAGTGTATGTTATAGAGTGTAGGGTATAGAGTGTAGAGTGTAGAATATAGAGTGTAGAGTGTAGGGTATAGAGTGTAGGGTATATAGTGTAGGGTATAGAGTGTAGGGTATAGAGTGTACGGTATAGAGTGTAGAGTGTAGGGTATAGAGTGTAGGGTATAGAGTGTAGAGTGTAGGGTATAGAGTGTATGGTATAGAGTGTAGGGTGTGGAGTGCATGGTATACAGTGTAGGGTATAGAGTGTAGAGTGTAGGGTATAGAGTGTAGGGTGTAGAGTGTAGGGTATAGAGTGTAGGGTATAGAGTGTAGAGTGTAGGGTATAAAGTGTAGGGTATAGAGTGTAGGGTGTAGGGTATAGAGTGTAGAGTGTAGGGTATAGAGTATATGGTATAATGTGTAGGGTATAGAGTGTAGGGTGTAGGGTGTAGGGTATAAAGTGTAGGGTATAGAGTGTAGGGTATAGAGTGTAGAGTGTAGGGTATAGAATGTAGGGTATAGAGTGTAGAGTGTAGAGTGTAGGGTATAGAGTGTAGAGCGTAGGGTATAGAGTGTAGGGTATAGAGTGTATGGTATAGAGTGTAGGGAATAGAGTGTAGGGTATAGAGTGTATTTTATAGAGTGTAGGGTATAGAGTGTATAGTGTAGGGTATAGAGTGCAGGGTATAGAGTGTATGGAATAGAGTGTATGGAATATAGTGTACGGTATAGAGTGTAGAGTGTAGGGTATAGAGTGTAGGGTATAGAGCGTAGGGTGTACGGTATAGATTGTAGGGTATAGAGTGTAGGGTATAGAGTGTAGAGTGTAGGGTATAGAGTGAATGATATAGAGCGTAGGGTGTAGAGTGTATGGTATAGAGTGTACAGTATAGAGTGTATGGTATAGAGTGTAGAGTGTAGGGTATAGAGTGTATGGTATAGAGTGTAGGGTGTAGAGTGTATAGTATAGAGTGTAGGGTACAGAGTGTAGAGTGTAGGATATAGAGTGTAGGGTATAGTGTGTATGGTATAGAGTGTACGGTATAGAGTGTATGATATAGAGTGTATGGTATATAGTGTAGGGTATAGAGTGTTTGGTATAGAGTGTAAGGTATAGAGTGTAGAGAGTAGGGTATAGATTTTAGAGTGTAGAGTGTAGGGTATAGAGTGTAGGGTATAGAGTGTATGGAATAGAGTGTATGGTATAGAGTGTAGGGTGTAGAGTGTAGGGTATAGAGTGTAGAGTGTGGGGTATAGAGTGTAGAGTGTAGGGTATAGAGTGTATGATATAGAGTGTAGGGTATAGAGTGTATGGTATAGATTGCAGGGTATAGAGTGTAGGGTATAGAGTGTAGGGTATAGAGTGTAGAGTGTAGGGTATAGAGTGTAGGGTATAGAGTGTAGGGTATAGAGTGTATGGTATAGAGTGTATGGTATAGATTGTAGGGTACAGAGTGTAGGGTATAGAGTGTAGAGTGTTGGGTATAGAGTGTAGAAAGTAGGGTATAGTGTGTAGGGTATAGAGTGTAGAGTGTAGGGAATAGAGTGTAGGGTATTGAGTGTAGATTGTATGGTATAGAGTGTAGGGTATAGAGTGTATAGTGTAGGGTATAGAGTGTAGAGTGTAGGGTATAGAGTGTAGGGTATAGAGTGTTGGGATATAGAGTGTAGGGTATAGAGTGTAGGGTATAGAGTGTAGGGTATAGATTGTAGGGTATAGAGTGTAGGGTATAGAGTGTAGGGTATAGAGTATATAGTGTAGGGTATAGAGTGTAGGGTATAGAGTGTAGAGTGTAGGGCATAGAGTGTAGGGTATAGAGTGTAGGGTATAGAGTGTAGGGTATAAAGTGTAGAGTGTAGTGTATAGAGTGTAGGGTATAGAGTGTAGGGTATAGAGTGTAGAGTGTAGGGTGTAGAGTGTAGAGTGTAGGGTATAGAGTGTAAGGTATAGAGTGTAGGGTATAGAGTGTATGTTATAGAGTGTAGGGTATAGAGTGTAGAGTGTAGGGTATAGAGTGTAGGGTATATAGTGTAGGGTATAGAGTGTAGGTTATGGAGTGTAGGGTATAGAGTGTATGGTATAGAGTGTAGAAAGTAGGGTATAGTGTGTAGGGTATAGAGTGTAGAGTGTAGGGTATAGAGTGTAGGGTATAGAGTGTATATTGTATGGTATAGAGTGTAGGGTATAGAGTGTATAGTGTAGGGTATAGAGTGTAGGTTGTAGGGAATAGAGTGTAGGGTATAGAGTGTTGGGATATAGAGTGTAGGGTATAGAGTGTCGGGTATAGAGTGTAGGGTATAGATTGTAGGGTAAAGAGTGTAGGGTATAGAGTGTAGGGTATAGAGTATATAGTGTAGGGTATAGAGTGTAGAGTGTAGGGTATAGAGTGTATGTTATAGAGTGTAGGTATAGAGTGTAGAGTGTATGTTATAGAGTGTAGGGTATAGAGTGTAGAAAGTAGGGTATAGTGTGTAGGGTATAGAGTGTGGGGTATAGAGTGTATGGTATAGAGTGTAGAGTGTAGGGTATAGAGTGTAGAAAGTAGGGTATAGTGTGTAGGGTATAGAGTGTAGAGTGTAGGGTATAGAGTGTAGGGTATAGAGTGTAGATTGTATGGTATAGAGTGTAGGGTATAGAGTGTATAGTGTAGGGTATATAGTGTAGAGTGTAGGGTATAGAGTGTAGGGTATAGAGTGTTGGGATATAGAGTGTAGGGTATAGAGTGTAGGGTATAGAGTGTAGGGTATAGATTGTAGGGTATAGAGTGTAGGGTATAGAGTGTAGGGTATAGAGTATATAGTGTAGGGTATAGAGTGTAGGGTATAGAGTGTAGAGTGTAGGGTATAGAGTGTAGGGTATAGAGTGTAGGGTATAGAGTGTAGGGTATGAAGTGTAGAGTGTAGGGTATAGAGTGTAGGGTATAGAGTGTAGAGTGTAGGGTGTAGAGTGGAGAGTGTAGGGTATAGAGTGTAAGGTATAGAGTGTATGTTATAGAGTGTAGGGTATGGAGTGTAGAGTGTAGGGTATAGAGTGTAGGGTATAGAGTATAGGGTATAGAGTGTAGGGTATAGAGTGTAGGGTATAAAGTGTAGAGTGTAGGGTATAGAGTGTAGGGTTTAGAGTGTAGAGTGTAGGATATAGAGTGTAGAGTGTAGGGTATAGAGTGTAGGGTATATAGTGTAGGGTATAGAGTGTAGGGTATAGAGTGTAGGGTATAGAGTGTAGAATGTAGGGTATAGAGTGTAGGGTATAGAGTGTAGAGTGTAGGGTATAGAGTGTATGGTATAGAGTGTAGGGTGTAGAGTGTATGGTATAGAGTGTAGGGTATAGAGTGTAGAGTGTAGGGTATAGAGTGTAGAGTGTAGGGTATAGAGTGTAGGGTATAGAGTGTAGAGTGTAGGGTATAAAGTGTAGGGTATAGAGTGTAGGGTGTAGGGTATAGAGTGTAGAGTGTAGGGTATAGAGTATATGGTATAATGTGTAGGGTATAGAGTGTAGGGTGTAGAGTGTAGGGTATAGAGTGTAGGGTACAGAGTGTTGGGATATAGAGTGTAGGGTATAGAGTGTAGGGTATAGAGTGTAGGGTATAGATTGTAGGGTATAGAGTGTAGGGTATAGAGTGTAGGGTATAGAGTATATAGTGTAGGGTATAGAGTGTAGGGTATAGAGTGTAGAGTGTAGGGTATAGAGTGTAGGGTATAGAGTGTAGGGTATAGAGTGTAGGGTATAAAGTGTAGAGTGTAGGGTATAGAGTGTAGAGTGTAGGGTGTAGAGTGGAGAGTGTAGGGTATAGAGTGTAAGATATAGAGTGTATGTTATAGAGTGTAGGGTATAGAGTGTAGAGTGTAGGGCATAGTGTGTAGGGTATAGAGTGTAGGGTATAGAGTGTAGGGTATAGAGTGTAGGGTATAAAGTGTAGAGTGTAGGGTATAGAGTGTAGGGTTTAGAGTGTATGTTATAGAGTGTAGGGTATAGAGTGTAGAGTGTAGAATATAGAGTGTAGAGTGTAGGGTATAGAGTGTAGGGTATATAGTGTAGGGTATAGAGTGTAGGGTATAGAGTGTACGGTATAGAGTGTAGAGTGTAGGGTATAGAGTGTAGGGTATAGAGTGTAGAGTGTAGGGTATAGAGTGTATGGTATAGAGTGTAGGGTGTAGAGTGCATGGTATAGAGTGTAGGGTACAGAGTGTAGAGTGTAGGGTATAGAGTGTAGGGTGTAGAGTGTAGGGTATAGAGTGTAGGGTATAGAGTGTAGAGTGTAGGGTATAAAGTGTAGGGTATAGAGTGTAGGGTGTAGGGTATAGAGTGTAGAGTGTAGGGTATAGAGTATATGGTATAATGTGTAGGGTATAGAGTGTAGGGTGTAGGGTGTAGGGTATAAAGTGTAGGGTATAGAGAGTAGGGTATAGAGTGTAGAGTGTAGGGTATAGAGTGTAGGGTATAGAGTGTAGAGTGTAGAGTGTAGGGTATAGAGTGTAGAGTGTAGGGTATAGAGTGTAGGGTATAGAGTGTATGGTATAGAGTGTAGGGAATAGAGTGTAGAGTGTAGGGTATAGAGTGTATTTTATAGAGTGTAGGGTATAGAGTGTATAGTGTAGGGTATAGAGTGCAGGGTATAGAGTGTATGGAATAGAGTGTATGGAATATAGTGTACGGTATAGAGTGTAGAGTGTAGGGTATAGAGTGTAGGGTATAGAGCGTAGGGTGTACGGTATAGATTGTAGGGTATAGAGTGTAGGGTATAGAGTGTAGAGTGTAGGGTATAGAGTGAATGATATAGAGTGTAGGGTGTAGAGTGTATGGTATAGAGTGTACAGTATAAAGTGTATGGTATAGAGTGTAGAGTGTAGGGTATAGAGTGTATGGTATAGAGTGTAGGGTGTAGAGTGTATAGTATAGAGTGTAGGGTACAGAGTGTAGAGTGTAGGATATAGATTGTAGGGTATAGTGTGTATGGTATAGAGTGTACGGTATAGAGTGTATGATATAGAGTGTATGGTATATAGTGTAGGGTATAGAGTGTTTGGTATAGAGTGTAAGGTATAGAGTGTAGAGAGTAGGGTATAGATTTTAGAGTGTAGAGTGTAGGGTATAGAGTGTAGGGTATAGAGTGTATGGAATAGAGTGTATGGTATAGAGTGTAGGGTGTAGAGTGTAGGGTATAGAGTGTAGAGTGTGGGGTATAGAGTGTAGAGTGTAGGGTATAGAGTGTATGATATAGAGTGTAGGGTATAGAGTGTATGGTATAGATTGCAGGGTATAGAGTGTAGGGTATAAAGTGTAGGGTATAGAGTGTAGAGTGTAGGGTATAGAGTGTAGGGTATAGAGTGTAGGGTATAGAGTGTATGGTATAGAGTGTATGGTATAGATTGTAGGGTACAGAGTGTAGGGTATAGAGTGTAGAGTGTAGGGTATAGAGTGTAGAAAGTAGGGTATAGTGTGTAGGGTATAGAGTGTAGAGTGTAGGGAATAGAGTGTATAGTGTAGGGTATAGAGTGTAGAGTGTAGGGTATAGAGTGTAGGGTATAGAGTGTTGGGATATAGAGTGCAGGATATAGAGTATATAGTGTAGGGTATAGAGTGTAGGGTATAGAGTGTAGAGTGTAGGGTATAGAGTGTAGAGTGTAGGGAATAGAGTGTATAGTGTAGGGTATAGAGTGTAGATTGTATGGTATAGAGTGTAGGGTATAGAGTGTATAGTGTAGGGTATAGAGTGTAGAGTGTAGGGTATAGAGTGTAGGGTATAGAGTGTTGGGATATAGAGTGCAGGATATAGAGTGTAGGGTATAGAGTGTAGGGTATAGAGTGTAGGGTATAGAGTGTAGGGTATGAAGTGTAGAGTGTAGGGTATAGAGTGTAGGGTATAGAGTGTAGGGTATAGAGTGTAGAGTGTAGGGTGTAGAGTGTAGAGTGTAAGGTATAGAGTGTAAGGTATAGAGTGTAGGGTATAGAGTGTATGTTATAGAGTGTAGGGTATAGAGTGTAGAGTGTAGGGTATAGAGTGTAGGGTATAGAGTGTAGGGTATAAAGTGTAGAGTGTAGGGTATAGAGTGTAGGGTTTAGAGTGTATGTTATAGAGTGTAGGGTATAGAGTGTAGAGTGTAGGGTATAGAGTGTAGGGTATATAGTGTAGGGTATAGAGTGTAGGGTATGGAGTGTAGGGTATAGAGTGTATGGTATAGAGTGTAGAAAGTAGGGTATAGTGTGTAGGGTATAGAGTGTAGAGTGTAGGGTGTAGAGTGTAGGGTATAGAGTGTGGATTGTATGGTATAGAGTGTAGGGTATAGAGTGTATAGTGTAGAGTATAGAGTGTAGGGTGTAGGGAATAGAGTGTAAGGTATAGAGTGTTGGGATATAGAGTGTAGGGTATAGAGTGTCGGGTATAGAGTGTAGGGTATAGATTGTAGGGTAAAGAGTGTAGGGTATAGAGTGTAGGGTATAGAGTATATAGTGTAGGGTATAGAGTGTAGAGTGTAGGGTATAGAGTGTAGAGTGTAGGGTATAGAGTGTAGGGTATATAGTGTAGAGTGTAGGGTGTAGAGTGGAGAGTGTAGGGTATAGAGTGTAAGGTATAGAGTGTAGGGTATAGAGTGTATGTTATAGAGTGTAGGTATAGAGTGTAGAGTGTATGTTATAGAGTGTAGGGTATAGAGTGTAGAAGGTAGGGTATAGTGTGTAGGGTATAGAGTGTGGGGTATAGAGTGTATGGTATAGAGTGTAGAGTGTAGGGTATAGAGTGTAGAAAGTAGGGTATAGTGTGTAGGGTATAGAGTGTAGAGTGTAGGGTATAGAGTGTAGGGTATAGAGTGTAGATTGTATGGTATAGAGTGTAGGGTATAGAGTGTATAGTGTAGGGTATATAGTGTAGAGTGTAGGGTATAGAGTGTAGGGTATAGAGTGTTGGGATATAGAGTGTAGGGTATAGAGTGTAGGGTATAGAGTGTAGGGTATAGATTGTAGGGTATAGAGTATAGGGTATAGAGTGTAGAGTGTGGGGTATAGAGTGTAGAGTGTAGGGTATAGAGTGTATGATATAGAGTGTAGGGTATAGAGTGTATGGTATAGATTGCAGGGTATAGAGTGTAGGGTATAAAGTGTAGGGTATAGAGTGTAGAGTGTAGGGTATAGAGTGTAGGGTATAGAGTGTAGGGTATAGAGTGTATGGTATAGAGTGTATGGTATAGATTGTAGGGTACAGAGTGTGGGGTATAGAGTGTAGAGTGTAGGGTATAGAGTGTAGAAAGTAGGGTATAGTGTGTAGGGTATAGAGTGTAGAGTGTAGGGAATAGAGTGTAGGGTATTGAGTGTAGAGTGTATGTTATAGAGTGTAGGGTATAGAGTGTAGAAAGTAGGGTATAGTGTGTAGGGTATAGAGTGTGGGGTATAGAGTGTATGGTATAGAGTGTAGAGTGTAGGGTATAGAGTGTAGAAAGTAGGGTATAGTGTGTAGGGTATAGAGTGTAGAGTGTAGGGTATAGAGTGTAGGGTATAGAGTGTAGATTGTATGGTATAGAGTGTAGGGTATAGAGTGTATAGTGTAGGGTATATAGTGTAGAGTGTAGGGTATAGAGTGTAGGGTATAGAGTGTTGGGATATAGAGTGTAGGGTATAGAGTGTAGGGTATAGAGTGTAGGGTATAGATTGTAGGGTATAGAGTGTAGGGTATAGAGTGTAGGGTATAGAGTATATAGTGTAGGGTATAGAGTGTAGGGTATAGAGTGTAGAGTGTAGGGTATAGAGTGTAGGGTATAGAGTGTAGGGTATAGAGTGTAGGGTATGAAGTGTAGAGTGTAGGGTATAGAGTGTAGGGTATAGAGTGTAGAGTGTAGGGTGTAGAGTGGAGAGTGTAGGGTATAGAGTGTAAGGTATAGAGTGTATGTTATAGAGTGTAGGGTATGGAGTGTAGAGTGTAGGGTATAGAGTGTAGGGTATAGAGTATAGGGTATAGAGTGTAGGGTATAGAGTGTAGGGTATAAAGTGTAGAGTGTAGGGTATAGAGTGTAGGGTTTAGAGTGTAGAGTGTAGGATATAGAGTGTAGAGTGTAGGGTATAGAGTGTAGGGTATATAGTGTAGGGTATAGAGTGTAGGGTATAGAGTGTAGGGTATAGAGTGTAGAATGTAGGGTATAGAGTGTAGGGTATAGAGTGTAGAGTGTAGGGTATAGAGTGTATGGTATAGAGTGTAGGGTGTAGAGTGTATGGTATAGAGTGTAGGGTATAGAGTGTAGAGTGTAGGGTATAGAGTGTAGAGTGTAGGGTATAGAGTGTAGGGTATAGAGTGTAGAGTGTAGGGTATAAAGTGTAGGGTATAGAGTGTAGGGTGTAGGGTATAGAGTGTAGAGTGTAGGGTATAGAGTATATGGTATAATGTGTAGGGTATAGAGTGTAGGGTGTAGAGTGTAGGGTATAGAGTGTAGGGTACAGAGTGTTGGGATATAGAGTGTAGGGTATAGAGTGTAGGGTATAGAGTGTAGGGTATAGATTGTAGGGTATAGAGTGTAGGGTATAGAGTGTAGGGTATAGAGTATATAGTGTAGGGTATAGAGTGTAGGGTATAGAGTGTAGAGTGTAGGGTATAGAGTGTAGGGTATAGAGTGTAGGGTATAGAGTGTAGGGTATAAAGTGTAGAGTGTAGGGTATAGAGTGTAGAGTGTAGGGTGTAGAGTGGAGAGTGTAGGGTATAGAGTGTAAGATATAGAGTGTATGTTATAGAGTGTAGGGTATAGAGTGTAGAGTGTAGGGCATAGTGTGTAGGGTATAGAGTGTAGGGTATAGAGTGTAGGGTATAGAGTGTAGGGTATAAAGTGTAGAGTGTAGGGTATAGAGTGTAGGGTTTAGAGTGTATGTTATAGAGTGTAGGGTATAGAGTGTAGAGTGTAGAATATAGAGTGTAGAGTGTAGGGTATAGAGTGTAGGGTATATAGTGTAGGGTATAGAGTGTAGGGTATAGAGTGTACGGTATAGAGTGTAGAGTGTAGGGTATAGAGTGTAGGGTATAGAGTGTAGAGTGTAGGGTATAGAGTGTATGGTATAGAGTGTAGGGTGTAGAGTGCATGGTATAGAGTGTAGGGTATAGAGTGTAGAGTGTAGGGTATAGAGTGTAGGGTGTAGAGTGTAGGGTATAGAGTGTAGGGTATAGAGTGTAGAGTGTAGGGTATAAAGTGTAGGGTATAGAGTGTAGGGTGTAGGGTATAGAGTGTAGAGTGTAGGGTATAGAGTATATGGTATAATGTGTAGGGTATAGAGTGTAGGGTGTAGGGTGTAGGGTATAAAGTGTAGGGTATAGAGAGTAGGGTATAGAGTGTAGAGTGTAGGGTATAGAGTGTAGGGTATAGAGTGTAGAGTGTAGAGTGTAGGGTATAGAGTGTAGAGTGTAGGGTATAGAGTGTAGGGTATAGAGTGTATGGTATAGAGTGTAGGGAATAGAGTGTAGAGTGTAGGGTATAGAGTGTATTTTATAGAGTGTAGGGTATAGAGTGTATAGTGTAGGGTATAGAGTGCAGGGTATAGAGTGTATGGAATAGAGTGTATGGAATATAGTGTACGGTATAGAGTGTAGAGTGTAGGGTATAGAGTGTAGGGTATAGAGCGTAGGGTGTACGGTATAGATTGTAGGGTATAGAGTGTAGGGTATAGAGTGTAGAGTGTAGGGTATAGAGTGAATGATATAGAGTGTAGGGTGTAGAGTGTATGGTATAGAGTGTACAGTATAAAGTGTATGGTATAGAGTGTAGAGTGTAGGGTATAGAGTGTATGGTATAGAGTGTAGGGTGTAGAGTGTATAGTATAGAGTGTAGGGTACAGAGTGTAGAGTGTAGGATATAGATTGTAGGGTATAGTGTGTATGGTATAGAGTGTACGGTATAGAGTGTATGATATAGAGTGTATGGTATATAGTGTAGGGTATAGAGTGTTTGGTATAGAGTGTAAGGTATAGAGTGTAGAGAGTAGGGTATAGATTTTAGAGTGTAGAGTGTAGGGTATAGAGTGTAGGGTATAGAGTGTATGGAATAGAGTGTATGGTATAGAGTGTAGTGTGTAGAGTGTAGGGTATAGAGTGTAGAGTGTGGGGTATAGAGTGTAGAGTGTAGGGTATAGAGTGTATGATATAGAGTGTAGGGTATAGAGTGTATGGTATAGATTGCAGGGTATAGAGTGTAGGGTATAAAGTGTAGGGTATAGAGTGTAGAGTGTAGGGTATAGAGTGTAGGGTATAGAGTGTAGGGTATAGAGTGTATGGTATAGAGTGTATGGTATAGATTGTAGGGTACAGAGTGTAGGGTATAGAGTGTAGAGTGTAGGGTATAGAGTGTAGAAAGTAGGGTATAGTGTGTAGGGTATAGAGTGTAGAGTGTAGGGAATAGAGTGTAGGGTATTGAGTGTAGATTGTATGGTATAGAGTGTAGGGTATAGAGTGTATAGTGTAGGGTATAGAGTGTAGAGTGTAGGGTATAGAGTGTAGGGTATAGAGTGTTGGGATATAGAGTGCAGGATATAGAGTGTAGGGTATAGAGTGTAGGGTATAGAGTGTAGGGTATAGAGTGTAGGGTATGAAGTGTAGAGTGTAGGGTATAGAGTGTAGGGTATAGAGTGTAGGGTATAGAGTGTAGAGTGTAGGGTGTAGAGTGTAGAGTGTAAGGTATAGAGTGTAAGGTATAGAGTGTAGGGTATAGAGTGTATGTTATAGAGTGTAGGGTATAGAGTGTAGAGTGTAGGGTATAGAGTGTAGGGTATAGAGTGTAGGGTATAAAGTGTAGAGTGTAGGGTATAGAGTGTAGGGTTTAGAGTGTATGTTATAGAGTGTAGGGTATAGAGTGTAGAGTGTAGGGTATAGAGTGTAGGGTATATAGTGTAGGGTATAGAGTGTAGGGTATGGAGTGTAGGGTATAGAGTGTATGGTATAGAGTGTAGAAAGTAGGGTATAGTGTGTAGGGTATAGAGTGTAGAGTGTAGGGTGTAGAGTGTAGGGTATAGAGTGTGGATTGTATGGTATAGAGTGTAGGGTATAGAGTGTATAGTGTAGAGTATAGAGTGTAGGGTGTAGGGAATAGAGTGTAAGGTATAGAGTGTTGGGATATAGAGTGTAGGGTATAGAGTGTCGGGTATAGAGTGTAGGGTATAGATTGTAGGGTAAAGAGTGTAGGGTATAGAGTGTAGGGTATAGAGTATATAGTGTAGGGTATAGAGTGTAGAGTGTAGGGTATAGAGTGTAGAGTGTAGGGTATAGAGTGTAGGGTATATAGTGTAGAGTGTAGGGTGTAGAGTGGAGAGTGTAGGGTATAGAGTGTAAGGTATAGAGTGTAGGGTATAGAGTGTATGTTATAGAGTGTAGGTATAGAGTGTAGAGTGTATGTTATAGAGTGTAGGGTATAGAGTGTAGAAGGTAGGGTATAGTGTGTAGGGTATAGAGTGTGGGGTATAGAGTGTATGGTATAGAGTGTAGAGTGTAGGGTATAGAGTGTAGAAAGTAGGGTATAGTGTGTAGGGTATAGAGTGTAGAGTGTAGGGTATAGAGTGTAGGGTATAGAGTGTAGATTGTATGGTATAGAGTGTAGGGTATAGAGTGTATAGTGTAGGGTATATAGTGTAGAGTGTAGGGTATAGAGTGTAGGGTATAGAGTGTTGGGATATAGAGTGTAGGGTATAGAGTGTAGGGTATAGAGTGTAGGGTATAGATTGTAGGGTATAGAGTATAGGGTATAGAGTGTAGAGTGTGGGGTATAGAGTGTAGAGTGTAGGGTATAGAGTGTATGATATAGAGTGTAGGGTATAGAGTGTATGGTATAGATTGCAGGGTATAGAGTGTAGGGTATAAAGTGTAGGGTATAGAGTGTAGAGTGTAGGGTATAGAGTGTAGGGTATAGAGTGTAGGGTATAGAGTGTATGGTATAGAGTGTATGGTATAGATTGTAGGGTACAGAGTGTGGGGTATAGAGTGTAGAGTGTAGGGTATAGAGTGTAGAAAGTAGGGTATAGTGTGTAGGGTATAGAGTGTAGAGTGTAGGGAATAGAGTGTAGGGTATTGAGTGTAGATTGTATGGTATAGAGTGTAGGGTATAGAGTGTATAGTGTAGGGTATAGAGTGTAGAGTGTAGGGTATAGAGTGTAGGGTATAGAGTGTTGGGATATAGAGTGCAGGATATAGAGTGTAGGGTATAGAGTGTAGGGTATAGATTGTAGGGTATAGAGTGTAGGGTATAGAGTGTAGGGTATAGAGTATATAGTGTAGGGTATAGAGTGTAGGGTATAGTGTAGAGTGTAGGGTATAGAGTGTAGGGTATAGAGTGTAGGGTATAGAGTGTAGGGTATGAAGTGTAGAGTGTAGGGTATAGAGTGTAGGGTATAGAGTGTAGGGTATAGAGTGTAGAGTGTAGGGTGTAGAGTGTAGAGTGTAGGGTATAGAGTGTAAGGTATAGAGTGTAGGGTATAGAGTGTATGTTATAGAGTGTAGGGTATAGAGTGTAGAGTGTAGGGTATAGAGTGTAGGGTATAGAGTGTAGGGTATAGAGTGTAGGGTATAAAGTGTAGAGTGTAGGGTATAGAGTGTAGGGTTTAGAGTGTATGTTATAGAGTGTAGGGTATAGAGTGTAGAGTGTAGGGTATAGAGTGTAGGGTATATAGTGTAGGGTATAGAGTGTAGGGTATGGAGTGTAGGGTATAGAGTGTATGGTATAGAGTGTAGAAAGTAGGGTATAGTGTGTAGGGTATAAAGTGTAGAGTGTAGGGTATAGAGTGTAGGGTATAGAGTGTGGATTGTATGGTATAGAGTGTAGGGTATAGAGTGTATAGTGTAGGGTATAGAGTGTAGGGTGTAGGGAATAGAGTGTAAGGTATAGAGTGTTGGGATATAGAGTGTAGGGTATAGAGTGTCGGGTATAGAGTGTAGGGTATAGATTGTAGGGTAAAGAGTGTAGGGTATAGAGTGTAGGGTATAGAGTATATAGTGTAGGGTATAGAGTGTAGAGTGTAGGGTATAGAGTGTAGAGTGTAGGGTATAGAGTGTAGGGTATATAGTGTAGAGTGTAGGGTGTAGAGTGGAGAGTGTAGGGTATAGAGTGTAAGGTATAGAGTGTAGGGTATAGAGTGTATGTTATAGAGTGTAGGTATAGAGTGTAGAGTGTATGTTATAGAGTGTAGGGTATAGAGTGTAGAATGTAGGGTATAGTGTGTAGGGTATAGAGTGTGGGGTATAGAGTGTATGGTATAGAGTGTAGAGTGTAGGGTATAGAGTGTAGAAAGTAGGGTATAGTGTGTAGGGTATAGAGTGTAGAGTGTAGGGTATAGAGTGTAGGGTATAGAGTGTAGATTGTATGGTATAGAGTGTAGGGTATAGAGTGTATAGTGTAGGGTATATAGTGTAGAGTGTAGGGTATAGAGTGTAGGGTATAGAGTGTTGGGATATAGAGTGTAGGGTATAGAGTGTAGGGTATAGAGTGTAGGGTATAGATTGTAGGGTATAGAGTGTAGGGTATAGAGTGTAGGGTATAGAGTATATAGTGTAGGGTATAGAGTGTAGGGTATAGAGTGTAGAGTGTAGGGTATAGAGTGTAGGGTATAGAGTGTAGGGTATAGAGTGTAGGGTATAAAGTGTAGAGTGTAGGGTATAGAGTGTAGGGTATAGAGTGTAGAGTGTAGGGTGTAGAGTGGAGAGTGTAGGGTATAGAGTGTAAGGTATAGAGTGTAGGGTATAGAGTGTATGTTATAGAGTGTAGGGTATAGAGTGTAGAGTGTAGGGTATAGAGTGTAGGGAATAGAGTGTAGGGTATAGAGTGTAGGGTATAAAGTGTAGAGTGTAGGGTATAGAGTGTAGGGTTTAGAGTGTATGTTATAGAGTGTAGGGTATAGAGTGTAGAGTGTAGGATATAGAGTGTAGAGTGTAGGGTATAGAGTGTAGGGTATATAGTGTAGGGTATAGAGTGTAGGTTATAGAGTGTAGGGTATAGAGTGTAGAGTGTAGGGTATAGAGTGTAGGGTATAGAGTGTAGAGTGTAGGGTATAGAGTGTATGGTATAGAGTGTAGGGTGTAGAGTGTATGGTATAGAGTGTAGGGTATAGAGTGTAGAGTGTAGGGTATAGAGTGTAGGGTGTAGAGTGTAGGGTATAGAGTGTAGGGTATAGAGTGTAGAGTGTAGGGTATAAAGTGTAGGGTATAGAGTGTAGGGTATAGAGTGTAGAGTGTAGGGTATAGAGTGTATGGTATAATGTGTAGGGTATAGAGTGTAGGGTGTAGAGTGTAGGGTATAGAGTGTAGGGTATAGAGTGTAGGGTATAGAGTGTAGATTGTAGGGTATATAGTGTAGGGTATAGAGTGTAGGGTATAGAGTGTAGGGTATAGAGTGTAGAGTGTAGGGTATAGAGTGTAGGGTATAGAGTGTATGGTATAGAGTGTAGGTTATAGAGTGTAGGGTATAGAGTGTAGAGTGTAGGGATTGGAGTGTGGGGTATAGAGTGTAGGGTACAGAGTGTAGATTGTAGGGTATAGAGTGTAGGGTATAGAGTGTACAGTATAGAATGTTGGGCTATAGAGTGTAGGGTATACAGTGTAGGGTATAAAGTGTAGAGTGTAGGGTATAGAGTGTAGGGTATAGAGTGTAGGGTATAGAGTGTAGAGTGTAGGGTATAGAGTGTAGAGTTTAGGGTATAGAGTGTAGGGTATAGAGTGTAGGGTTTAGAGTGTATGGTATAGAGTGTAGGGTATAGAGTGTAGAGTGTAGGGTATAGAGTGTAGGATATAGAGTGTAGGGTATAGAGTGTATGGTATAGAGTGTACGGTTTAGAGTGTAGAGTGTAGGGTATAGAGTGTAGGGTATAGATTGTAGGGTATAGAGTGTATTGTATAGGGTATAGAGTGTATGGTGTAGGGTAAAGAGTGTATAGTGTAGGGTATAGAGTGTAAGGTATAGAGTGTAGGGTATAGAGTGTAGAGTGTAGGGTATAGAGTGTATGGTATAGAGTGTAGGGTATAGAGTGTATGGTATAGAGTGTAGGGTATAGAGTGTAGAGTGTAGGGTATAGAATGTAGTGTATAGAGTGTAAGGTATAGAGTGTAGGGTATAGAGTGTAGGTTATAGAGTGTAGGGTATAAAGTGTAGAGTGTAGGGTATAGAGTGTAGGGTATAGAGTGTAGGGTATAGAGTGTAGAGTGTAGGGTGTAGAGTGTAGAGTGTAGGGTATAGAGTGTAAGGTATAGAGTGTAGGGTATAGAATGTATGTTATAGAGTGTAGGGTATAGAGTGTAGAGTGTAGGGTATAGAGTGTAGGGTATAGAGTGCAGGGTATAAAGTGTAGAGTGTAGGGTATAGAGTGTAGGGTTTAGAGTGTATGTTATAGAGTGTAGGGTATAGAGTGCAGAGTGTAGGGTATAGAGTGTAGGGTATATAGTGTAGGGTATAGAGTGTAGGGTATAGAGTGTAGGGTATAGAGTGTATGGTATAGAGTGTAAAGTGTAGGGTACAGAGTGTAGAAAGTAGGGTATAGTGTGTAGGGTATAGAGTGTAGAGTGTAGGGTATAGAGTGTAGGGTATAGAGTGTAGATTGTATGGTATAGAGTGTAGGGTATAGAGTGTATAGTGTAGGGTATAGAGTGTAGGGTGTAGGGAATAGAGTGTAGGGTATAGAGTGTTGGGATATAGAGTGTAGGGTATAGAGTGTTGGGTATAGAGTGTAGGGTATAGATTGTAGGGTAAAGAGTGTAGGGTATAGAGTGTAGGGTATAGAGTATATAGTGTAGGGTATAGAGTGTAGAGTGTAGGGTATAGAGTGTAGAGTGTAGGGTATAGAGTGTAGGGTATATAGTGTAGAGTGTAGGGTGTAGAGTGGAGAGTGTAGGGTATAGAGTGTAAGGTATAGAGTGTAGGGTATAGAGTGTATGTTATAGAGTGTAGGTATAGAGTGTAGAGTGTAGGGTATAGAGTGTAGTGTATAGAGTGTAGAAAGTAGGGTATAGTGTGTAGGGTATAGAGTGTAGGGTATAGAGTGTATGGTATAGAGTGTAGAGTGTAGGGTATAGAGTGTAGAAAGTAGGGTATAGTGTGTAGGGTATAGAGTGTAGAGTGTAGGGTATAGAGTGTAGGGTATAGAGTGTAGATTGTATGGTATAGAGTGTAGGGTATAGAGTGTATAGTGTAGGGTATATAGTGTAGAGTGTAGGGTATAGAGTGTAGGGTATAGAGTGTTGGGATATAGAGTGTAGGGTATAGAGTGTAAGGTATAGAGTGTAGGGTATAGAGTGTATGTTATAGAGTGTAGAGTGTAGGGTATAGAGTGTAGGGTATAGAGTGTAGAAAGTAGGGTATAGTGTGTAGGGTATAGAGTGTAGGGTATAGAGTGTATGGTATAGAGTGTAGAGTGTAGGGTATAGAGTGTAGAAAGTAGGGTATAGTGTGTAGGGTATAGAGTGTAGAGTGTAGGGTATAGAGTGTAGGGTATAGAGTGTAGATTGTATGGTATAGAGTGTAGGGTATAGAGTGTATAGTGTAGGGTATATAGTGTAGAGTGTAGGGTATAGAGTGTAGGGTATAGAGTGTTGGGATATAGAGTGTAGGGTATAGAGTGTAGGGTATAGAGTGTAGGGTATAGATTGTAGGGTATAGAGTGTAGGGTATAGAGTATATAGTGTAGGGTATAGAGTGTAGGGTATAGAGTGTAGAGTGTAGGGTATAGTGTGTAGGGTATAGAGTGTAGGGTATAGAGTGTAGGTTATAAAGTGTAGAGTGTAGGGTATAGAGTGTAGGGTATAGAGTGTAGAGTGTAGGGTGTAGAGTGGAGAGTGTAGGGTATAGAGTGTAAGGTATAGAGTGTAGGGTATAGAGTGTATGTTATAGAGTGTAGGGTATAGAGTGTAGAGTGTAGGGTATAGAGTGTAGGGTATAGAGTGTAGGGTATAGAGTGAAGGGTATAGAGTGTAGGGTATAAAGTGTAGAGTGTAGGGTGTAGAGTGTAGAGTGTAGGGTATAGAGTGTAAGGTATAGAGTGTAGGGTATAGAATGTATGTTATAGAGTGTAGGGTATAGAGTGTAGAGTGTAGGGTATAGAGTGTAGGGTATAGAGTGTAGGGTATAGAGTGTAGGGTATAGAGTGCAGGGTATAAAGTGTAGAGTGTAGGGTATAGAGTGTAGGGTTTAGAGTGTATGTTATAGAGTGTAGGGTATAGAGTGTAGAGTGTAGGGTATAGAGTGTAGGGTATATAGTGTAGGGTATAGAGTGTAGGGTATAGAGTGTAGGGTATAGAGTGTATGGTATAGAGTGTAAAGTGTAGGGTATAGAGTGTAGAAAGTAGGGTATAGTGTGTAGGGTATAGAGTGTAGAGTGTAGGGTATAGAGTGTAGGGTATAGAGTGTAGATTGTATGGTATAGAGTGTAGGGTATAGAGTGTATAGTGTAGGGTATAGAGTGTAGGGTGTAGGGAATAGAGTGTAGGGTATAGAGTGTTGGGATATAGAGTGTAGGGTATAGAGTGTCGGGTATAGAGTGTAGGGTATAGATTGTAGGGTAAAGAGTGTAGGGTATAGAGTGTAGGGTATAGAGTATATAGTGTAGGGTATAGAGTGTAGAGTGTAGGGAATAGAGTGTAGAGTGTAGGGTATAGAGTGTAGGGTATATAGTGTAGAGTGTAGGGTGTAGAGTGGAGAGTGTAGGGTATAGAGTGTAAGGTATAGAGTGTAGGGTATAGAGTGTATGTTATAGAGTGAAGGTATAGAGTGTAGAGTGTAGGGTATAGAGTGTAGTGTATAGAGTGTAGAAAGTAGGGTATAGTGTGTAGGGTATAGAGTGTAGGGTATAGAGTGTATGGTATAGAGTGTAGAGTGTAGGGTATAGAGTGTAGAAAGTAGGGTATAGTGTGTAGGGTATAGAGTGTAGAGTGTAGGGTATAGAGTGTAGGGTATAGAGTGTAGATTGTATGGTATAGAGTGTATGGTATAGAGTGTATAGTGTAGGGTATATAGTGTAGAGTGTAGGGTATAGAGTGTAGGGTATAGAGTGTTGGGATATAGAGTGTAGGGTATAGAGTGTAAGGTATAGAGTGTAGGGTATAGAGTGTATGTTATAGAGTGTAGGTATAGAGTGTAGAGTGTAGGGTATAGAGTGTAGGGTATAGAGTGTAGAAAGTAGGGTATAGTGTGTAGGGTATAGAGTGTAGGGTATAGAGTGTATGGTATAGAGTGTAGAGTGTAGGGTATAGAGTGTAGAAAGTAGGTTATAGTGTGTAGGGTATAGAGTGTAGAGTGTAGGGTATAGAGTGTAGGGTATAGAGTGTAGATTGTATGGTATAGAGTGTAGGGTATAGAGTGTATAGTGTAGGGTATATAGTGTAGAGTGTAGGGTATAGAGTGTAGGGTATAGAGTGTTGGGATATAGAGTGTAGGGTATAGAGTGTAGGGTATAGATTGTAGGGTATAGAGTGTAGGGTATAGAGTGTAGGGTATAGAGTATATAGTGTAGGGTATAGAGTGTAGGGTATAGAGTGTAGAGTGTAGGGTATAGAGTGTAGGGTATAGAGTGTAGGGTATAGAGTGTAGGTTATAAAGTGTAGAGTGTAGGGTATAGAGTGTAGGGTATAGAGTGTAGAGTGTAGGGTGTAGAGTGGAGAGTGTAGGGTATAGAGTGTAAGGTATAGAGTGTAGGGTATAGAGTGTATGTTATAGAGTGTAGGGTATAGAGTGTAGAGTGTAGGGTATAGAGTGTAGGGTATAGAGTGTAGGGTATAGAGTGTAGGGTATAGAGTGTAGGGTATAAAGTGTAGAGTGTAGGGTATAGAGTGTAGGGTTTAGAGTGTATGTTATAGAGTGTAGGGTATAGAGTGTAGGATATAGAGTGTAGAGTGTAGGGTATAGAGTGTAGGGTATATAGTGTAGGGTATAGAGTGTAGGGTATAGAGTGTAGGGTGTAGGGAATAGAGTGTAGGGTATAGAGTGTTGGGATATAGAGTGTAGGGTATAGAGTGTCGGGTATAGAGTGTAGGGTATAGATTGTAGGGTAAAGAGTGTAGGGTATAGAGTGTAGGGTATAGAGTATATAGTGTAGGGTATAGAGTGTAGAGTGTAGGGTATAGAGTGTAGAGTGTAGGGTATAGAGTGTAGGGTATATAGTGTAGAGTGTAGGGTGTAGAGTGGAGAGTGTAGGGTATAGAGTGTAAGGTATAGAGTGTAGGGTATAGAGTGTATGTTATAGAGTGTAGGTATAGAGTGTAGCGTGTAGGGTATAGAGTGTAGTGTATAGAGTGTAGAAAGTAGGGTATAGTGTGTAGGGTATAGAGTGTAGGGTATAGAGTGTATGGTATAGAGTGTAGAGTGTAGGGTATAGAGTGTAGAAAGTAGGGTATAGTGTGTAGGGTATAGAGTGTAGAGTGTAGGGTATAGAGTGTAGGGTATAGAGTGTAGATTGTATGGTATAGAGTGTAGGGTATAGAGTGTATAGTGTAGGGTATATAGTGTAGAGTGTAGGGTATAGAGTGTAGGGTATAGAGTGTTGGGATATAGAGTGTAGGGTATAGAGTGTAAGGTATAGAGTGTAGGGTATAGAGTGTATGTTATAGAGTGTAGGTATAGAGTGTAGAGTGTAGGGTATAGAGTGTAGGGTATAGAGTGTAGAAAGTAGGGTATAGTGTGTAGGGTATAGAGTGTAGGGTATAGAGTGTATGGTATAGAGTGTAGAGTGTAGGGTATAGAGTGTAGAAAGTAGGGTATAGTGTGTAGGGTATAGAGTGTAGAGTGTAGGGTATAGAGTGTAGGGTATAGAGTGTAGATTGTATGGTATAGAGTGTAGGGTATAGAGTGTATAGTGTAGGGTATATAGTGTAGAGTGTAGGGTATAGAGTGTAGGGTATAGAGTGTTGGGATATAGAGTGTAGGGTATAAAGTGTAGGGTATAGAGTGTAGGGTATAGATTGTAGGGTATAGAGTGTAGGGTATAGAGTGTAGGGTATAGAGTATATAGTGTAGGGTATAGAGTGTAGGGTATAGAGTGTAGAGTGTAGGGTATAGAGTGTAGGGTATAGAGTGTAGGGTATAGAGTGTAGGTTATAAAGTGTAGAGTGTAGGGTATAGAGTGTAGGGTATAGAGTGTAGAGTGTAGGGTGTAGAGTGGAGAGTGTAGGGTATAGAGTGTAAGGTATAGAGTGTAGGGTATAGAGTGTATGTTATAGAGTGTAGGGTATAGAGTGTAGGTATAGAGTGTAGAGTGTAGGGTATAGAGTGTAGGGTATAGAGTGTAGAAAGTAGGGTATAGTGTGTAGGGTATAGAGTGTAGGGTATAGAGTGTATGGTATAGAGTGTAGAGTGTAGGGTATAGAGTGTAGAAAGTAGGGTATAGTGTGTAGGGTATAGAGTGTAGAGTGTAGGGTATAGAGTGTAGGGTATAGAGTGTAGATTGTATGGTATAAAGTGTAGGGTATAGAGTGTATAGTGTAGGGTATATAGTGTAGAGTGTAGGGTATAGAGTGTAGGGTATAGAGTGTTGGGATATAGAGTGTAGGGTATAGAGTGTAGGGTATAGAGTGTAGGGTATAGATTGTAGGGTATAGAGTGTAGGGTATAGAGTGTAGGGTATAGAGTATATAGTGTAGGGTATAGAGTGTAGGGTATAGAGTGTAGAGTGTAGGGTATAGAGTGTAGGGTATAGAGTGTAGGGTATAGAGTGTAGGTTATAAAGTGTAGAGTGTAGGGTATAGAGTGTAGGGTATAGAGTGTAGAGTGTAGGGTGTAGAGTGGAGAGTGTAGGGTATAGAGTGTAAGGTATAGAGTGTAGGGTATAGAGTGTATGTTATAGAGTGTAGGGTATAGAGTGTAGAGTGTAGGGTATAGAGTGTAGGGTATAGAGTGTAGGGTATAGAGTGTAGGGTATAAAGTGTAGAGTGTAGGGTATAGAGTGTAGGGTTTAGAGTGTATGTTATAGAGTGTAGGGTATAGAGTGTAGGATATAGAGTGTAGAGTGTAGGGTATAGAGTGTAGGGTATATAGTGTAGGGTATAGAGTGTAGGGTATAGAGTGTAGGGTGTAGGGAATAGAGTGTAGGGTATAGAGTGTTGGGATATAGAGTGTAGGGTATAGAGTGTCGGGTATAGAGTGTAGGGTATAGATTGTAGGGTAAAGAGTGTAGGGTATAGAGTGTAGGGTATAGAGTATATAGTGTAGGGTATAGAGTGTAGAGTGTAGGGTATAGAGTGTAGAGTGTAGGGTATAGAGTGTAGGGTATATAGTGTAGAGTGTAGGGTATAGAGTGTAAGGTATAGAGTGTAGGGTATAGAGTGTATGTTATAGAGTGTAGGTATAGAGTGTAGAGTGTAGGGTATAGAGTGTAGTGTATAGAGTGTAGAAAGTAGGGTATAGTGTGTAGGGTATAGAGTGTAGGGTATAGAGTGTATGGTATAGAGTGTAGAGTGTAGGGTATAGAGTGTAGAAAGTAGGGTATAGTGTGTAGGGTATAGAGTGTAGAGTGTAGGGTATAGAGTGTAGGGTATAGAGTGTAGATTGTATGGTATAGAGTGTAGGGTATAGAGTGTATAGTGTAGGGTATATAGTGTAGAGTGTAGGGTATAGAGTGTAGGGTATAGAGTGTTGGGATATAGAGTGTAGGGTATAGAGTGTAAGGTATAGAGTGTAGGGTATAGAGTGTATGTTATAGAGTGTAGGTATAGAATGTAGAGTGTAGGGTATAGAGTGTAGGGTATAGAGTGTAGAAAGTAGGGTATAGTGTGTAGGGTATAGAGTGTAGGGTATAGAGTGTATGGTATAGAGTGTAGAGTGTAGGGTATAGAGTGTAGAAAGTAGGGTATAGTGTGTAGGGTATAGAGTGTAGAGTGTAGGGTATAGAGTGTAGGGTATAGAGTGTAGATTGTATGGTATAGAGTGTAGGGTATAGAGTGTATAGTGTAGGGTATATAGTGTAGAGTGTAGGGTATAGAGTGTAGGGTATAGAGTGTTGGGATATAGAGTGTAGGGTATAGAGTGTAGGGTATAGAGTGTAGGGTATAGAGTGTAGGGTATAGATTGTAGGGTATAGAGTGTAGGGTATAGAGTGTAGGGTATAGAGTATATAGTGTAGGGTATAGAGTGTAGGGTATAGAGTGTAGAGTGTAGGGTATAGAGTGTAGGGTATAGAGTGTAGGGTATAGAGTGTAGGTTATAAAGTGTAGAGTGTAGGGTATAGAGTGTAGGGTATAGAGTGTAGAGTGTAGGGTGTAGAGTGGAGAGTGTAGGGTATAGAGTGTAAGGTATAGAGTGTAGGGTATAGAGTGTATGTTATAGAGTGTAGGGTATAGAGTGTAGAGTGTAGGGTATAGAGTGTAGGGTATAGAGTGTAGGGTATAGAGTGTAGGGTATAAAGTGTAGAGTGTAGGGTATAGAGTGTAGGGTTTAGAGTGTATGTTATAGAGTGTAGGGTATAGAGTGTAGGATATAGAGTGTAGAGTGTAGGGTATAGAGTGTAGGGTATATAGTGTAGGGTATAGAGTGTAGGGTATAGAGTGTAGGGTATAGAGTGTAGAGTGTAGGGTATAGAGTGTATGGTATAGAGTGTAGGGTGTAGAGTGTATGGTATATAGTGTAGGGTATAGAGTGTAGAGTGTAGGGTATAGAGTGTAGGGTGTAGAGTGTAGGGTATAGAGTGTAGGGTATAGAGTGTAGAGTGTAGGGTATAAAGTGTAGGGTATAGAGTGTAGGGTATAGAGTGTAGAGTGTAGGGTATAGAGTGTATGGTATAATGTGTAGGGTATAGAGTGTAGGGTGTAGAGTGTAGGGTATAGAGTGTAGGGTATAGAGTGTAGGGTATAGAGTGTAGAGTGTAGGGTATATAGTGTAGGGTATAGAGTATAGAGTGTAGGGTATAGAGTGTAGGGTATAGAGTGTAGCGTGTAGAGTGTAGGGTATAGAGTGTAGAGTGTAGGGTATAGAGTGTAGGTTATAGAGTGTATGGTATAGAGTGTAGAGTGTAGGGATTAGAGTGTAGGGTATAAAGTGTAGGGTATAGAGTGTAGAGTGTAGGGTATAGAGTGTAGGGTATAGAGTGTACAGTATAGAGTGTTGGGCTATAGAGTGTAGGGTATAGAGTGTAGGGTATATAGTGTAGGGTATAGAGTATAGAGTGTAGGGTATAGAGTGTAGGGTATAGAGTGTAGGGTATATAGTGTAGGGTATAGAGTATAGAGTGTAGGGTATAGAGTGTAGGGTATAGAGTGTAGAGTGTAGAGTGTAGGGTATAGAGTGTAGAGTGTAGGGTATAGAGTGTAGGTTATAGAGTGTAGGGTATAGAGTGTAGAGTGTAGGGATTAGAGTGTAGGGTATAGAGTGTAGGGTATAGAGTGTAGAGTGTAGGGTATAGAGTGTAGGGTATAGAGTGTACAGTATAGAGTGTTGGGCTATAGAGTGTAGGGTATAGAGTGTAGGGTATACAGTGTAGGGTATAAAGTGTAGAGTGTAGGGTATAGAGTGTAGAGTGTAGAGTGTAGGGTCTAGAGTGTAGAGTTTAGGGTATAGAGTGTAGGGTATAGAGTGTAGGGTTTAGAGTGTATGGTATAGAGTGTAGGGTATAGAGTGTAGAGTGTAGGGTATAGAGTGTAGGATATAGAGTGTAGGGTATAGAGTGTATGGTATAGAGTGTACGGTTTAGAGTGTAGAGTGTAGGGTATAGAGTGTAGGGTATAGATTGTAGGGTATAGAGTGTATTGTATAGGGTATAGAGTGTAGGGTATAGAGTGTATAGTGTAGGGTATAGAGTGTAAGGTATAGAGTGTAGGGTATAGAGTGTAGAGTGTAGGGTATAGAGTGTATGGTATAGAGTGTAGGGTATAGAGTGTATGGTATAGAGTGTAGGGTATAGAGTGTAGAGTGTAGGGTATAGAGTGTAGTGTATAGAGTGTAGGGTATAGAGTGTAGAGTGTAGGGTATAGAGATTAGGGTATAGAGTGTATGGTATAGAGTGTAGAGTGTAGGGTATAGAGTGTATAGTGTAGGGTATAGAGTGTAGGGTATAGAGTGTAGGGTATAGAGTGTATGGTATAGAGTGTAGGGAATAGAGTGTAGAGTGTAGGGTATAGAGTGTATGGTATAGAGTGTAGGGTATAGAGTGTAGAGTATAGAGTGTAGGGTATAGAGTGTAGGGTATAGAGTGTATGGTATAGAGTTTAGGGAATAGAGTGTAGAGTGTAGGGTATAGAGTGTATGGTATAGAGTGCAGGGTATAGAGTGTAGAGGGTAGAGTGTAGGGTATAGAGTGTAGGGTATAGAGTGTAGAGTGTAGGGTATAGAGTGTAGGGTATAGAGTGTAGGGTGTAGAGTGTAGGGTATAGAGTGTAGGGTATAGAGTGTAGAGTGTAGGGTATAAAGTGTAGGGTATAGAGTGTAGGGTGTAGAGTGTAGGGTATAGAGTGTAGAGTGTAGGGTATAGAGTTTAGGGTATAGAGTGTATGGTATAGAGTGTAGAGTGTAGGGTATAGAGTGTATAGTGTAGGGTATAGAGTGTAGGGTATAGAGTGTAGGGTATAGAGTGTATGGTAAAGAGTGTAGGGAATAGAGTGTAGAGTGTAGGGTATAGAGTGTATGGTATAGAGTGTAGGGTATAGAGTGTAGAGGGTAGAGTGTAGGGTATAGAGTGTAGAGTGTAGGGTATAGAGTGTAGGGTATAGTGCGTAGGGTATAGAGTGTAGGGTGTAGAGTGTAGGGTATAGAGTGTAGGGTATAGAGTGTAGAGTGTAGGGTATAGAGTGTATAGTGTAGGGTATAGAGTGTAGGGTATAGAGTGTAGGGTATAGAGTGTAGGGTATAGAGTGTAGAGTGTAGAGTATAGAGTTTAGGGTATGGAGTGTATGGTATAGAGTGTAGAGTGTAGGGTATAGAGTGTATAGTGTAGGGTATAGAGTGTAGGGTATAGAGTGTAGGGTATAGAGTGTATGGTAAAGAGTGTAGGGAATAGAGTGTAGAGTGTAGGGTATAGAGTGTATGGTATAGAGTGTAGGGTTTAGAGTGTAGAGGGTAGAGTGTAGGGTATTGAGTGTAGGGTATAGAGTGTAGGGTATAGAGTGTAGAGTGTAGGGCATAGAGTGTAGGGTATAGAGTGTAGAGTGTAGGGATTAGAGTGTAGGGTATAGAGTGTAGGGTATAGAGTGTAGAGTGTAGGGTATAGAGTGTAGAATATAGAGTATAGAGTGTAGGGTATTGAGTGTAGGGTATAGAGTGTAAAGTGAAGAGTGTGGAGTATAGAGTGTAGAGTGTAGGGTATAGAGTGTAGGGTATAGAACGTAGGGTGTAGGGTATAGAGTGTAGGGTATAGAGTGTAGGGTATAGAGTGTAGAATGTAGAGTATAGAGTGTATGGTATAGAGTGTAGGGTGTAGAGTGTAGGGTATAGAGTGTAGGGTATAGGGTGTAGGTTATAGAGTGTAGGGTATAGAGTGTAGGGTATAGAGTGTAGGGTATATAGTGTAGAGTATAGAGTGTAGGGTATAGAGTGTAGGGTATAGAGTGTAGGGTATAGAGTGTATGGTATACAGTGTAGAGTGTAGGGTATAGAGTGTATATTGTAGGGTATAGAGTGTAGGGTATAGAGTGTATGGTATAGAGTGTAGGGTATAGAGTGTAGAGTGTAGGGTATAGAGTGTAGGGTATAGTGCGTAGGGTATAGAGTGTAGGGTATAGGGTGTAGGTTATAGAGTGTAGGGTATAGAGTGTAGGGTATAGAGTATAGAGTGCAGGGTATAGAGTGTAGGGTATATAGTGTAGAGTATAGAGTGTAGGGTATAGAGTGTAGGGTGTAGAGTGTAGAGTGTAGGGTATAGAGTGTAGGGTATAGAGTGTAGGGTATAGAGTGTAGAGTGTAGGGTTATAAAGTGTAGGGTATAGAGTGTAGAGTGTAGGGTATAGAGTGTAGAGTGTAGGGTATAGAGTGTAGGGTATAGAGTGTAGGGTATAGAGTGTAGGGTATAGAGTGTAGAGTGTAGGGTATAGAGTGTAGGGTATAGAGTGTAGGGTATATAGTGTAGGGTATAGAGTGTAGAGTGTAGGGTATAGAGTGTAGGGTATAGAGTGTAGGGTATAGAGTGTAGGGTATAGAGTGTAGAGTGTAGGGTATAGAGTGTAGGGTATAGAGTGTAGGGTGTAGAGTGTAGGGTATAGAGTGTAGGGTATAGAGTGTAGAGTGTAGGGTATAAAGTGTAGGGTATAGAGTGTAGGGTGTAGAGTGTAGGGTATAGAGTGTAGAGTGTAGGGTATAGAGTTTAGGGTATAGAGTGTATGGTATAGAGTGTAGAGTGTAGGGTATAGAGTGTATAGTGTAGGGTATAGAGTGTAGGGTATAGAGTGTAGGGTATAGAGTGTAGGGTATAGAGTGTAGAGTGTAGGGTATAGAGTTTAGGGTATAGAGTGTATGGTATAGAGTGTAGAGTGTAGGGTATAGAGTGTATAGTGTAGGGTATAGAGTGTAGGGTATAGAGTGTAGGGTATAGAGTGTATGGTATAGAGTGTAGGGAATAGAGTGTAGAGTGTAGGGTATAGAGTGTATGGTATAGAGTGTAGGGTATAGAGTGTAGGGTATAGAGTGTAGAGTATAGAGTGTAGGGTATAGAGTGTAGGGTATAGAGTGTAGGGTATAGAATGTATGGTAAAGAGTGTAGGGAATAGAGTGTAGAGTGTAGAGTATAGAGTGTATGGTATAGAGTGTAGGGTATAGAGTGTAGAGGGTAGAGTGTAGGGTATAGAGTGTAGGGTATAGAGTGTAGGGTATAGAGTGTAGAGTGTAGGGCATAGAGTGTAGGGTATAGAGTGTAGGGTATAGAGTGTAGAGTGTAGGGATTAGAGTGTAGGGTATAGAGTGTAGGGTATAGAGTGTAGAGTGTAGGGTATAGAGTGTAGAATATAGAGTATAGAGTGTAGGGTGTAGAGTGGAGAGTGTAGGGTATAGAGTGTAAGGTACAGAGTGTAGGGTATAGAGTGTATGTTATAGAGTGTAGGGTATAGAGTGTAGAGTGTAGGGTATAGAGTGTAGGGTATAGAGTGTAGGGTATAGAGTGTAGGTTATAAAGTGTAGAGTGTAGGGTATAGAGTGTAGGGTGTAGAGTGGAGAGTGTAGGGTATAGAGTGTAAGGTATAGAGTGTAGGGTATAGAGTGTATGTTATAGAGTGTAGGGTATAGAGTGTAGAGTGTAGGGTATAGAGTGTAGGGTATAGAGTGTAGGGTATAGAGTGTAGGGTATAAAGTGTAGAGTGTAGGGTTTAGAGTGTATGTTATAGAGTGTAGGGTATAGAGTGTAGAGTGTAGGATATAGAGTGTAGAGTGTAGGGTATAGAGTGTAGGGTATATAGTGTAGGGTATAGAGTGTAGGGTATAGAGTGTAGGGTATAGAGTGTAGAGTGTAGGGTATAGAGTGTATGGTATAGAGTGTAGGGTGTAGAGTGTATGGTATAGAGTGTAGGGTATACAGTGTAGAGTGTAGGGTATAGAGTGTAGGGTGTAGAGTGTAGGGTATAGAGTGTAGGGTATAGAGTGTAGAGTGTAGGGTATAAAGTGTAGGGTATAGAGTGTAGGGTATAGAGTGTATGGTATAATGTGTAGGGTATAGAGTATAGGGTGTAGAGTGTAGGGTATAGAGTGTAGGGTATAGAGTGTAGGGTATAGAGTGTAGAGTGTAGGGTATATAGTGTAGGGTATAGAGTATAGAGTGTAGGGTATAGAGTGTAGGGTATAGAGTGTAGGGTATAGAGTGTAGGGTATAGAGTGTAGAGTGTAGAGTATAGAGTTTAGGGTATAGAGTGTATGGTATAGAGTGTAGAGTGTAGGGTATAGAGTGTATAGTGTAGGGTATAGAGTGTAGGGTATAGAGTGTAGGGTATAGAGTGTATGGTAAAGAGTGTAGGGAATAGAGTGTAGAGTGTAGGGTATAGAGTGTATGGTATAGAGTGTAGGGTATAGAGTGTAGAGTGTAGGGTATAGAGTTTAGGGTATAGAGTGTATGGTATAGAGTGTAGAGTGTAGGGTATAGAGTGTATAGTGTAGGGTATAGAGTGTAGGGTATAGAGTGTAGGGTATAGAGTGTATGGTATAGAGTGTAGGGAATAGAGTGTAGAGTGTAGGGTATAGAGTGTATGGTATAGAGTGTAGGGTATAGAGTGTAGGGTATAGAGTGTAGAGTATAGAGTGTAGGGTATAGAGTGTAGGGTATAGAGTGTAGGGTATAGAATGTATGGTAAAGAGTGTAGGGAATAGAGTGTAGAGTGTAGAGTATAGAGTGTATGGTATAGAGTGTAGGGTATAGAGTGTAGAGGGTAGAGTGTAGGGTATAGAGTGTAGGGTATAGAGTGTAGGGTATAGAGTGTAGAGTGTAGGGCATAGAGTGTAGGGTATAGAGTGTAGGGTATAGAGTGTAGAGTGTAGGGATTAGAGTGTAGGGTATAGAGTGTAGGGTATAGAGTGTAGAGTGTAGGGTATAGAGTGTAGAATATAGAGTATAGAGTGTAGGGTGTAGAGTGGAGAGTGTAGGGTATAGAGTGTAAGGTACAGAGTGTAGGGTATAGAGTGTATGTTATAAAGTGTAGGGTATAGAGTGTAGAGTGTAGGGTATAGAGTGTAGGGTATAGAGTGTAGGGTATAGAGTGTAGGTTATAAAGTGTAGAGTGTAGGGTATAGAGTGTAGGGTGTAGAGTGGAGAGTGTAGGGTATAGAGTGTAAGGTATAGAGTGTAGGGTATAGAGTGTATGTTATAGAGTGTAGGGTATAGAGTGTAGAGTGTAGGGTATAGAGTGTAGGGTATAGAGTGTAGGGTATAGAGTGTAGGGTATAAAGTGTAGAGTGTAGGGTTTAGAGTGTATGTTATAGAGTGTAGGGTATAGAGTGTAGAGTGTAGGATATAGAGTGTAGAGTGTAGGGTATAGAGTGTAGGGTATATAGTGTAGGGTATAGAGTGTAGGGTATAGAGTGTAGGGTATAGAGTGTAGAGTGTAGGGTATAGAGTGTATGGTATAGAGTGTAGGGTGTAGAGTGTATGGTATAGAGTGTAGGGTATAGAGTGTAGAGTGTAGGGTATAGAGTGTAGGGTGTAGAGTGTAGGGTATAGAGTGTAGGGTATAGAGTGTAGAGTGTAGGGTATAAAGTGTAGGGTATAGAGTGTAGGGTATAGAGTGTATGGTATAATGTGTAGGGTATAGAGTATAGGGTGTAGAGTGTAGGGTATAGAGTGTAGGGTATAGAGTGTAGGGTATAGAGTGTAGAGTGTAGGGTATATAGTGTAGGGTATAGAGTATAGAGTGTAGGGTATAGAGTGTAGGGTATAGAGTGTAGGGTATAGAGTGTAGGGTATAGAGTGTAGAGTGTAGAGTATAGAGTTTAGGGTATAGAGTGTATGGTATAGAGTGTAGAGTGTAGGGTATAGAGTGTATAGTGTAGGGTATAGAGTGTAGGGTATAGAGTGTAGGGTATAGAGTGTATGGTAAAGAGTGTAGGGAATAGAGTGTAGAGTGTAGGGTATAGAGTGTATGGTATAGAGTGTAGGGTATAGAGTGTAGAGGGTAGAGTGTAGGGTATAGAGTGTAGGGTATAGAGTGTAGGGTATAGAGTGTAGAGTGTAGGGCATAGAGTGTAGGGTATAGAGTGTAGGGTATAGAGTGTAGAGTGTAGGGATTAGAGTGTAGGGTATAGAGTGTAGGGTATAGAGTGTAGAGTGTAGGGTATAGAGTGTAGAATATAGAGTATAGAGTGTAGGGTATAGAGTGTAGGGTATAGAGTGTAAAGTGTAGAGTGTGGAGTATAGAGTGTAGAGTGTAGGGTATAGAGTGTAGGGTATAGAACGTAGGGTGTAGGGTATAGAGTGTAGGGTATAGAGTGTAGGGTATAGAGTGTAGAATGTAGAGTATAGAGTGTATGGTATAGAGTGTAGGGTGTAGAGTGTAGGGTATAGAGTGTAGGGTATAGGGTGTAGGTTATAGAGTGTAGGGTATAGAGTGTAGGGTATAGAGTGTAGGGTATATAGTGTAGAGTATAGAGTGTAGGGTATAGAGTGTAGGGTATAGAGTGTAGGGTATAGAGTGTATGGTATACAGTGTAGAGTGTAGGGTATAGAGTGTATATTGTAGGGTATAGAGTGTAGGGTATAGAGTGTATGGTATAGAGTGTAGGGTATAGAGTGTAGAGTGTATGGTATAGAGTGTAGGATATAGTGCGTAGGGTATAGAGTGTAGGGCATAGGGTGTAGGGTATAGAGTGTAGGGTATAGAGTGTAGAGTGTAGAGTATAGAGTTTAGGGTATAGAGTGCATGGTATAGAGTGTAGAGTGTAGGGTATAGAGTGTATAGTGTAGGGTATAGAGTGTAGGGTATAGAGTATAGAGTGCAGGGTATAGAGTGTAGGGTATATAGTGTAGAGTATAGAGTGTAGGGTATAGAGTGTAGGGTGTAGAGTGTAGAGTGTAGGGTATAGAGTGTAGGGTATAGGGTGTAGGTTATAGAGTGTAGGGTATAGAGTGTAGGGTATAGAGTGTAGGGTATATAGTGTAGAGTATAGAGTGTAGGGTATAGAGTGTAGGGTATAGAGTGTAGGGTATAGAGTGTATGGTATACAGTGTAGAGTGTAGGGTATAGAGTGTATATTGTAGGGTATAGAGTGTAGGGTATAGAGTGTATGGTATAGAGTGTAGGGTATAGAGTGTAGAGTGTATGGTATAGAGTGTAGGGTATAGTGCGTAGGGTATAGAGTGTAGGGTATAGGGTGTAGGGTATAGAGTGTAGGGTATAGAGTGTAGAGTGTAGAGTATAGAGTTTAGGGTATAGAGTGTATGGTATAGAGTGTAGAGTGTAGGGTATAGAGTGTATAGTGTAGGGTATAGAGTGTAGGGTATAGAGTATAGAGTGCAGGGTATAGAGTGTAGGGTATATAGTGTAGAGTATAGAGTGTAGGGTATAGAGTGTAGGGTGTAGAGTGTAGAGTGTAGGGTATAGAGTGTAGGGTATAGAGTGTAGGGTATAGAGTGTAGAGTGTAGGGTTATAAAGTGTAGGGTATAGAGTGTAGAGTGTAGGGTATAGAGTGTAGAGTGTAGGGTATAGAGTGTAGGGTATAGAGTGTAGGGTATAGAGTGTAGGGTATAGAGTGTAGAGTGTAGGGTATAGAGTGTAGGGTATAGAGTGTAGGGTATATAGTGTAGGGTATAGAGTGTAGAGTGTAGGGTATAGAGTGTAGGGTATAGAGTGTAGGGTATAGAGTGTAGGGTATAGAGTGTAGAGTGTAGGGTATAGAGTGTAGGGTATAGAGTGTAGGGTGTAGAGTGTAGGGTATAGAGTGTAGGGTATAGAGTGTAGAGTGTAGGGTATAAAGTGTAGGGTATAGAGTGTAGGGTGTAGAGTGTAGGGTATAGAGTGTAGAGTGTAGGGTATAGAGTTTAGGGTATAGAGTGTATGGTATAGAGTGTAGAGTGTAGCGTATAGAGTGTATAGTGTAGGGTATAGAGTGTAGGGTATAGAGTGTAGGGTATAGAGTGTAGGGTATAGAGTGTAGAGTGTAGGGTATAGAGTTTAGGGTATAGAGTGTATGGTATAGAGTGTAGAGTGTAGGGTATAGAGTGTATAGTGTAGGGTATAGAGTGTAGGGTATAGAGTGTAGGGTATAGAGTGTATGGTATAGAGTTTAGGGAATAGAGTGTAGAGTGTAGGGTATAGAGTGTATGGTATAGAGTGTAGGGTATAGAGTGTAGGGTATAGAGTGTAGAGTATAGAGTGTAGGGTATAGAGTGTAGGGTATAGAGTGTAGGGTATAGAATGTATGGTAAAGAGTGTAGGGAATAGAGTGTAGAGTGTAGAGTATAGAGTGTATGGTATAGAGTGTAGGGTATAGAGTGTAGAGGGTAGAGTGTAGGGTATAGAGTGTAGGGTATAGAGTGTAGGGTATAGAGTGTAGAGTGTAGGGCATAGAGTGTAGGGTATAGAGTGTAGGGTATAGAGTGTAGAGTGTAGGGATTAGAGTGTAGAGTGTAGGGCATAGAGTGTAGGGTATAGAGTGTAGAGTGTAGGGTATAGAGTGTAGAATATAGAGTATAGAGTGTAGGGTGTAGAGTGGAGAGTGTAGGGTATAGAGTGTAGAGTGTAGGGTATAGAGTGTAGAATATAGAGTATAGAGTGTAGGGTGTAGAGTGGAGAGTGTAGGGTATAGAGTGTAAGGTACAGAGTGTAGGGTATAGAGTGTATGTTATAGAGTGTAGGGTATAGAGTGTAGAGTGTAGGGTATAGAGTGTAGGGTATAGAGTGTAGGGTATAGAGTGTAGGTTATAAAGTGTAGAGTGTAGGGTATAGAGTGTAGGGTGTAGAGTGGAGAGTGTAGGGTATAGAGTGTAAGGTATAGAGTGTAGGGTATAGAGTGTATGTTATAGAGTGTAGGGTATAGAGTGTAGAGTGTAGGGTATAGAGTGTAGGGTATAGAGTGTAGGGTATAGAGTGTAGGGTATAGAGTGTAGGGTATAAAGTGTAGAGTGTAGGGTTTAGAGTGTATGTTATAGAGTGTAGGGTATAGAGTGTAGAGTGTAGGATATAGAGTGTAGAGTGTAGGGTATAGAGTGTAGGGTATATAGTGTAGGGTATAGAGTGTAGGGTATAGAGTGTAGGGTATAGAGTGTAGAGTGTAGGGTATAGAGTGTAGGGTATAGAGTGTAGAGTGTAGGGTATAGAGTGTATGGTATAGAGTGTAGGGTGTAGAGTGTATGGTATAGAGTGTAGGGTATAGAGTGTAGAGTGTAGGGTATAGAGTGTAGGGTGTAGAGTGTAGGGTATAGAGTGTAGGGTATAGAGTGTAGAGTGTAGGGTATAAAGTGTAGGGTATAGAGTGTAGGGTATAGAGTGTAGAGTGTAGGGTATAGAGTGTATGGTATAATGTGTAGGGTATAGAGTATAGGGTGTAGAGTGTAGGGTATAGAGTGTAGGGTATAGAGTGTAGGGTATAGAGTGTAGAGTGTAGGGTATATAGTGTAGGGTATAGAGTATAGAGTGTAGGGTATAGAGTGTAGGGTATAGAGTGTAGAGTGTAGAGTGTAAGGTATAGAGTGTAGAGTGTAGGGTATAGAGTGTAGGGTATAGAGTGTATGGTATAGAGTGTAGGGTATAGAGTGTAGGGTATAGAGTGTAGAGTGTAGGGATTAGAGTGTAGGGTATAGAGTGTAGAGTGTAGGGTATAGAGTGTAGGGTGTAGAGTGTATGGTATAGAGTGTAGGGTATAGAGTGTAGAGTGTAGGGTATAGAGTGTAGGGTGTAGAGTGTAGGGTATATAGTGTAGGGTATAGAGTGTAGAGTGTAGGGTATAAAGTGTAGGGTATAGAGTGTAGGGTATAGAGTGTAGAGTGTAGGGTATAGAGTGTATGGTATAATGTGTAGGGTATAGAGTATAGGGTGTAGAGTGTAGGGTATAGAGTGTAGGGTATAGAGTGTAGGGTATAGAGTGTAGAGTGTAGGGTATATAGTGTAGGGTATAGAGTATAGAGTGTAGGGTATAGAGTGTAGGGTATAGAGTGTAGAGTGTAGAGTGTAAGGTATAGAGTGTAGAGTGTAGGGTATAGAGTGTAGGGTATAGAGTGTATGGTATAGAGTGTAGGGTATAGAGTGTAGGGTATAGAGTGTAGAGTGTAGGGATTAGAGTGTAGGGTATAGAGTGTAGGGTATAGAGTGTAGAGTGTAGGGTATAGAGTGTAGGGTATAGAGTGTACAGTATAGAGTGTTGGGCTATAGAGTGTAGGGTATAGAGTGTAGGGTATACAGTGTAGGGTATAAAGTGTAGAGTGTAGGGTATAGAGTGTAGGGTATAGAGTGTAGGGTATAGAGTGTAGAGTGTAGAGTGTAGGGTATAGAGTGTAGAGTTTAGGGTATAGAGTGTAGGGTATAGAGTGTAGGGTTTAGAGTGTAGGGTATAGAGTGTAGTGTATAGAGTGTAGAGTGTAGGGTATAGAGTGTAGGATATAGAGTGTAGGGTATAGAGTGTATGGTATAGAGTGTACGGTTTAGAGTGTAGAGTGTAGGGTATAGAGTGTAGGGTATAGATTGTAGGGTATAGAGTGTATTGTATAGGGTATAGAGTGTATGGTGTAGAGTGTAGGGTATAGAGTGTATAGTGTAGGGTATAGAGTGTAAGGTATAGAGTGTAGGGTATAGAGTGTAGAGTGTAGGGTATAGAGTGTATGGTATAGAGTGTAGGGTATAGAGTGTATGGTATAGAGTGTAGGGTATAGAGTGTAGAGTGTAGGGTATAGAGTGTAGTGTATAGAGTGTAGGGTATAGAGTGTAGAGTGTAGGGTATAGAGATTAGGGTATAGAGTGTATGGTATAGAGTGTAGAGTGTATGGTATAGAGTGTATAGTGTAGGGTATAGAGTGTAGGGTATAGAGTGTAGGGTATAGAGTGTATGGTATAGAGTGTAGGGAATAGAGTGTAGAGTGTAGTTTATAGAGTGTATGGTATAGAGTGTAGGGTATAGAGTGTAGAGTATAGAGTGTAGGGTATAGAGTGTAGGGTATAGAGTGTAGGGTATAGAGTGTATGGTATAGAGTTTAGGGAATAGAGTGTAGAGTGTAGGGTATAGAGTGTATGGTATAGAGTGCAGGGTATAGAGTGTAGAGGGTAGAGTGTAGGGTATAGAGTGTAGGGTATAGAGTGTAGAGTGTAGGGTATAGAGTGTCGGGTATAGAGTGTAGGGTGTAGAATGTAGGGTATAGAGTGTAGGGTATAGAGTGTAGAGTGTAGGGTATAAAGTGTAGGGTATAGAGTGTAGGGTGTAGAGTGTAGGGTATAGAGTGTAGAGTGTAGGGTATAGAGTTTAGGGTATAGAGTGTATGGTATAGAGTGTAGAGTGTAGGGTATAGAGTGTATAGTGTAGGGTATAGAGTGTAGGGTATAGAGTGTAGGGTATAGAGTGTAGAGTGTAGGGTATAGAGTTTAGGGTATAGAGTGTATGGTATAGAGTGTAGAGTGTAGGGTATAGAGTGTATAGTGTAGGGTATAGAGTGTAGGGTATAGAGTGTAGAGTTTAGGGTATAGAGTGTAGGGTATAGAGTGTAGGGTTTAGAGTGTATGGTATAGAGTGTAGTGTATAGAGTGTAGAGTGTAGGGTATAGAGTGTAGGATATAGAGTGTAGGGTATAGAGTGTATGGTATAGAGTGTACGGTTTAGAGTGTAGAGTGTAGGGTATAGAGTGTAGGGTATAGATTGTAGGGTATAGAGTGTATTGTATAGGGTATAGAGTGTATGGTGTAGAGTGTAGGGTATAGAGTGTAGGGTATAGAGTGTAGGGTTTAGAGTGTATGGTATAGAGTGTAGTGTATAGAGTGTAGAGTGTAGGGTATAGAGTGTAGGATATAGAGTGTAGGGTATAGAGTGTATGGTATAGAGTGTACGGTTTAGAGTGTAGAGTGTAGGGTATAGAGTGTAGGGTATAGATTGTAGGGTATAGAGTGTATTGTATAGGGTATAGAGTGTATGGTGTAGAGTGTAGGGTATAGAGTGTATAGTGTAGGGTATAGAGTGTAAGGTATAGAGTGTAGGGTATAGAGTGTAGAGTGTAGGGTATAGAGTGTATGGTATAGAGTGTAGGGTATAGAGTGTATGGTATAGAGTGTAGGGTATAGAGTGTAGAGTGTAGGGTATAGAGTGTAGTGTATAGAGTGTAGGGTATAGAGTGTAGAGTGTAGGGTATAGAGATTAGGGTATAGAGTGTATGGTATAGAGTGTAGAGTGTAGGGTATAGAGTGTATAGTGTAGGGTATAGAGTGTAGGGTATAGAGTGTAGGGTATAGAGTGTATGGTATAGAGTGTAGGGAATAGAGTGTAGAGTGTAGGGTATAGAGTTTATGGTATAGAGTGTAGGGTATAGAGTGTAGAGTATAGAGTGTAGGGTATAGAGTGTAGGGTATAGAGTGTAGGGTATAGAGTGTATGGTATAGAGTTTAGGGAATAGAGTGTAGAGTGTAGGGTATAGAGTGTATGGTATAGAGTGCAGGGTATAGAGTGTAGAGGGTAGAGTGTAGGGTATAGAGTGTAGGGTATAGAGTGTAGAGTGTAGGGTATAGAGTGTCGGGTATAGAGTGTAGGGTGTAGAATGTAGGGTATAGAGTGTAGGGTATAGAGTGTAGAGTGTAGGGTATAAAGTGTAGGGTATAGAGTGTAGGGTGTAGAGTGTAGGGTATAGAGTGTAGAGTGTAGGGTATAGAGTTTAGGGTACAGAGTGTATGGTATAGAGTGTAGAGTGTAGGGTATAGAGTGTATAGTGTAGGGTATAGAGTGTAGGGTATAGAGTGTAGGGTATAGAGTGTATGGTATAGAGTGTAGAGTGTAGGGTATAGAGTGTATAGTGTAGGGTATAGAGTGTAGGGTATAGAGTGTATGGTATAGAGTGTAGGGAATAGAGTGTAGAGTGTAGGGTATAGAGTGTATGGTATAGAGTGTAGGGTATAGAGTGTAGGGTATAGAGTGTAGAGTATAGAGTGTAGGGTATAGAGTGTAGGGCATAGAGTGTAGGGTATAGAATGTATGGTAAAGAGTGTAGGGAATAGAGTGTAGAGTGTAGGGAATAGAGTGTATGGTATAGAGTGTAGGGTATAGAGTGTAGAGGGTAGAGTGTAGGGTATAGAGTGTAGGGTATAGAGTGTAGGGTATAGAGTGTAGAGTGTAGGGCATAGAGTGTAGGGTATAGAGTGTAGGGTATAGAGTGTAGAGTGTAGGGATTAGAGTGTAGGGTATAGAGTGTAGGGTATAGAGTGTAGAGTGTAGGGTATAGAGTGTGGAATATAGAGTATAGAGTGTAGGGTATTGAGTGTAGTGTATAGAGTGTAAAGTGTAGAGTGTGGAGTATAGAGTGTAGAGTGTAGGGTATAGAGTGTAGGGTATAGAACGTAGGGTGTAGGGTATAGAGTGTAGGGTATAGAGTGTAGGGTATAGAGTGTAGAGTGTAGAGTATAGAGTGTATGGTATAGAGTGTAGGGTGTAGAGTGTAGGGTATAGAGTGTAGGGTATAGGGTGTAGGTTATAGAGTGTAGGGTATACAGTGTAGGGTATAGAGTGTAGGGTATATAGTGTAGAGTATAGAGTGTAGGGTATAGAGTGTAGGGTATAGAGTGTAGGGTATAGAGTGTATGGTATACAGTGTAGAGTGTAGGGTATAGAGTGTATATTGTAGGGTATAGAGTGTAGGGTATAGAGTGTATGGTATAGAGTGTAGGGTATAGAGTGTAGAGTGTAGGGTATAGAGTGTAGGGTATAATGCGTAGGGTATAGAGTGTAGGGTATAGGGTGTAGGTTATAGAGTGTAGGGTATAGAGTGTAGGGTATAGAGTATAGAGTGCAGGGTATAGAGTGTAGGGTATATAGTGTAGAGTATAGAGTGTAGGGTATAGAGTGTAGGGTGTAGAGTGTAGAGTGTAGGGTATAGAGTGTAGGGTATAGAGTGTAGGGTATAGAGTGTAGAGTGTAGGGTATAGAGTGTAGGGTATAGAGTGTAGAGTGTAGGGTATAGAGTGTAGAGTGTAGGGTATAGAGTGTAGGGTATAGAGTGTAGGGTATAGAGTGTAGGGTATAGAGTGTAGAGTGTAGGGTATAGAGTGTAGGGTATAGAGTGTAGGGTATATAGTGTAGGGTATAGAGTGTAGAGTGTAGGGTATAGAGTGTAGGGTATAGAGTGTAGGGTATAGAGTGTAGGGTATAGAGTGTAGAGTGTAGGGTATAGAGTGTAGGGTATAGAGTGTAGGGTGTAGAGTGTAGGGTATAGAGTGTAGGGTATAGAGTGTAGAGTGTAGGGTATAAAGTGTAGGGTATAGAGTGTAGGGTGTAGAGTGTAGGGTATAGAGTGTAGAGTGTAGGGTATAGAGTTTAGGGTATAGAGTGTATGGTATAGAGTGTAGATTGTAGGGTATAGAGTGTATAGTGTAGGGTATAGAGTGTAGGGTATAGAGTGTAGGGTATAGAGTGTAGAGTGTAAGGTATAGAGTTTAGGGTATAGAGTGTATGGTATAGAGTGTAGAGTGTAGGGTATAGAGTGTATAGTGTAGGGTATAGAGTGTAGGGTATAGAGTGTAGGGTATAGAGTGTATGGTATAGAGTGTAGGGAATAGAGTGTAGAGTGTAGGGTATAGAGTGTAGGGTATAGAGTGTAGGGTGTAGAGTGTAGGGTATAGAGTGTAGGGTATAGAGTGTAGAGTGTAGGGTATAAAGTGTAGGGTGTAGAGTGTAGGGTATAGAGTGTAGAGTGTAGGGTATAGAGTTTAGGGTATAGAGTGTATGGTATAGAGTGTAGATTGTAGGGTATAGAGTGTATAGTGTAGGGTATAGAGTGTAGGGTATAGAGTGTAGGGTATAGAGTGTAGGGTATAGAGTGTAGAGTGTAGGGTATAGAGTTTAGGGTATAGAGTGTATGGTATAGAGTGTAGAGTGTAGGGTATAGAGTGTATAGTGTAGAGTATAGAGTGTAGGGTATAGAGTGTAGGGTATAGAGTGTATGGTATAGAGTGTAGGGAATAGAGTGTAGAGTGTAGGGTATAGAGTGTATGGTATAGAGTGTAGGGTATAGAGTGTAGGGTGTAGAGTATAGAGTGTAGGGTATAGAGTGTAGGGTATAGAGTGTAGGGTATAGAATGTATGGTAAAGAGTGTAGGGAATAGAGTGTAGAGTGTAGGGTATAGAGTGTATGGTATAGAGTGTAGGGTATAGAGTGTAGAGGGTAGAGTGTAGGGTATAGAGTGTAGGGTATAGAGTGTAGGGTATAGAGTGTAGAGTGTAGGGCATAGAGTGTAGGGTATAGAGTGTAGGGTATAGAGTGTAGAGTGTAGGGATTAGAGTGTAGGGTATAGAGTGTAGGGTATAGAGTGTAGAGTGTAGGGTATAGAGTGTAGAATATAGAGTATAGAGTGTAGGGTATTGAGTGTAGGGTATAGAGTGTAAAGTGTAGAGTGTGGAGTATAGAGTGTAGAGTGTAGGGTATAGAGTGTAGGGTATAGAACGTAGGGTGTAGGGTATAGAGTGTAGGGTATAGAGTGTAGGGTATAGAGTGTAGAGTGTAGAGTATAGAGTGTATGGTATAGAGTGTAGGGTGTAGAGTGTAGGGTATAGAGTGTAGGGTATAGGGTGTAGGTTATAGAGTGTAGGGTATAGAGTGTAGGGTATAGAGTGTAGGGTATATAGTGTAGAGTATAGAGTGTAGGGTATAGAGTGTAGGGTATAGAGTGTAGGGTATAGAGTGTATGGTATAGAGTGTATGGTATACAGCATAGAGTGTAGGGTATAGAGTGTATATTGTAGGGTATAGAGTGTAGGGTATAGAGTGTATGGTATAGAGTGTAGGGTATAGAGTGTAGAGTGTAGGGTATAGAGTGTAGGGTATAGTGCGTAGGGTATAGAGTGTAGGGTATAGGGTGTAGGTTATAGAGTGTAGGGTATAGAGTGTAGGGTATAGAGTATAGAGTGCAGGGTATAGAGTGTAGGGTATATAGTGTAGAGTATAGAGTGTAGGGTATAGAGTGTAGGGTGTAGAGTGTAGAGTGTAGGGTATAGAGTGTAGGGTATAGAGCGTAGGGTATAGAGTGTAGAGTGTAGGGTATAGAGTGTAGGGTATAGAGTGTAGAGTGTAGGGTATAGAGTGTAGAGTGTAGGGTATAGAGTGTAGGGTATAGAGTGTAGGGTATAGAGTGTAGGGTATAGAGTGTAGAGTGTAGGGTATAGAGTGTAAGGTATAGAGTGTAGGGTATATAGTGTAGGGTATAGAGTGTAGAGTGTAGGGTATAGAGTGTAGGGTATAGAGTGTAGGGTATAGAGTGTATGGAATAGAGTTTAGAGTGTAGAGTGTAGGGTATAGAGTGTAGGGTATAGAGTGTATGGTATAGAGTGTAGGGTATAGAGTGTGGGGTATAGAGTGTAGGGTATAGAGTGTAGAGTGTAGGGATTAGAGTGTAGGGTATAGAGTGTAGGATATAAAGTGTATGGAATAGAGTGTAGGGTATAGAGTGAAGAGTGTAGGGTATAGAGTGTAGAGTATAGAGCGTAGGGTGTAGGGTATAGAGTGTAGGGTATAGAGTGTAGGGTATAGAGTGTATGGTATAGAGTGTAGGGTGTAGAGTGTAGGGTATAGAGTGTAGGTTATAGAGTGTAGAGTGTAGGGCATAGAGTGTATGGTATAGAGTGTAGGGTGTAGAGTGTATAGTATAGAGTGTAGGGTATAGATTGTATGGTATAGAGTTTAGAGTGTAGGGTATAGAGTGTAGAATATAGAGTGTAGAGTGTAGGGTATAGAGTGTAGGGTATAGAGTGTAGGGTATAGAGTGTAGGGTATAGAGTGTACGGTATAGAGCGTATGATATAGAGTGTATGGTATATAGTGTAGGGTATAGAGTGTTTGGTATATAGTGTAAGGTATAGAGTGTAGAGAGTAGGGTATAGATTTTAGAGTGTAGAGTGTAGGGTATAGAGTGTAGGGTATAGAGTGCATGGAATAGAGTATATGGTATAGAGTGTAGGGTGTAGAGTGTAGGGTATAGAGTGTAGAGTGTGGGGTATAGAGTGTAGAGTGTAGGGTATAGAGCGTATGATATAGAGTGTAGGGTATAGAGTGTATGGTATAGATTGCAGGGTATAAAGTGTAGGGTATAGAGTGTAGGGTATAGAGTGTAGAGTGTAGGGTATAGAGTGTAGGGTATAGAGTGTATGGTATAGAGTGTATGGTATAGATTGTAGGGTATAGAGTGTAGGGTATAGAGTGTAGAGTGTAGGGTATAGAGTGTAGAAAGTAGGGTATAGGGTGTAGGGCATAGAGTGTAGAGTGTAGGGTATAGATTGTAGGGTATAGAGTGTAGATTGTATGGTATAAAGTGTAGGGTATAGAGTGTATAGTGTAGAGTATAGAGTGTAGAGTGTAGGGTATAGAGTGTAGGGTATAGAGTGTTGGGATATAGAGTGTAGGGTATAGAGTGTAGAGTATAGAGTGTAGGGTATAGAGTGTAGGGTATAGCGTGTAGGGTATAGAGTGTAGGGTATAGAGTATATAGTGTAGGGTATAGAGTGTAGGGTATAGAGTGTAGAGTGTAGGGTATAGAGTGTAGGGTATAGAGTATAGGGTATAGAGTGTAGGGTATAAAGTGTAGAGTGTAGGGTATAGAGTGTAGGGTATAGAGTGTAGGGTATAGAGTGTATGGTATAGAGTGTGGGGTGTAGAGTGTAGGGTATAGAGTGTAGGTTATAGAGTGTAGAGTGTAGGGCATAGAGTGTATGGTATAGAGTGTAGGGTGTAGAGTGTATAGTATAGAGTGTAGGGTATAGATTGTAGGGTATAGAGTTTAGAGTGTAGGGTATAGAGTGTAGAATATAGAGTGTAGAGTGTAGGGTATAGAGTGTAGGGTATATAGTGTACGGTATAGAGCGTATGATATAGAGTGTATGGTATATAGTGTAGGGTATAGAGTGTTTGGTATAGAGTGTAAGGTATAGAGTGTAGAGAGTAGGGTATAGATTTTAGAGTGTAGAGTGTAGGGTATAGAGTGTAGGGTATAGAGTGCATGGAATAGAGTGTATGGTATAGAGTGTAGGGTGTAGAGTGTAGGGTATAGAGTGTAAAGTGTGGGGTATAGAGTGTAGAGTGTAGGGTATAGAGTGTATGATATAGAGTGTAGGGTATAGAGTGTATGGTATAGATTGCAGGGTATAAAGTGTACGGTATAGAGTGTAGGGTATAGAGTGTAGAGTGTAGGGTATAGAGTGTAGAAAGTAGGGTATAGTGTGTAGGGCATAGAGTGTAGAGTGTAGGGTATAGAGGGTAGGGTATAGAGTGTAGATTGTATGGTATAGAGTGTAGGGTATAGAGTGTATAGTGTAGAGTATAGAGTGTAGAGTGTAGGGTATAGAGTGTAGGGTATAGAGTGTTGGGATATAGAGTGTAGGGTATAGAGTGTAGAGTATAGAGTGTAGGGTATAGAGTGTAGGGTATAGCGTGTAGGGTATAGAGTGTAGGGTATAGAGTGTAGGGTATAGAGAGTAGGGTATAAAGTGTAGAGTGTAGGGTATAGAGTGTAGGGTATAGAGTGTAGGGTATAGAGTGTAGAGTGTAGAGTGTAGGGTATAAAGTGTAGAGTTTAGGGTATAGAGTGTAGGGTATAGAGTGTAGGGTTTAGATTGTATGGTATAGAGTGTAGGGTATAGAGTGTAGAGTGTAGGGTATAGAGTGTAGGATATAGAGTGTAGGGTATAGAGTGTATGGTATAGAGTGTACGGTATAGAGTGTAGAGTGTAGGGTATAGAGTGTAGGGTATAGATTGTAGGGTATAGAGTGTATTGTATAGGGTATAGAGTGTATGGTGTAGAGTGTAGGGTATAGAGTGTATAGTGTAGGGTATAGAGTGTAAGGTATAGAGTGTAGGGTGTAGAGTGTAGAGTGTAGGGTATAGAGTGTATAGTATAGAGTGTAGGGTATAGAGTGTATGGTATAGAGTGTAGGGTATAGAGTGTAGAGTGTAGGGTACAGAGTGTAGTGTATAGAGTGTAGGGTATAGAGTGTAGAGTGTAGGGTATAGAGTTTAGGGTATAGAGTGTATGGTATAGAGTGTAGAGTGTAGGGTATAGAGTGTATGGTATAGAGTGTAGGGTATAGAGTGTAGAGTATAGAGTGTAGGGTATAGAGTGTAGGGTATAGAGTGTAGGGTATAGAGTGTATGGTATAGAGTTTAGGGAATAGAGTGTAGAGTGTAGGGTATAGAGTGTATGGTATAGAGTGCAGGGTATAGAGTGTAGAGGGTAGAGTGTAGGGTATAGAGTGTAGGGTATAGAGTGTAGAGTGTAGGGTATAGAGTGTCGGGTATAGAGTGTAGGGTGTAGAATGTAGGGTATAGAGTGTAGGGTATAGAGTGTAGAGTGTAGGGTATAAAGTGTAGGGTATAGAGTGTAGGGTGTAGAGTGTAGGGTATAGAGTGTAGAGTGTAGGGTATAGAGTTTAGGGTACAGAGTGTATGGTATAGAGTGTAGAGTGTAGGGTATAGAGTGTATAGTGTAGGGTATAGAGTGTAGGGTATAGAGTGTAGGGTATGGAGTGTAGGGTATAGAGTGTAGAGTGTAGGGTATAGAGTTTAGGGTATAGAGTGTATGGTATAGAGTGTAGAGTGTAGGGTATAGAGTGTATAGTGTAGGGTATAGAGTGTAGGGTATAGAGTGTATGGTATAGAGTGTAGGGAATAGAGTGTAGAGTGTAGGGTATAGAGTGTATGGTATAGAGTGTAGGGTATAGAGTGTAGGGTATAGAGTGTAGAGTATAGAGTGTAGGGTATAGAGTGTAGGGCATAGAGTGTAGGGTATAGAATGTATGGTAAAGAGTGTAGGGAATAGAGTGTAGAGTGTAGGGTATAGAGTGTATGGTATAGAGTGTAGGGTATAGAGTGTAGAGGGTAGAGTGTAGGGTATAGAGTGTAGGGTATAGAGTGTAGGGTATAGAGTGTAGAGTGTAGGGCATAGAGTGTAGGGTATAGAGTGTAGGGTATAGAGTGTAGAGTGTAGGGATTAGAGTGTAGGGTATAGAGTGTAGGGTATAGAGTGTAGAGTGTAGGGTATAGAGTGTGGAATATAGAGTATAGAGTGTAGGGTATTGAGTGTAGTGTATAGAGTGTAAAGTGTAGAGTGTGGAGTATAGAGTGTAGAGTGTAGGGTATAGAGTGTAGGGTATAGAACGTAGGGTGTAGGGTATAGAGTGTAGGGTATAGAGTGTAGGGTATAGAGTGTAGAGTGTAGAGTATAGAGTGTATGGTATAGAGTGTAGGGTGTAGAGTGTAGGGTATAGAGTGTAGGGTATAGGGTGTAGGTTATAGAGTGTAGGGTATACAGTGTAGGGTATAGAGTGTAGGGTATATAGTGTAGAGTATAGAGTGTAGGGTATAGAGTGTAGGGTATAGAGTGTAGGGTATAGAGTGTATGGTATACAGTGTAGAGTGTAGGGTATAGAGTGTATATTGTAGGGTATAGAGTGTAGGGTATAGAGTGTATGGTATAGAGTGTAGGGTATAGAGTGTAGAGTGTAGGGTATAGAGTGTAGGGTATAATGCGTAGGGTATAGAGTGTAGGGTATAGGGTGTAGGTTATAGAGTGTAGGGTATAGAGTGTAGGGTATAGAGTATAGAGTGCAGGGTATAGAGTGTAGGGTATATAGTGTAGAGTATAGAGTGTAGGGTATAGAGTGTAGGGTGTAGAGTGTAGAGTGTAGGGTATAGAGTGTAGGGTATAGAGTGTATGGTATAGAGTGTAGAGTGTAGGGTATAGAGTGTAGGGTATAGAGTGTAGAGTGTAGGGTATAGAGTGTAGAGTGTAGGGTATAGAGTGTAGGGTATAGAGTGTAGGGTATAGAGTGTAGGGTATAGAGTGTAGAGTGTAGGGTATAGAGTGTAGGGTATAGAGTGTAGGGTATATAGTGTAGGGTATAGAGTGTAGAGTGTAGGGTATAGAGTGTAGGGTATAGAGTGTAGGGTATAGAGTGTAGGGTATAGAGTGTAGAGTGTAGGGTATAGAGTGTAGGGTATAGAGTGTAGGGTGTAGAGTGTAGGGTATAGAGTGTAGGGTATAGAGTGTAGAGTGTAGGGTATAAAGTGTAGGGTATAGAGTGTAGGGTGTAGAGTGTAGGGTATAGAGTGTAGAGTGTAGGGTATAGAGTTTAGGGTATAGAGTGTATGGTATAGAGTGTAGATTGTAGGGTATAGAGTGTATAGTGTAGGGTATAGAGTGTAGGGTATAGAGTGTAGGGTATAGAGTGTAGAGTGTAAGGTATAGAGTTTAGGGTATAGAGTGTATGGTATAGAGTGTAGAGTGTAGGGTATAGAGTGTATAGTGTAGGGTATAGAGTGTAGGGTATAGAGTGTAGGGTATAGAGTGTATGGTATAGAGTGTAGGGAATAGAGTGTAGAGTGTAGGGTATAGAGTGTAGGGTATAGAGTGTAGGGTGTAGAGTGTAGGGTATAGAGTGTAGGGTATAGAGTGTAGAGTGTAGGGTATAAAGTGTAGGGTATAGAGTGTAGGGTGTAGAGTGTAGGGTATAGAGTGTAGAGTGTAGGGTATAGAGTTTAGGGTATAGAGTGTATGGTATAGAGTGTAGATTGTAGGGTATAGAGTGTATAGTGTAGGGTATAGAGTGTAGGGTATAGAGTGTAGGGTATAGAGTGTAGGGTATAGAGTGTAGAGTGTAGGGTATAGAGTTTAGGGTATAGAGTGTATGGTATAGAGTGTAGAGTGTAGGGTATAGAGTGTATAGTGTAGAGTATAGAGTGTAGGGTATAGAGTGTAGGGTATAGAGTGTATGGTATAGAGTGTAGGGAATAGAGTGTAGAGTGTAGGGTATAGAGTGTATGGTATAGAGTGTAGGGTATAGAGTGTAGGGTGTAGAGTATAGAGTGTAGGGTATAGAGTGTAGGGTATAGAGTGTAGGGTATAGAATGTATGGTAAAGAGTGTAGGGAATAGAGTGTAGAGTGTAGGGTATAGAGTGTATGGTATAGAGTGTAGGGTATAGAGTGTAGAGGGTAGAGTGTAGGGTATAGAGTGTAGGGTATAGAGTGTAGGGTATAGAGTGTAGAGTGTAGGGCATAGAGTGTAGGGTATAGAGTGTAGGGTATAGAGTGTAGAGTGTAGGGATTAGAGTGTAGGGTATAGAGTGTAGGGTATAGAGTGTAGAGGGTAGAGTGTAGGGTATAGAGTGTAGGGTATAGAGTGTAGGGTATAGAGTGTAGAGTGTAGGGCATAGAGTGTAGGGTATAGAGTGTAGGGTATAGAGTGTAGAGTGTAGGGTATAGAGTGTAGAGTGTAGGGTATAGAGTGTAGGGTATAGAGTGTAGGGTATAGAGTGTAGGGTATAGAGTGTAGGGTATAGAGTGTAGAGTATAGAGTGTAGGGTATAGAGTGTAGGGTATAGAGTGTAGGGTATAGATTGTATGGTATAGAGTGTAGGGAATATAGTGTAGAGTGTAGGGTATAGAGTGTAGGGTATAGAGTGTAGAGGGTAGAGTGTAGGGTATAGAGTGTAGGGTATAGAGTGTAGGGTATAGAGTGTAGAGTGTAGGGCGTAGAGTGTAGGGTATAGAGTGTAGGGTATAGAGTGTAGGGATTAGAGTGTAGGGTATAGAGTGTAGGGTATAGAGTGTAGAGTGTAGGGTATAGAGTGTAGAATATAGAGTATAGAGTGTAGGGTATTGAGTGTAGGGTATAGAGTGTAAAGTGTAGAGTGTGGAGTATAGAGTGTAGAGTGTAGGGTATAGAGTGTAGGGTATAGAACGTAGGGTGTAGGGTATAGAGTGTAGGGTATAGAGTGTAGGGTATAGAGTGTAGAGTGTAGAGTATAGAGTGTATGGTATAGAGTGTAGGGTGTAGAGTGTAGGGTATAGAGTGTAGGGTATAGGGTGTAGGTTATAGAGTGTAGGGTATAGAGTGTAGGGTATAGAGTGTAGGGTATATAGTGTAGAGTATAGAGTGTAGGGTATAGAGTGTAGGGTATAGAGTGTAGGGTATAGAGTGTATGGTATAGAGTGTATGGTATACAGCATAGAGTGTAGGGTATAGAGTGTATATTGTAGGGTATAGAGTGTAGGGTATAGAGTGTATGGTATAGAGTGTAGGGTATAGAGTGTAGAGTGTAGGGTATAGAGTGTAGGGTATAGTGCGTAGGGTATAGAGTGTAGGGTATAGGGTGTAGGTTATAGAGTGTAGGGTATAGAGTGTAGGGTATAGAGTATAGAGTGCAGGGTATAGAGTGTAGGGTATATAGTGTAGAGTATAGAGTGTAGGGTATAGAGTGTAGGGTGTAGAGTGTAGAGTGTAGGGTATAGAGTGTAGGGTATAGAGCGTAGGGTATAGAGTGTAGAGTGTAGGGTATAGAGTGTAGGGTATAGAGTGTAGAGTGTAGGGTATAGAGTGTAGAGTGTAGGGTATAGAGTGTAGGGTATAGAGTGTAGGGTATAGAGTGTAGGGTATAGAGTGTAGAGTGTAGGGTATAGAGTGTAAGGTATAGAGTGTAGGGTATATAGTGTAGGGTATAGAGTGTAGAGTGTAGGGTATAGAGTGTAGGGTATAGAGTGTAGGGTATAGAGTGTATGGAATAGAGTTTAGAGTGTGGAGTGTAGGGTATAGAGTGTAGGGTATAGAGTGTATGGTATAGAGTGTAGGGTATAGAGTGTGGGGTATAGAGTGTAGGGTATAGAGTGTAGAGTGTAGGGATTAGAGTGTAGGGTATAGAGTGTAGGATATAGAGTGTATGGAATAGAGTGTAGGGTATAGAGTGAAGAGTGTAGGGTATAGAGTGTAGAGTATAGAGCGTAGGGTGTAGGGTATAGAGTGTAGGGTATAGAGTGTAGGGTATAGAGTGTATGGTATAGAGTGTAGGGTGTAGAGTGTAGGGTATAGAGTGTAGGTTATAGAGTGTAGAGTGTAGGGCATAGAGTGTATGGTATAGAGTGTAGGGTGTAGAGTGTATAGTATAGAGTGTAGGGTATAGATTGTATGGTATAGAGTTTAGAGTGTAGGGTATAGAGTGTAGAATATAGAGTGTAGAGTGTAGGGTATAGAGTGTAGGGTATAGAGTGTAGGGTATAGAGTGTAGGGTATAGAGTGTACGGTATAGAGCGTATGATATAGAGTGTATGGTATATAGTGTAGGGTATAGAGTGTTTGGTATATAGTGTAAGGTATAGAGTGTAGAGAGTAGGGTATAGATTTTAGAGTGTAGAGTGTAGGGTATAGAGTGTAGGGTATAGAGTGCATGGAATAGAGTATATGGTATAGAGTGTAGGGTGTAGAGTGTAGGGTATAGAGTGTAGAGTGTGGGGTATAGAGTGTAGAGTGTAGGGTATAGAGCGTATGATATAGAGTGTAGGGTATAGAGTGTATGGTATAGATTGCAGGGTATAAAGTGTAGGGTATAGAGTGTAGGGTATAGAGTGTAGAGTGTAGGGTATAGAGTGTAGGGTATAGAGTGTATGGTATAGAGTGTATGGTATAGATTGTAGGGTATAGAGTGTAGGGTATAGAGTGTAGAGTGTAGGGTATAGAGTGTAGAAAGTAGGGTATAGGGTGTAGGGCATAGAGTGTAGAGTGTAGGGTATAGATTGTAGGGTATAGAGTGTAGATTGTATGGTATAAAGTGTAGGGTATAGAGTGTATAGTGTAGAGTATAGAGTGTAGAGTGTAGGGTATAGAGTGTAGGGTATAGAGTGTAGAGTGTAGGGTATAGAGTGTAGAATATAGAGTATAGAGTGTAGGGTATTGAGTGTAGGGTATAGAGTGTAAAGTGTAGAGTGTGGAGTATAGAGTGTAGAGTGTAGGGTATAGAGTGTAGGGTATAGAACGTAGGGTGTAGGGTATAGAGTGTAGGGTATAGAGTGTAGGGTATAGAGTGTAGAGTGTAGAGTATAGAGTGTATGGTATAGAGTGTAGGGTGTAGAGTGTAGGGTATAGAGTGTAGGGTATAGGGTGTAGGTTATAGAGTGTAGGGTATAGAATGTAGGGTATAGAGTGTAGGGTATATAGTGTAGAGTATAGAGTGTAGGGTATAGAGTGTAGGGTATAGAGTGTAGGGTATAGAGTGTATGGTATAGAGTGTATGGTATACAGCATAGAGTGTAGGGTATAGAGTGTATATTGTAGGGTATAGAGTGTAGGGTATAGAGTGTATGGTATAGAGTGTAGGGTATAGAGTGTAGAGTGTAGGGTATAGAGTGTAGGGTATAGTGCGTAGGGTATAGAGTGTAGGGTATAGGGTGTAGGTTATAGAGTGTAGGGTATAGAGTGTAGGGTATAGAGTATAGAGTGCAGGGTATAGAGTGTAGGGTATATAGTGTAGAGTATAGAGTGTAGGGTATAGAGTGTAGGGTGTAGAGTGTAGAGTGTAGGGTATAGAGTGTAGGGTATAGAGCGTAGGGTATAGAGTGTAGAGTGTAGGGTATAGAGTGTAGGGTATAGAGTGTAGAGTGTAGGGTATAGAGTGTAGAGTGTAGGGTATAGAGTGTAGGGTATAGAGTGTAGGGTATAGAGTGTAGGGTATAGAGTGTAGAGTGTAGGGTATAGAGTGTAAGGTATAGAGTGTAGGGTATATAGTGTAGGGTATAGAGTGTAGAGTGTAGGGTATAGAGTGTAGGGTATAGAGTGTAGGGTATAGAGTGTATGGAATAGAGTTTAGAGTGTGGAGTGTAGGGTATAGAGTGTAGGGTATAGAGTGTATGGTATAGAGTGTAGGGTATAGAGTGTGGGGTATAGAGTGTAGGGTATAGAGTGTAGAGTGTAGGGATTAGAGTGTAGGGTATAGAGTGTAGGATATAGAGTGTATGGAATAGAGTGTAGGGTATAGAGTGAAGAGTGTAGGGTATAGAGTGTAGAGTATAGAGCGTAGGGTGTAGGGTATAGAGTGTAGGGTATAGAGTGTAGGGTATAGAGTGTATGGTATAGAGTGTAGGGTGTAGAGTGTAGGGTATAGAGTGTAGGTTATAGAGTGTAGAGTGTAGGGCATAGAGTGTATGGTATAGAGTGTAGGGTGTAGAGTGTATAGTATAGAGTGTAGGGTATAGATTGTATGGTATAGAGTTTAGAGTGTAGGGTATAGAGTGTAGAATATAGAGTGTAGAGTGTAGGGTATAGAGTGTAGGGTATAGAGTGTAGGGTATAGAGTGTAGGGTATAGAGTGTACGGTATAGAGCGTATGATATAGAGTGTATGGTATATAGTGTAGGGTATAGAGTGTTTGGTATATAGTGTAAGGTATAGAGTGTAGAGAGTAGGGTATAGATTTTAGAGTGTAGAGTGTAGGGTATAGAGTGTAGGGTATAGAGTGCATGGAATAGAGTATATGGTATAGAGTGTAGGGTGTAGAGTGTAGGGTATAGAGTGTAGAGTGTGGGGTATAGAGTGTAGAGTGTAGGGTATAGAGCGTATGATATAGAGTGTAGGGTATAGAGTGTATGGTATAGATTGCAGGGTATAAAGTGTAGGGTATAGAGTGTAGGGTATAGAGTGTAGAGTGTAGGGTATAGAGTGTAGGGTATAGAGTGTATGGTATAGAGTGTATGGTATAGATTGTAGGGTATAGAGTGTAGGGTATAGAGTGTAGAGTGTAGGGTATAGAGTGTAGAAAGTAGGGTATAGGGTGTAGGGCATAGAGTGTAGAGTGTAGGGTATAGATTGTAGGGTATAGAGTGTAGATTGTATGGTATAAAGTGTAGGGTATAGAGTGTATAGTGTAGAGTATAGAGTGTAGAGTGTAGGGTATAGAGTGTAGGGTATAGAGTGTTGGGATATAGAGTGTAGGGTATAGAGTGTAGAGTATAGAGTGTAGGGTATAGAGTGTAGGGTATAGCGTGTAGGGTATAGAGTGTAGGGTATAGAGTATATAGTGTAGGGTATAGAGTGTAGGGTATAGAGTGTAGAGTGTAGGGTATAGAGTGTAGGGTATAGAGTATAAAGTATAGAGTGTAGGGTATAAAGTGTAGAGTGTAGGGTATAGAGTGTAGGGTATAGAGTGTAGGGTATAGAGTGTATGGTATAGAGTGTGGGGTGTAGAGTGTAGGGTATAGAGTGTAGGTTATAGAGTGTAGAGTGTAGGGCATAGAGTGTATGGTATAGAGTGTAGGGTGTAGAGTGTATAGTATAGAGTGTAGGGTATAGATTGTAGGGTATAGAGTTTAGAGTGTAGGGTATAGAGTGTAGAATATAGAGTGTAGAGTGTAGGGTATAGAGTGTAGGGTATATAGTGTACGGTATAGAGCGTATGATATAGAGTGTATGGTATATAGTGTAGGGTATAGAGTGTTTGGTATAGAGTGTAAGGTATAGAGTGTAGAGAGTAGGGTATAGATTTTAGAGTGTAGAGTGTAGGGTATAGAGTGTAGGGTATAGAGTGCATGGAATAGAGTGTATGGTATAGAGTGTAGGGTGTAGAGTGTAGGGTATAGAGTGTAAAGTGTGGGGTATAGAGTGTAGAGTGTAGGGTATAGAGTGTATGATATAGAGTGTAGGGTATAGAGTGTATGGTATAGATTGCAGGGTATAAAGTGTACGGTATAGAGTGTAGGGTATAGAGTGTAGAGTGTAGGGTATAGAGTGTAGAAAGTAGGGTATAGTGTGTAGGGCATAGAGTGTAGAGTGTAGGGTATAGAGTGTAGGGTATAGAGTGTAGATTGTATGGTATAGAGTGTAGGGTATAGAGTGTATAGTGTAGAGTATAGAGTGTAGAGTGTAGGGTATAGAGTGTAGGGTATAGAGTGTTGGGATATAGAGTGTAGGGTATAGAGTGTAGAGTATAGAGTGTAGGGTATAGAGTGTAGGGTATAGCGTGTAGGGTATAGAGTGTAGGGTATAGAGTGTAGGGTATAGAGAGTAGGGTATAAAGTGTAGAGTGTAGGGTATAGAGTGTAGGGTATAGAGTGTAGGGTATAGAGTGTAGAGTGTAGAGTGTAGGGTATAGAGTGTAGAGTTTAGGGTATAGAGTGTAGGGTATAGAGTGTAGGGTTTAGAGTGTATGGTATAGAGTGTAGGGTATAGAGTGTAGAGTGTAGGGTATAGAGTGTAGGATATAGAGTGTAGGGTATAGAGTGTATGGTATAGAGTGTACGGTATAGAGTGTAGAGTGTAGGGTATAGAGTGTAGGGTATAGATTGTAGGGTATAGAGTGTATTGTATAGGGTATAGAGTGTATGGTGTAGAGTGTAGGGTATAGAGTGTATAGTGTAGGGTATAGAGTGTAAGGTATAGAGTGTAGGGTGTAGAGTGTAGAGTGTAGGGTATAGAGTGTATAGTATAGAGTGTAGGGTATAGAGTGTATGGTATAGAGTGTAGGGTATAGAGTGTAGAGTGTAGGGTACAGAGTGTAGTGTATAGAGTGTAGGGTATAGAGTGTAGAGTGTAGGGTATAGAGTTTAGGGTATAGAGTGTATGGTATAGAGTGTAGAGTGTAGGGTATAGAGTGTATAGTGTAGGGTATAGAGTGTAGGGTATAGAGTGTAGGGTATAGAGTGTATGGTATAGAGTGTAGGGAATAGAGTGTAGAGTGTAGGGTATAGAGTGTATGGTATAGCGTGTAGGGTATAGAGTGTAGAGTATAGAGTGTAGGGTATAGAGTGTAGGGTATAGAGTGTAGGGTATAGAGTGTATGGTATAGAGTTTAAGGAATAGAGTGTAGAGTGTAGGGTATAGAGTGTATGGTATAGAGTGCAGGGTATAGAGTGTAGAGGGTAGAGTGTAGGTATAGAGTGTAGGGTATAGAGTGTAGAGTGTAGGGTATAGAGTGTAGGGTATAGAGTGTAGGGTGTAGAGTGTAGGGTATAGAGTGTAGGGTATAGAGTGTAGAGTGTAGGGTATAAAGTGTAGGGTATAGAGTGTAGGGTGTAGAGTGTAGGGTATAGAGTGTAGAGTGTAGGGTATAGAGTTTAGGGTATAGAGTGTATGGTATAGAGTGTAGAGTGTAGGGTATAGAGTGTATAGTGTAGGGTATAGAGTGTAGGGTATAGAGAGTAGGGTATAGAGTTTAGGGTATAGAGTGTATGGTATAGAGTGTAGAGTGTAGGGTATAGAGTGTATGGTATAGAGTGCAGGGTATAGAGTGTAGAGGGTAGAGTGTAGGTATAGAGTGTAGGGTATAGAGTGTAGAGTGTAGGGTATAGAGTGTAGGGTATAGAGTGTAGGGTGTAGAGTGTAGGGTATAGAGTGTAGGGTATAGAGTGTAGAGTGTAGGGTATAAAGTGTAGGGTATAGAGTGTAGGGTGTAGAGTGTAGGGTATAGAGTGTAGAGTGTAGGGTATAGAGTTTAGGGTATAGAGTGTATGGTATAGAGTGTAGAGTGTAGGGTATAGAGTGTATAGTGTAGGGTATAGAGTTTAGGGTATAGAGTGTATGGTATAGAGTGTAGAGTGTAGGGTATAGAGTGTATAGTGTAGGGTATAGAGTGTAGGGTATAGAGAGTAGGGTATAGAGTTTAGGGTATAGAGTGTATGGTATAGAGTGTAGAGTGTAGGGTATAGAGTGTATAGTGTAGGGTATAGAGTGTAGGGTATAGATTGTATGGTATAGAGTGTAGGGAATAGAGTGTAGAGTGTAGGGTATAGAGTGTATGGTATAGAGTGTAGGGTATAGAGTGTAGGGTATAGAGTGTAGAGTATAGAGTGTAGGGTATAGAGTGTAGGGTATAGAGTGTAGGGTATAGAATGTATGGTATAGAGTGTAGGGAATAGAGTGTAGAGTGTAGGGTATAGAGTGTATGGTATAGAGTGTAGGGTATAGAGTGTAGAGTATAGAGTGTAGGGTATAGAGTGTAGGGTATAGAGTGTAGGGTATAGAGTGTATGGTATAGAGTTTAGGGAATAGAGTGTAGAGTGTAGGGTATAGAGTGTATGGTATAGAGTGCAGGGTATAGAGTGTAGAGGGTAGAGTGTAGGGTATAGAGTGTAGGGTATAGAGTGTAGAGTGTAGGGTATAGAGTGTCGGGTATAGAGTGTAGGGTGTAGAATGTAGGGTATAGAGTGTAGGGTATAGAGTGTAGAGTGTAGGGTATAAAGTGTAGGGTATAGAGTGTAGGGTGTAGAGTGTAGGGTATAGAGTGTAGAGTGTAGGGTATAGAGTTTAGGGTACAGAGTGTATGGTATAGAGTGTAGAGTGTAGGGTATAGAGTGTATAGTGTAGGGTATAGAGTGTAGGGTATATAGTGTAGGGTATAGAGTGTAGGGTATAGAGTGTAGAGTGTAGGGTATAGAGTTTAGGGTATAGAGTGTATGGTATAGAGTGTAGAGTGTAGGGTATAGAGTGTATAGTGTAGGGTATAGAGTGTAGGGTATAGAGTGTATGGTATAGAGTGTAGGGAATAGAGTGTAGAGTGTAGGATATAGAGTGTATGGTATAGAGTGTAGGGTATAGAGTGTAGGGTATAGAGTGTAGAGTATAGAGTGTAGGGTATAGAGTGTAGGGCATAGAGTGTAGGGTATAGAATGTATGGTAAAGAGTGTAGGGAATAGAGTGTAGAGTGTAGGGTATAGAGTGTATGGTATAGAGTGTAGGGTATAGAGTGTAGAGGGTAGAGTGTAGGGTATAGAGTGTAGGGTATAGAGTGTAGGGTATAGAGTGTAGAGTGTAGGGCATAGAGTGTAGGGTATAGAGTGTAGGGTATAGAGTGTAGAGTGTAGGGATTAGAGTGTAGGGTATAGAGTGTAGGGTATAGAGTGTAGAGTGTAGGGTATAGAGTGTGGAATATAGAGTATAGAGTGTAGGGTATTGAGTGTAGGGTATAGAGTGTAAAGTGTAGAGTGTGGAGTATAGAGTGTAGAGTGTAGAGTATAGAGTGTATGGTATAGAGTGTAGGGTGTAGAGTGTAGGGTATAGAGTGTAGGGTATAGGGTGTAGGTTATAGAGTGTAGGGTATACAGTGTAGGGTATAGAGTGTAGGGTATATAGTGTAGAGTATAGAGTGTAGGGTATAGAGTGTAGGGTATAGAGTGTAGGGTATAGAGTGTATGGTATACAGTGTAGAGTGTAGGGTATAGAGTGTATATTGTAGGGTATAGAGTGTAGGGTATAGAGTGTATGGTATAGAGTGTAGGGTATAGAGTGTAGAGTGTAGGGTATAGAGTGTAGGGTATAATGCGTAGGGTATAGAGTGTAGGGTATAGGGTGTAGGTTATAGAGTGTAGGGTATAGAGTGTAGGGTATAGAGTATAGAGTGCAGGGTATAGAGTGTAGGGTATATAGTGTAGAGTATAGAGTGTAGGGTATAAAGTGTAGGGTGTAGAGTGTAGAGTGTAGGGTATAGAGTGTAGGGTATAGAGTGTAGGGTATAGAGTGTAGAGTGTAGGGTATAGAGTGTAGGGTATAGAGTGTAGAGTGTAGGGTATAGAGTGTAGAGTGTAGGGTATAGAGTGTAGGGTATAGAGTGTAGGGTATAGAGTGTAGGGTATAGAGTGTAGAGTGTAGGGTATAGAGTGTAGGGTATAGAGTGTAGGGTATATAGTGTAGGGTATAGAGTGTAGAGTGTAGGGTATAGAGTGTAGGGTATAGAGTGTAGGGTATAGAGTGTAGGGTATAGAGTGTAGAGTGTAGGGTATAGAGTGTAGGGTATAGAGTGTAGGGTGTAGAGTGTAGGGTATAGAGTGTAGGGTATAGAGTGTAGAGTGTAGGGTATAAAGTGTAGGGTATAGAGTGTAGGGTGTAGAGTGTAGGGTATAGAGTGTAGAGTGTAGGGTATAGAGTTTAGGGTATAGAGTGTATGGTATAGAGTGTAGATTGTAGGGTATAGAGTGTATAGTGTAGGGTATAGAGTGTAGGGTATAGAGTGTAGGGTATAGAGTGTAGGGTATAGAGTGTAGAGTGTAAGGTATAGAGTTTAGGGTATAGAGTGTATGGTATAGAGTGTAGAGTGTAGGGTATAGAGTGTATAGTGTAGGGTATAGAGTGTAGGGTATAGAGTGTAGGGTATAGAGTGTATGGTATAGAGTGTAGGGAATAGAGTGTAGAGTGTAGGGTATAGAGTGTAGGGTATAGAGTGTAGGGTGTAGAGTGTAGGGTATAGAGTGTAGGGTATAGAGTGTAGAGTGTAGGGTATAAAGTGTAGGGTATAGAGTGTAGGGTGTAGAGTGTAGGGTATAGAGTGTAGAGTGTAGGGTATAGAGTTTAGGGTATAGAGTGTATGGTATAGAGTGTAGATTGTAGGGTATAGAGTGTATAGTGTAGGGTATAGAGTGTAGGGTATAGAGTGTAGGGTATAGAGTGTAGGGTATAGAGTGTAGAGTGTAGGGTATAGAGTTTAGGGTATAGAGTGTATGGTATAGAGTGTAGAGTGTAGGGTATAGAGTGTATAGTGTAGAGTATAGAGTGTAGGGTATAGAGTGTAGGGTATAGAGTGTATGGTATAGAGTGTAGGGAATAGAGTGTAGAGTGTAGGGTATAGAGTGTATGGTATAGAGTGTAGGGTATAGAGTGTAGGGTGTAGAGTATAGAGTGTAGGGTATAGAGTGTAGGGTATAGAGTGTAGGGTATAGAATGTATGGTAAAGAGTGTAGGGAATAGAGTGTAGAGTGTAGGGTATAGAGTGTATGGTATAGAGTGTAGGGTATAGAGTGTAGAGGGTAGAGTGTAGGGTATAGAGTGTAGGGTATAGAGTGTAGGGTATAGAGTGTAGAGTGTAGGGCATAGAGTGTAGGGTATAGAGTGTAGGGTATAGAGTGTAGAGTGTAGGGATTAGAGTGTAGGGTATAGAGTGTAGGGTATAGAGTGTAGAGTGTAGGGTATAGAGTGTAGAATATAGAGTATAGAGTGTAGGGTATTGAGTGTAGGGTATAGAGTGTAAAGTGTAGAGTGTGGAGTATAGAGTGTAGAGTGTAGGGTATAGAGTGTAGGGTATAGAACGTAGGGTGTAGGGTATAGAGTGTAGGGTATAGAGTGTAGGGTATAGAGTGTAGAGTGTAGAGTATAGAGTGTATGGTATAGAGTGTAGGGTGTAGAGTGTAGGGTATAGAGTGTAGGGTATAGGGTGTAGGTTATAGAGTGTAGGGTATAGAGTGTAGGGTATAGAGTGTAGGGTATATAGTGTAGAGTATAGAGTGTAGGGTATAGAGTGTAGGGTATAGAGTGTAGGGTATAGAGTGTATGGTATAGAGTGTATGGTATACAGTGTAGAGTGTAGGGTATAGAGTGTATATTGTAGGGTATAGAGTGTAGGGTATAGAGTGTAGAGTGTAGGGTATAGAGTGTAGAGTGTAGGGTATAGAGTGTAGGGTATAGTGCATAGGGTATAGAGTGTAGGGTATAGGGTGTAGGTTATAGAGTGTAGGGTATAGAGTGTAGGGTATAGAGTATAGAGTGCAGGGTATAGAGTGTAGGGTATATAGTGTAGAGTATAGAGTGTAGGGTATAGAGTGTAGGGTGTAGAGTGTAGAGTGTAGGGTATAGAGTGTAGGGTATAGAGTGTAGGGTACAGAGTGTAGAGTGTAGGGTATAGAGTGTAGGGTATAGAGTGTAGAGTGTAGGGTATAGAGTGTAGGGTATAGAGTGTAGGGTATAGAGTGTAGGGTATAGAGTGTAGAGTGTAGGGTATAGAGTGTAAGGTATAGAGTGTAGGGTATATAGTGTAGGGTATAGAGTGTAGAGTGTAGGGTATAGAGTGTAGGGTATAGAGTGTAGGGTATAGAGTGTATGGAATAGAGTTTAGAGTGTAGAGTGTAGGGTATAGAGTGTAGGGTATAGAGTGTATGGTATAGAGTGTAGGGTATAGAGTGTGGGGTATAGAATGTAGGGTATAGAGTGTAGAGTGTAGGGATTAGAGTGTAGGGTATAGAGTGTAGGATATAGAGTGTATGGAATAGAGTGTAGGGTATAGAGTGAAGAGTGTAGGGTATAGAGTGTAGAGTATAGAGCGTAGGGTGTAGGGTATAGAGTGTAGGGTATAGAGTGTAGGGTATAGAGTGTATGGTATAGAGTGTAGGGTGTAGAGTGTAGGGCATAGAGTGTATGGTATAGAGTGTAGGGTGTAGAGTGTATAGTATAGAGTGTAGGGTATAGATTGTAGGGTATAGAGTTTAGAGTGTAGGGTATAGAGTGTAGAATATAGAGTGTAGAGTGTAGGGTATAGAGTGTAGGGTATATAGTGTACAGTATAGAGCGTATGATATAGAGTGTATGGTATATAGTGTAGGGTATAGAGTGTTTGGTATAGAGTGTAAGGTATAGAGTGTAGAGAGTAGGGTATAGATTTTAGAGTGTAGAGTGTAGGGTATAGAGTGTATGGTATAGAGTGCATGGAATAGAGTGTATGGTATAGAGTGTAGGGTGTAGAGTGTAGGGTATAGAGTGTAGAGTGTGGGGTATAGAGTGTAGAGTGTAGGGTATAGAGTGTATGATATAGAGTGTAGGGTATAGAGTGTAGGGTATAGATTGCAGGGTATAAAGTGTACGGTATAGAGTGTAGGGTATAGAGTGTAGAGTGTAGGGATTAGAGTGTAGGGTATAGAGTGTAGGATATAGAGTGTATGGAATAGAGTTTAGAGTGTAGAGTGTAGGGTATAGAGTGTAGGGTATAGAGTGTATGGTATAGAGTGTAGGGTATAGAGTGTGGGGTATAGAGTGTAGGGTATAGAGTGTAGAGTGTAGGGATTAGAGTGTAGGGTATAGAGTGTAGGATATAGAGTGTATGGAATAGAGTGTAGGGTATAGAGTGAAGAGTGTAGGGTATAGAGTGTAGAGTATAGAGCGTAGGGTGTAGGGTATAGAGTGTAGGGTATAGAGTGTAGGGTATAGAGTGTATGGTATAGAGTGTAGGGTGTAGAGTGTAGGGTATAGAGTGTAGGTTATAGAGTGTAGAGTGTAGGGCATAGAGTGTATGGTATAGAGTGTAGGGTGTAGAGTGTATAGTATAGAGTGTAGGGTATAGATTGTATGGTATAGAGTTTAGAGTGTAGGGTATAGAGTGTAGAATATAGAGTGTAGAGTGTAGGGTATAGAGTGTAGGGTATAGTGTGTAGGGTATAGAGTGTAGGGTATAGAGTGTACGGTATAGAGCGTATGATATAGAGTGTATGGTATATAGTGTAGGGTATAGAGTGTTTGGTATATAGTGTAAGGTATAGAGTGTAGAGAGTAGGGTATAGATTTTAGAGTGTAGAGTGTAGGGTATAGAGTGTAGGGTATAGAGTGCATGGAATAGAGTATATGGTATAGAGTGTAGGGTGTAGAGTGTAGGGTATAGAGTGTAGAGTGTGGGGTATAGAGTGTAGAGTGTAGGGTATAGAGTGTATGGTATAGATTGCAGGGTATAAAGTGTAGGGTATAGAGTGTAGGGTATAGAGTGTAGAGTGTAGGGTATAGAGTGTAGGGTATAGAGTGTATGGTATAGAGTGTATGGTATAGATTGTAGGGTATAGAGTGTAGGGTATAGAGTGTAGAGTGTAGGGTATAGAGTGTAGAAAGTAGGGTATAGGGTGTAGGGCATAGAGTGTAGAGTGTAGGGTATAGATTGTAGGGTATAGAGTGTAGATTGTATGGTATAAAGTGTAGGGTATAGAGTGTATAGTGTAGAGTATAGAGTGTAGAGTGTAGGGTATAGAGTGTAGGGTATAGAGTGTTGGGATATAGAGTGTAGGGTATAGAGTGTAGAGTATAGAGTGTAGGGTATAGAGTGTAGGGTGTAGAGTGTAGGGTATAGAGTGTAGGGTATAGGGTGTAGGTTATAGAGTGTAGGGTATAGAGTGTAGGGTATAGAGTGTAGGGTATATAGTGTAGAGTATAGAGTGTAGGGTATAGAGTGTAGGGTATAGAGTGTAGGGTATAGAGTGTATGGTATAGAGTGTATGGTATACAGTGTAGAGTGTAGGGTATAGAGTGTATATTGTAGGGTATAGAGTGTAGGGTATAGAGTGTAGAGTGTAGGGTATAGAGTGTAGAGTGTAGGGTATAGAGTGTAGGGTATAGTGCATAGGGTATAGAGTGTAGGGTATAAGGTGTAGGTTATAGAGTGTAGGGTATAGAGTGTAGGGTATAGAGTATAGAGTGCAGGGTATAGAGTGTAGGGTATATAGTGTAGAGTATAGAGTGTAGGGTATAGAGTGTAGGGTGTAGAGTGTAGAGTGTAGGGTATAGAGTGTAGGGTATAGAGTGTAGGGTACAGAGTGTAGAGTGTAGGGTATAGAGTGTAGGGTATAGAGTGTAGAGTGTAGGGTATAGAGTGTAGGGTATAGAGTGTAGGGTATAGAGTGTAGGGTATAGAGTGTAGAGTGTAGGGTATAGAGTGTAAGGTATAGAGTGTAGGGTATATAGTGTAGGGTATAGAGTGTAGAGTGTAGGGTATAGAGTGTAGGGTATAGAGTGTAGGGTATAGAGTGTATGGAATAGAGTTTAGAGTGTAGAGTGTAGGGTATAGAGTGTAGGGTATAGAGTGTATGGTATAGAGTGTAGGGTATAGAGTGTGGGGTATAGAATGTAGGGTATAGAGTGTAGAGTGTAGGGATTAGAGTGTAGGGTATAGAGTGTAGGATATAGAGTGTATGGAATAGAGTGTAGGGTATAGAGTGAAGAGTGTAGGGTATAGAGTGTAGAGTATAGAGCGTAGGGTGTAGGGTATAGAGTGTAGGGTATAGAGTGTAGGGTATAGAGTGTATGGTATAGAGTGTAGGGTGTAGAGTGTAGGGCATAGAGTGTATGGTATAGAGTGTAGGGTGTAGAGTGTATAGTATAGAGTGTAGGGTATAGATTGTAGGGTATAGAGTTTAGAGTGTAGGGTATAGAGTGTAGAATATAGAGTGTAGAGTGTAGGGTATAGAGTGTAGGGTATATAGTGTACAGTATAGAGCGTATGATATAGAGTGTATGGTATATAGTGTAGGGTATAGAGTGTTTGGTATAGAGTGTAAGGTATAGAGTGTAGAGAGTAGGGTATAGATTTTAGAGTGTAGAGTGTAGGGTATAGAGTGTATGGTATAGAGTGCATGGAATAGAGTGTATGGTATAGAGTGTAGGGTGTAGAGTGTAGGGTATAGAGTGTAGAGTGTGGGGTATAGAGTGTAGAGTGTAGGGTATAGAGTGTATGATATAGAGTGTAGGGTATAGAGTGTAGGGTATAGATTGCAGGGTATAAAGTGTACGGTATAGAGTGTAGGGTATAGAGTGTAGAGTGTAGGGATTAGAGTGTAGGGTATAGAGTGTAGGATATAGAGTGTATGGAATAGAGTTTAGAGTGTAGAGTGTAGGGTATAGAGTGTAGGGTATAGAGTGTATGGTATAGAGTGTAGGGTATAGAGTGTGGGGTATAGAGTGTAGGGTATAGAGTGTAGAGTGTAGGGATTAGAGTGTAGGGTATAGAGTGTAGGATATAGAGTGTATGGAATAGAGTGTAGGGTATAGAGTGAAGAGTGTAGGGTATAGAGTGTAGAGTATAGAGCGTAGGGTGTAGGGTATAGAGTGTAGGGTATAGAGTGTAGGGTATAGAGTGTATGGTATAGAGTGTAGGGTGTAGAGTGTAGGGTATAGAGTGTAGGTTATAGAGTGTAGAGTGTAGGGCATAGAGTGTATGGTATAGAGTGTAGGGTGTAGAGTGTATAGTATAGAGTGTAGGGTATAGATTGTATGGTATAGAGTTTAGAGTGTAGGGTATAGAGTGTAGAATATAGAGTGTAGAGTGTAGGGTATAGAGTGTAGGGTATAGTGTGTAGGGTATAGAGTGTAGGGTATAGAGTGTACGGTATAGAGCGTATGATATAGAGTGTATGGTATATAGTGTAGGGTATAGAGTGTTTGGTATATAGTGTAAGGTATAGAGTGTAGAGAGTAGGGTATAGATTTTAGAGTGTAGAGTGTAGGGTATAGAGTGTAGGGTATAGAGTGCATGGAATAGAGTATATGGTATAGAGTGTAGGGTGTAGAGTGTAGGGTATAGAGTGTAGAGTGTGGGGTATAGAGTGTAGAGTGTAGGGTATAGAGTGTATGGTATAGATTGCAGGGTATAAAGTGTAGGGTATAGAGTGTAGGGTATAGAGTGTAGAGTGTAGGGTATAGAGTGTAGGGTATAGAGTGTATGGTATAGAGTGTATGGTATAGATTGTAGGGTATAGAGTGTAGGGTATAGAGTGTAGAGTGTAGGGTATAGAGTGTAGAAAGTAGGGTATAGGGTGTAGGGCATAGAGTGTAGAGTGTAGGGTATAGATTGTAGGGTATAGAGTGTAGATTGTATGGTATAAAGTGTAGGGTATAGAGTGTATAGTGTAGAGTATAGAGTGTAGAGTGTAGGGTATAGAGTGTAGGGTATAGAGTGTTGGGATATAGAGTGTAGGGTATAGAGTGTAGAGTATAGAGTGTAGGGTATAGAGTGTAGGGTGTAGAGTGTAGGGTATAGAGTGTAGGGTATAGGGTGTAGGTTATAGAGTGTAGGGTATAGAGTGTAGGGTATAGAGTGTAGGGTATATAGTGTAGAGTATAGAGTGTAGGGTATAGAGTGTAGGGTATAGAGTGTAGGGTATAGAGTGTATGGTATAGAGTGTATGGTATACAGTGTAGAGTGTAGGGTATAGAGTGTATATTGTAGGGTATAGAGTGTAGGGTATAGAGTGTAGAGTGTAGGGTATAGAGTGTAGAGTGTAGGGTATAGAGTGTAGGGTATAGTGCATAGGGTATAGAGTGTAGGGTATAAGGTGTAGGTTATAGAGTGTAGGGTATAGAGTGTAGGGTATAGAGTATAGAGTGCAGGGTATAGAGTGTAGGGTATATAGTGTAGAGTATAGAGTGTAGGGTATAGAGTGTAGGGTGTAGAGTGTAGAGTGTAGGGTATAGAGTGTAGGGTATAGAGTGTAGGGTACAGAGTGTAGAGTGTAGGGTATAGAGTGTAGGGTATAGAGTGTAGAGTGTAGGGTATAGAGTGTAGGGTATAGAGTGTAGGGTATAGAGTGTAGGGTATAGAGTGTAGAGTGTAGGGTATAGAGTGTAAGGTATAGAGTGTAGGGTATATAGTGTAGGGTATAGAGTGTAGAGTGTAGGGTATAGAGTGTAGGGTATAGAGTGTAGGGTATAGAGTGTATGGAATAGAGTTTAGAGTGTAGAGTGTAGGGTATAGAGTGTAGGGTATAGAGTGTATGGTATAGAGTGTAGGGTATAGAGTGTGGGGTATAGAATGTAGGGTATAGAGTGTAGAGTGTAGGGATTAGAGTGTAGGGTATAGAGTGTAGGATATAGAGTGTATGGAATAGAGTGTAGGGTATAGAGTGAAGAGTGTAGGGTATAGAGTGTAGAGTATAGAGCGTAGGGTGTAGGGTATAGAGTGTAGGGTATAGAGTGTAGGGTATAGAGTGTATGGTATAGAGTGTAGGGTGTAGAGTGTAGGGCATAGAGTGTATGGTATAGAGTGTAGGGTGTAGAGTGTATAGTATAGAGTGTAGGGTATAGATTGTAGGGTATAGAGTTTAGAGTGTAGGGTATAGAGTGTAGAATATAGAGTGTAGAGTGTAGGGTATAGAGTGTAGGGTATATAGTGTACAGTATAGAGCGTATGATATAGAGTGTATGGTATATAGTGTAGGGTATAGAGTGTTTGGTATAGAGTGTAAGGTATAGAGTGTAGAGAGTAGGGTATAGATTTTAGAGTGTAGAGTGTAGGGTATAGAGTGTATGGTATAGAGTGCATGGAATAGAGTGTATGGTATAGAGTGTAGGGTGTAGAGTGTAGGGTATAGAGTGTAGAGTGTGGGGTATAGAGTGTAGAGTGTAGGGTATAGAGTGTATGATATAGAGTGTAGGGTATAGAGTGTAGGGTATAGATTGCAGGGTATAAAGTGTACGGTATAGAGTGTAGGGTATAGAGTGTAGAGTGTAGGGATTAGAGTGTAGGGTATAGAGTGTAGGATATAGAGTGTATGGAATAGAGTTTAGAGTGTAGAGTGTAGGGTATAGAGTGTAGGGTATAGAGTGTATGGTATAGAGTGTAGGGTATAGAGTGTGGGGTATAGAGTGTAGGGTATAGAGTGTAGAGTGTAGGGATTAGAGTGTAGGGTATAGAGTGTAGGATATAGAGTGTATGGAATAGAGTGTAGGGTATAGAGTGAAGAGTGTAGGGTATAGAGTGTAGAGTATAGAGCGTAGGGTGTAGGGTATAGAGTGTAGGGTATAGAGTGTAGGGTATAGAGTGTATGGTATAGAGTGTAGGGTGTAGAGTGTAGGGTATAGAGTGTAGGTTATAGAGTGTAGAGTGTAGGGCATAGAGTGTATGGTATAGAGTGTAGGGTGTAGAGTGTATAGTATAGAGTGTAGGGTATAGATTGTATGGTATAGAGTTTAGAGTGTAGGGTATAGAGTGTAGAATATAGAGTGTAGAGTGTAGGGTATAGAGTGTAGGGTATAGTGTGTAGGGTATAGAGTGTAGGGTATAGAGTGTACGGTATAGAGCGTATGATATAGAGTGTATGGTATATAGTGTAGGGTATAGAGTGTTTGGTATATAGTGTAAGGTATAGAGTGTAGAGAGTAGGGTATAGATTTTAGAGTGTAGAGTGTAGGGTATAGAGTGTAGGGTATAGAGTGCATGGAATAGAGTATATGGTATAGAGTGTAGGGTGTAGAGTGTAGGGTATAGAGTGTAGAGTGTGGGGTATAGAGTGTAGAGTGTAGGGTATAGAGCGTATGATATAGAGTGTAGGGTATAGAGTGTATGGTATAGATTGCAGGGTATAAAGTGTAGGGTATAGAGTGTAGGGTATAGAGTGTAGAGTGTAGGGTATAGAGTGTAGGGTATAGAGTGTATGGTATAGAGTGTATGGTATAGATTGTAGGGTATAGAGTGTAGGGTATAGAGTGTAGAGTGTAGGGTATAGAGTGTAGAAAGTAGGGTATAGGGTGTAGGGCATAGAGTGTAGAGTGTAGGGTATAGATTGTAGGGTATAGAGTGTAGATTGTATGGTATAAAGTGTAGGGTATAGAGTGTATAGTGTAGAGTATAGAGTGTAGAGTGTAGGGTATAGAGTGTAGGGTATAGAGTGTTGGGATATAGAGTGTAGGGTATAGAGTGTAGAGTATAGAGTGTAGGGTATAGAGTGTAGGGTATAGCGTGTAGGGTATAGAGTGTAGGGTATAGAGTATATAGTGTAGGGTATAGAGTGTAGGGTATAGAGTGTAGAGTGTAGGGTATAGAGTGTAGGGTATAGAGTATAGGGTATAGAGTGTAGGGTATAAAGTGTAGAGTGTAGGGTATAGAGTGTAGGGTATAGAGTGTAGGGTATAGAGTGTATGGTATAGAGTGTGGGGTGTAGAGTGTAGGGTATAGAGTGTAGGTTATAGAGTGTAGAGTGTAGGGCATAGAGTGTATGGTATAGAGTGTAGGGTGTAGAGTGTATAGTATAGAGTGTAGGGTATAGATTGTAGGGTATAGAGTTTAGAGTGTAGGGTATAGAGTGTAGAATATAGAGTGTAGAGTGTAGGGTATAGAGTGTAGGGTATATAGTGTACGGTATAGAGCGTATGATATAGAGTGTATGGTATATAGTGTAGGGTATAGAGTGTTTGGTATAGAGTGTATGGTATAGAGTGTAGAGAGTAGGGTATAGATTTTAGAGTGTAGAGTGTAGGGTATAGAGTGTAGGGTATAGAGTGCATGGAATAGAGTGTATGGTATAGAGTGTAGGGTGTAGAGTGTAGGGTATAGAGTGTAAAGTGTGGGGTATAGAGTGTAGAGTGTAGGGTATAGAGTGTATGATATAGAGTGTAGGGTATAGAGTGTATGGTATAGATTGCAGGGTATAAAGTGTACGGTATAGAGTGTAGGGTATAGAGTGTAGAGTGTAGGGTATAGAGTGTAGAAAGTAGGGTATAGTGTGTAGGGCATAGAGTGTAGAGTGTAGGGTATAGAGTGTAGGGTATAGAGTGTAGATTGTATGGTATAGAGTGTAGGGTATAGAGTGTATAGTGTAGAGTATAGAGTGTAGAGTGTAGGGTATAGAGTGTAGGGTATAGAGTGTTGGGATATAGAGTGTAGGGTATAGAGTGTAGAGTATAGAGTGTAGGGTATAGAGTGTAGGGTATAGCGTGTAGGGTATAGAGTGTAGGGTATAGAGTGTAGGGTATAGAGAGTAGGGTATAAAGTGTAGAGTGTAGGGTATAGAGTGTAGGGTATAGAGTGTAGGGTATAGAGTGTAGAGTGTAGAGTGTAGGGTATAGAGTGTAGAGTTTAGGGTATAGAGTGTAGGGTATAGAGTGTAGGGTTTAGAGTGTATGGTATAGAGTGTAGGGTATAGAGTGTAGAGTGTAGGGTATAGAGTGTAGGATATAGAGTGTAGGGTATAGAGTGTATGGTATAGAGTGTACGGTATAGAGTGTAGAGTGTAGGGTATAGAGTGTAGGGTATAGATTGTAGGGTATAGAGTGTATTGTATAGGGTATAGAGTGTATGGTGTAGAGTGTAGGGTATAGAGTGTATAGTGTAGGGTATAGAGTGTAAGGTATAGAGTGTAGGGTGTAGAGTGTAGAGTGTAGGGTATAGAGTGTATGGTATAGAGTGTAGGGTATAGAGTGTATGGTATAGAGTGTAGGGTATAGAGTGTAGAGTGTAGGGTACAGAGTGTAGTGTATAGAGTGTAGGGTATAGAGTGTAGAGTGTAGGGTATAGAGTTTAGGGTATAGAGTGTATGGTATAGAGTGTAGAGTGTAGGGTATAGAGTGTATAGTGTAGGGTATAGAGTGTAGGGTATAGAGTGTAGGGTATAGAGTGTATGGTATAGAGTGTAGGGAATAGAGTGTAGAGTGTAGGGTATAGAGTGTATGGTATAGCGTGTAGGGTATAGAGTGTAGAGTATAGAGTGTAGGGTATAGAGTGTAGGGTATAGAGTGTAGGGTATAGAGTGTATGGTATAGAGTTTAAGGAATAGAGTGTAGAGTGTAGGGTATAGAGTGTATGGTATAGAGTGCAGGGTATAGAGTGTAGAGGGTAGAGTGTAGGTATAGAGTGTAGGGTATAGAGTGTAGAGTGTAGGGTATAGAGTGTAGGGTATAGAGTGTAGGGTGTAGAGTGTAGGGTATAGAGTGTAGGGTATAGAGTGTAGAGTGTAGGGTATAAAGTGTAGGGTATAGAGTGTAGGGTGTAGAGTGTAGGGTATAGAGTGTAGAGTGTAGGGTATAGAGTTTAGGGTATAGAGTGTATGGTATAGAGTGTAGAGTGTAGGGTATAGAGTGTATAGTGTAGGGTATAGAGTGTAGGGTATAGAGAGTAGGGTATAGTGTTTAGGGTATAGAGTGTATGGTATAGAGTGTAGAGTGTAGGGTATAGAGTGTATAGTGTAGGGTATAGAGTGTAGGGTATAGATTGTATGGTATAGAGTGTAGGGAATAGAGTGTAGAGTGTAGGGTATAGAGTGTATGGTATAGAGTGTAGGGTATAGAGTGTAGGGTATAGAGTGTAGAGTATAGAGTGTAGGGTATAGAGTGTAGGGTATAGAGTGTAGGGTATAGAATGTATGGTATAGAGTGTAGGGAATAGAGTGTAGAGTGTAGGGTATAGAGTGTATGGTATAGAGTGTAGGGTATAGAGTGTAGAGTATAGAGTGTAGGGTATAGAGTGTAGGGTATAGAGTGTAGGGTATAGAGTGTATGGTATAGAGTTTAGGGAATAGAGTGTAGAGTGTAGGGTATAGAGTGTATGGTATAGAGTGCAGGGTATAGAGTGTAGAGGGTAGAGTGTAGGGTATAGAGTGTAGGGTATAGAGTGTAGAGTGTAGGGTATAGAGTGTCGGGTATAGAGTGTAGGGTGTAGAATGTAGGGTATAGAGTGTAGGGTATAGAGTGTAGAGTGTAGGGTATAAAGTGTAGGGTATAGAGTGTAGGGTGTAGAGTGTAGGGTATAGAGTGTAGAGTGTAGGGTATAGAGTTTAGGGTACAGAGTGTATGGTATAGAGTGTAGAGTGTAGGGTATAGAGTGTATAGTGTAGGGTATAGAGTGTAGGGTATAGAGTGTAGGGTATAGAGTGTAGGGTATAGAGTGTAGAGTGTAGGGTATAGAGTTTAGGGTATAGAGTGTATGGTATAGAGTGTAGAGTGTAGGGTATAGAGTGTATAGTGTAGGGTATAGAGTGTAGGGTATAGAGTGTATGGTATAGAGTGTAGGGAATAGAGTGTAGAGTGTAGGATATAGAGTGTATGGTATAGAGTGTAGGGTATAGAGTGTAGGGTATAGAGTGTAGAGTATAGAGTGTAGGGTATAGAGTGTAGGGCATAGAGTGTAGCGTATAGAATGTATGGTAAAGAGTGTAGGGAATAGAGTGTAGAGTGTAGGGTATAGAGTGTATGGTATAGAGTGTAGGGTATAGAGTGTAGAGGGTAGAGTGTAGGGTATAGAGTGTAGGGTATAGAGTGTAGGGTATAGAGTGTAGAGTGTAGGGCATAGAGTGTAGGGTATAGAGTGTAGGGTATAGAGTGTAGAGTGTAGGAATTAGAGTGTAGGGTATAGAGTGTAGGGTATAGAGTGTAGAGTGTAGGGTATAGAGTGTGGAATATAGAGTATAGAGTGTAGGGTATTGAGTGTAGGGTATAGAGTGTAAAGTGTAGAGTGTGGAGTATAGAGTGTAGAGTGTAGGGTATAGAGTGTAGGGTATAGAACGTAGGGTGTAGGGTATAGAGTGTAGGGTATAGAGTGTAGGGTATAGAGTGTAGAGTGTAGAGTATAGAGTGTATGGTATAGAGTGTAGGGTGTAGAGTGTAGGGTATAGAGTGTAGGGTATAGGGTGTAGGTTATAGAGTGTAGGGTATACAGTGTAGGGTATAGAGTGTAGGGTATATAGTGTAGAGTATAGAGTGTAGGGTATAGAGTGTAGGATATAGAGTGTAGGGTATAGAGTGTATGGTATACAGTGTAGAGTGTAGGGTATAGAGTGTATATTGTAGGGTATAGAGTGTAGGGTATAGAGTGTATGGTATAGAGTGTAGGGTATAGAGTGTAGAGTGTAGGGTATAGAGTGTAGGGTATAATGCGTAGGGTATAGAGTGTAGGGTATAGGGTGTAGGTTATAGAGTGTAGGGTATAGAGTGTAGGGTATAGAGTATAGAGTGCAGGGTATAGAGTGTAGGGTATATAGTGTAGAGTATAGAGTGTAGGGTATAGAGTGTAGGGTGTAGAGTGTAGAGTGTAGGGTATAGAGTGTAGGGTATAGAGTGTAGGGTATAGAGTGTAGAGTGTAGGGTATAGAGTGTAGGGTATAGAGTGTAGAGTGTAGGGTATAGAGTGTAGAGTGTAGGGTATAGAGTGTAGGGTATAGAGTGTAGGGTATAGAGTGTAGGGTATAGAGTGTAGAGTGTAGGGTATAGAGTGTAGGGTATAGAGTGTAGGGTATATAGTGTAGGGTATAGAGTGTAGAGTGTAGGGTATAGAGTGTAGGGTATAGAGTGTAGGGTATAGAGTGTAGGGTATAGAGTGTAGAGTGTAGGGTATAGAGTGTAGGGTATAGAGTGTAGGGTGTAGAGTGTAGGGTATAGAGTGTAGGGTATAGAGTGTAGAGTGTAGGGTATAAAGTGTAGGGTATAGAGTGTAGGGTGTAGAGTGTAGGGTATAGAGTGTAGAGTGTAGGGTATAGAGTTTAGGGTATAGAGTGTATGGTATAGAGTGTAGATTGTAGGGTATAGAGTGTATAGTGTAGGGTATAGAGTGTAGGGTATAGAGTGTAGGGTATAGAGTGTAGGGTATAGAGTGTAGAGTGTAAGGTATAGAGTTTAGGGTATAGAGTGTATGGTATAGAGTGTAGAGTGTAGGGTATAGAGTGTATAGTGTAGGGTATAGAGTGTAGGGTATAGAGTGTAGGGTATAGAGTGTATGGTATAGAGTGTAGGGAATAGAGTGTAGAGTGTAGGGTATAGAGTGTAGGGTATAGAGTGTAGGGTGTAGAGTGTAGGGTATAGAGTGTAGGGTATAGAGTGTAGAGTGTAGGGTATAAAGTGTAGGGTATAGAGTGTAGGGTGTAGAGTGTAGGGTATAGAGTGTAGAGTGTAGGGTATAGAGTTTAGGGTATAGAGTGTATGGTATAGAGTGTAGATTGTAGGGTATAGAGTGTATAGTGTAGGTTATAGAGTGTAGGGTATAGAGTGTAGGGTATAGAGTGTAGGGTATAGAGTGTAGAGTGTAGGGTATAGAGTTTAGGGTATAGAGTGTATGGTATAGAGTGTAGAGTGTAGGGTATAGAGTGTATAGTGTAGAGTATAGAGTGTAGGGTATAGAGTGTAGGGTATAGAGTGTATGGTATAGAGTGTAGGGAATAGAGTGTAGAGTGTAGGGTATAGAGTGTATGGTATAGAGTGTAGGGTATAGAGTGTAGGGTGTAGAGTATAGAGTGTAGGGTATAGAGTGTAGGGTATAGAGTGTAGGGTATAGAATGTATGGTAAAGAGTGTAGGGAATAGAGTGCAGAGTGTAGGGTATAGAGTGTATGGTATAGAGTGTAGGGTATAGAGTGTAGAGGGTAGAGTGTAGGGTATAGAGTGTAGGGTATAGAGTGTAGGGTATAGAGTGTAGAGTGTAGGGCATAGAGTGTAGGGTATAGAGTGTAGGGTATAGAGTGTAGAGTGTAGGGATTAGAGTGTAGGGTATAGAGTGTAGGGTATAGAGTGTAGAGTGTAGGGTATAGAGTGTAGAATATAGAGTATAGAGTGTAGGGTATTGAGTGTAGGGTATAGAGTGTAAAGTGTAGAGTGTGGAGTATAGAGTGTAGAGTGTAGGGTATAGAGTGTAGGGTATAGAACGTAGGGTGTAGGGTATAGAGTGTAGGGTATAGAGTGTAGGGTATAGAGTGTAGAGTGTAGAGTATAGAGAGTATGGTATAGAGTGTAGGGTGTAGAGTGTAGGGTATAGAGTGTAGGGTATAGGGTGTAGGTTATAGAGTGTAGGGTATAGAGTGTAGGGTATAGAGTGTAGGGTATATAGTGTAGAGTATAGAGTGTAGGGTATAGAGTGTAGGGTATAGAGTGTAGGGTATAGAGTGTATGGTATAGAGTGTATGGTATACAGTGTAGAGTGTAGGGTATAGAGTGTATATTGTAGGGTATAGAGTGTAGGGTATAGAGTGTAGAGTGTAGGGTATAGAGTGTAGAGTGTAGGGTATAGAGTGTAGGGTATAGTGCATAGGGTATAGAGTGTAGGGTATAGGGTGTAGGTTATAGAGTGTAGGGTATAGAGTGTAGGGTATAGAGTATAGAGTGCAGGGTATAGAGTGTAGGGTATATAGTGTAGAGTATAGAGTGTAGGGTATAGAGTGTAGGGTGTAGAGTGTAGAGTGTAGGGTATAGAGTGTAGGGTATAGAGTGTAGGGTATAGAGTGTAGAGTGTAGGGTATAGAGTGTAGGGTATAGAGTGTAGAGTGTAGGGTATAGAGTGTAGGGTATAGAGTGTAGGGTATAGAGTGTAGGGTATAGAGTGTAGAGTGTAGGGTATAGAGTGTAAGGTATAGAGTGTAGGGTATATAGTGTAGGGTATAGAGTGTAGAGTGTAGGGTATAGAGTGTAGGGTATAGAGTGTAGGGTATAGAGTGTATGGAATAGAGTTTAGAGTGTAGAGTGTAGGGTATAGAGTGTAGGGTATAGAGTGTATGGTATAGAGTGTAGGGTATAGAGTGTGGGGTATAGAGTGTAGGGTATAGAGTGTAGAGTGTAGGGATTAGAGTGTAGGGTATAGAGTGTAGGATATAGAGTGTATGGAATAGAGTGTAGGGTATAGAGTGAAGAGTGTAGGGTATAGAGTGTAGAGTATAGAGCGTAGGGTGTAGGGTATAGAGTGTAGGGTATAGAGTGTAGGGTATAGAGTGTATGGTATAGAGTGTAGGGTGTAGAGTGTAGGGTATAGAGTGTAGGTTATAGAGTGTAGAGTGTAGGGCATAGAGTGTATGGTATAGAGTGTAGGGTGTAGAGTGTATAGTATAGAGTGTAGGGTATAGATTGTATGGTATAGAGTTTAGAGTGTAGGGTATAGAGTGTAGAATATAGAGTGTAGAGTGTAGGGTATAGAGTGTAGGGTATAGAGTGTAGGGTATAGAGTGTAGGGTATAGAGTGTACGGTATAGAGCGTATGATATAGAGTGTATGGTATATAGTGTAGGGTATAGAGTGTTTGGTATATAGTGTAAGGTATAGAGTGTAGAGAGTAGGGTATAGATTTTAGAGTGTAGAGTGTAGGGTATAGAGTGTAGGGTATAGAGTGCATGGAATAGAGTATATGGTATAGAGTGTAGGGTGTAGAGTGTAGGGTATAGAGTGTAAAGTGTGGGGTATAGAGTGTAGAGTGTAGGGTATAGAGCGTATGATATAGAGTGTAGGGTATAGAGTGTATGGTATAGATTGCAGGGTATAAAGTGTAGGGTATAGAGTGTAGGGTATAGAGTGTAGAGTGTAGGGTATAGAGTGTAGGGTATAGAGTGTATGGTATAGAGTGTATGGTATAGATTGTAGGGTATAGAGTGTAGGGTATAGAGTGTAGAGTGTAGGGTATAGAGTGTAGAAAGTAGGGTATAGGGTGTAGGGCATAGAGTGTAGAGTGTAGGGTATAGATTGTAGGGTATAGAGTGTAGATTGTATGGTATAAAGTGTAGGGTATAGAGTGTATAGTGTAGAGTATAGAGTGTAGAGTGTAGGGTATAGAGTGTAGGGTATAGAGTGTTGGGATATAGAGTGTAGGGTATAGAGTGTAGAGTATAGAGTGTAGGGTATAGAGTGTAGGGAATAGCGTGTAGGGTATAGAGTGTAGGGTATAGAGTATATAGTGTAGGGTATAGAGTGTAGGGTATAGAGTGTAGAGTGTAGGGTATAGAGTGTAGGGTATAGAGTATAGGGTATAGAGTGTAGGGTATAAAGTGTAGAGTGTAGGGTATAGAGTGTAGGGTATAGAGTGTAGGGTATAGAGTGTATGGTATAGAGTGTGGGGTGTAGAGTGTAGGGTATAGAGTGTAGGTTATAGAGTGTAGAGTGTAGGGCATAGAGTGTATGGTATAGAGTGTAGGGTGTAGAGTGTATAGTATAGAGTGTAGGGTATAGATTGTAGGGTATAGAGTTTAGAGTGTAGGGTATAGAGTGTAGAATATAGAGTGTAGAGTGTAGGGTATAGAGTGTAGGGTATATAGTGTACGGTATAGAGCGTATGATATAGAGTGTATGGTATATAGTGTAGGGTATAGAGTGTTTGGTATAGAGTGTAAGGTATAGAGTGTAGAGAGTAGGGTATAGATTTTAGAGTGTAGAGTGTAGGGTATAGAGTGTATGGTATAGAGTGCATGGAATAGAGTGTATGGTATAGAGTGTAGGGTGTAGAGTGTAGGGTATAGAGTGTAGAGTGTGGGGTATAGAGTGTAGAGTGTAGGGTATAGAGTGTATGATATAGAGTGTAGGGTATAGAGTGTATGGTATAGATTGCAGGGTATAAAGTGTACGGTATAGAGTGTAGGGTATAGAGTGTAGAGTGTAGGGTATAGAGTGTAGAAAGTAGGGTATAGTGTGTAGGGCATAGAGTGTAGAGTGTAGGGTATAGAGTGTAGGGTATAGTGTGTAGATTGTATGGTATAGAGTGTAGGGTATAGAGTGTATAGTGTAGAGTATAGAGTGTAGAGTGTAGGGTATAGAGTGTAGGGTATAGAGTGTTGGGATATAGAGTGTAGGGTATAGAGTGTAGAGTATAGAGTGTAGGGTATAGAGTGTAGGGTATAGCGTGTAGGGTATAGAGTGTAGGGTATAGAGTGTAGGGTATAGAGAGTAGGGTATAAAGTGTAGAGTGTAGGGTATAGAGTGTAGGGTATAGAGTGTAGGGTATAGAGTGTAGAGTGTAGAGTGTAGGGTATAGAGTGTAGAGTTTAGGGTATAGAGTGTAGGGTATAGAGTGTAGGGTTTAGAGTGTATGGTATAGAGTGTAGGGTATAGAGTGTAGAGTGTAGGGTATAGAGTGTAGGATATAGAGTGTAGGGTATAGAGTGTATGGTATAGAGTGTACGGTATAGAGTGTAGAGTGTAGGGTATAGAGTGTAGGGTATAGATTGTAGGGTATAGAGTGTATTGTATAGGGTATAGAGTGTATGGTGTAGAGTGTAGGGTATAGAGTGTATAGTGTAGGGTATAGAGTGTAAGGTATAGAGTGTAGGGTGTAGAGTGTAGAGTGTAGGGTATAGAGTGTATGGTATAGAGTGTAGGGTATAGAGTGTATGGTATAGAGTGTAGGGTATAGAGTGTAGAGTGTAGGGTACAGAGTGTAGTGTATAGAGTGTAGGGTATAGAGTGTAGAGTGTAGGTTATAGAGTTTAGGGTATAGAGTGTATGGTATAGAGTGTAGAGTGTAGGGTATAGAGTGTATAGTGTAGGGTATAGAGTGTAGGGTATAGAGTGTAGGGTATAGAGTGTATGGTATAGAGTGTAGGGAATAGAGTGTAGAGTGTAGGGTATAGAGTGTATGGTATAGCGTGTAGGGTATAGAGTGTAGAGTATAGAGTGTAGGGTATAGAGTGTAGGGTATAGAGTGTAGGGTATAGAGTGTATGGTATAGAGTTTAAGGAATAGAGTGTAGAGTGTAGGGTATAGAGTGTATGGTATAGAGTGCAGGGTATAGAGTGTAGAGGGTAGAGTGTAGGGTATAGAGTGTAGGGTATAGAGTGTAGAGTGTAGGGTATAGAGTGTAGGGTATAGAGTGTAGGGTGTAGAGTGTAGGGTATAGAGTGTAGGGTATAGAGTGTAGAGTGTAGGGTATAAAGTGTAGGGTATAGAGTGTAGGGTGTAGAGTGTAGGGTATAGAGTGTAGAGTGTAGGGTATAGAGTTTAGGGTATAGAGTGTATGGTATAGAGTGTAGAGTGTAGGGTATAGAGTGTATAGTGTAGGGTATAGAGTGTAGGGTATAGATTGTATGGTCTAGAGTGTAGGGAATAGAGTGTAGAGTGTAGGGTATAGAGTGTATGGTATAGAGTGTAGGGTACAGAGTGTAGGGTATAGAGTGTAGAGTATAGAGTGTAGGGTATAGAGTGTAGGGTATAGAGTGTAGGGTATAGAATGTATGGTATAGAGTGTAGGGAATAGAGTGTAGAGTGTAGGGTATAGAGTGTATGGTATAGAGTGTAGGGTATAGAGTGTAGAGGGTAGAGTGTAGGGTATAGAGTGTAGGGTATAGAGTGTAGGGTATAGAGTGTAGAGTGTAGGGCATAGAGTGTAGGGTATAGAGTGTAGGGTATAGAGTGTAGAGTGTAGGGATTAGAGTGTAGGGTATAGAGTGTAGGGTATAGAGTGTAGAGTGTAGGGTATAGAGTGTAGAATATAGAGTATAGAGTGTAGGGTATAGAGTGTAAAGTGTAGAGTGTAGAGTATAGAGTGTAGAGTGTAGGGTATAGAGTGTAGGGTATAGAACGTAGGGTGTAGGGTATAGAGTGTAGGGTATAGAGTGTACGGTATAGAATGTAGAGTGTAGAGTATAGAGTGTATGGTATAGAGTGTAGGGTGTAGAGTGTAGGGTATAGAGTGTAGGGTATAGGGTGTAGGTTATAGAGTGTAGGGTATAGAGTGTAGGGTATAGAGTGTAGGGTATATAGTGTAGAGTATAGAGTGTAGGGTATAGAGTGTAGGGTATAGAGTGTAGGGTATAGAGTGTATGGTATACAGTGTAGAGTGTAGGGTATAGAGTGTATATTGTAGGGTATAGAGTGTAGGGTATAGAGTGTATGGTATAGAGTGTAGGGTATAGAGTGTAGAGTGTAGGGTATAGAGTGTAGGGTATAGTGCGTAGGGTATAGAGTGTAGGGTATAGGGTGTAGGTTATAGAGTGTAGGGTATAGAGTGTAGGGTATAGAGTATAGAGTGCAGGGTATAGAGTGTAGGGTATATAGTGTAGAGTATAGAGTGTAGGGTATAGAGTGTAGGGTGTAGAGTGTAGAGTGTAGGGTATAGAGTGTAGGGTATAGAGTGTAGGGTATAGAGTGTAGAGTGTAGGGTATAGAGTGTAGGGTATAGAGTGTAGAGTGTAGGGTATAGAGTGTAGAGTGTAGGGTATAGAGTGTAGGGTATAGAGTGTAGAGTGTAGGGTATAGAGTGTAGGGTATAGAGTGTAGGGTATATAGTGTAGGGTATAGAGTGTAGAGTGTAGGGTATAGAGTGTAGGGTATAGAGTGTAGGGTATAGAGTGTATGGAATAGAGTTTAGAGTGTAGAGTGTAGGGTATAGAGTGTAGGGTATAGAGTGTATGGTATAGAGTGTAGGGTATAGAGTGTGGGGTATAGAGTGTAGGGTATAGAGTGTAGAGTGTAGGGATTATAGTGTAGGGTATAGAGTGTAGGATATAGAGTGTATGGAATAGAGTGTAGGGTATAGAGTGAAGAGTGTAGGGTATAGAGTGTAGGGTATAGAGCGTAGGGTGTAGGGTATAGAGTGTAGGGTATAGAGTGTAGGGTATAGAGTGTATGGTATAGAGTGTAGGGTGTAGAGTGTAGGGTATAGAGTGTAGGTTATAGAGTGTAGAGTGTAGGGCATAGAGTGTATGGTATAGAGTGTAGGGTGTAGAGTGTATAGTATAGAGTGTAGGGTATAGATTGTATGGTATAGAGTTTGGAGTGTAGGGTATAGAGTGTAGAATATAGTGTAGAGTGTAGGGTATAGAGTGTAGGGTATAGAGTGTAGTGTACAGAGTGTATGGTATAGAGCGTATGATATAGAGTGTATGGTATATAGTGTAGGGTATAGAGTGTTTGGTATATAGTGTAAGGTATAGAGTGTAGAGAGTAGGGTATAGATTTTAGAGTGTAGAGTGTAGGGTATAGAGTGTAGGGTATAGAGTGCATGGAATAGAGTGTATGGTATAGAGTGTAGGGTGTAGAGTGTAGGGTATAGAGTGTAGAGTGTGGGGTATAGAGTGTAGAGTGTAGGGTATAGAGTGTGGAATATAGAGTATAGAGTGTAGGGTATTGAGTGTAGGGTATAGAGTGTAAAGTGTGGAGTGTGGAGTATAGAGTGTAGAGTGTAGGGTATAGAGTGTAGGGTATAGAACGTAGGGTGTAGGGTATAGAGTGTAGGGTATAGAGTGTAGGGTATAGATTGTATGGTATAGAGTTTGGAGTGTAGGGTATAGAGTGTAGAATATAGTGTAGAGTGTAGGGTATAGAGTGTAGGGTATAGAGTGTAGTGTACAGAGTGTATGGTATAGAGCGTATGATATAGAGTGTATGGTATATAGTGTAGGGTATAGAGTGTTTGGTATATAGTGTAAGGTATAGAGTGTAGAGAGTAGGGTATAGATTTTAGAGTGTAGAGTGTAGGGTATAGAGTGTAGGGTATAGAGTGCATGGAATAGAGTGTATGGTATGGAGTGTAGGGTGTAGAGTGTAGGGTATAGAGTGTAGAGTGTGGGGTATAGAGTGTAGAGTGTAGGGTATAGAGTGTGGAATATAGAGTATAGAGTGTAGGGTATTGAGTGTAGGGTATAGAGTGTAAAGTGTATGGTATAGAGTGTAGGGTGTAGAGTGTAGGGTATAGAGTGTAGGTTATAGAGTGTAGAGTGTAGGGCATAGAGTGTATGGTATAGAGTGTAGGGTGTAGAGTGTATAGTATAGAGTGTAGGGTATAGATTGTATGGTATAGAGTTTGGAGTGTAGGGTATAGAGTGTAGAATATAGTGTAGAGTGTAGGGTATAGAGTGTAGGGTATAGAGTGTAGTGTACAGAGTGTATGGTATAGAGCGTATGATATAGAGTGTATGGTATATAGTGTAGGGTATAGAGTGTTTGGTATATAGTGTAAGGTATAGAGTGTAGAGAGTAGGGTATAGATTTTAGAGTGTAGAGTGTAGGGTATAGAGTGTAGGGTATAGAGTGCATGGAATAGAGTGTATGGTATAGAGTGTAGGGTGTAGAGTGTAGGGTATAGAGTGTAGAGTGTGGGGTATAGAGTGTAGAGTGTAGGGTATAGAGTGTGGAATATAGAGTATAGAGTGTAGGGTATTGAGTGTAGGGTATAGAGTGTAAAGTGTAGAGTGTGGAGTATAGAGTGTAGAGTGTAGGGTATAGAGTGTAGGGTATAGAACGTAGGGTGTAGGGTATAGAGTGTAGGGTATAGAGTGTAGGGTATAGAGTGTAGAGTGTAGAGTATAGAGTGTATGGTATAGAGTGTAGGGTGTAGAGTGTAGGGTATAGAGTGTAGGGTATAGGGTGTAGGTTATAGAGTGTAGGGTATAGAGTGTAGGGTATAGAGTGTAGGGTATATAGTGTAGAGTATAGAGTGCAGGGTATAGAGTGTAGGGTATAGAGTGTAGGGTATAGAGTGTATGGTATACAGTGTAGAGTGTAGGGTATAGAGTGTATATTGTAGGGTATAGAGTGTAGGGTATAGAGTGTATGGTATAGAGTGTAGGGTATAGAGTGTAGAGTGTAGGGTATAGAGTGTAGGGTATAATGCGTAGGGTATAGAGTGTAGGGTATAGGGTGTAGGTTATAGAGTGTAGGGTATAGAGTGTAGGGTATAGAGTATAGAGTGCAGGGTATAGAGTGTAGGGTATATAGTGTAGAGTATAGAGTGTAGGGTATAGAGTGTAGGGTGTAGAGTGTAGAGTGTAGGGTATAGAGTGTAGGGTATAGAGTGTAGGGTATAGAGTGTAGAGTGTAGGGTATAGAGTGTAGGGTATAGAGTGTAGAGTGTAGGGTATAGAGTGTAGAGTGTAGGGTATAGAGTGTAGGGTATAGAGTGTAGGGTATAGAGTGTAGGGTATAGAGTGTAGAGTGTAGAGTATAGAGTGTAGGGTATAGAGTGTAGGGTATATAGTGTAGGGTATAGAGTGTAGAGTGTAGGGTATAGAGTGTAGGGTATAGAGTGTAGGGTATAGAGTGTAGGGTATAGAGTGTAGAGTGTAGGGTATAGAGTGTAGGGTATAGAGTGTAGGGTGTAGAGTGTAGGGTATAGAGTGTAGGGTATAGAGTGTAGAGTGTAGGGTATAAAGTGTAGGGTATAGAGTGTAGGGTGTAGAGTGTAGGGTATAGAGTGTAGAGTGTAGGGTATAGAGTTTAGGGTATAGAGTGTATGGTATAGAGTGTAGATTGTAGGGTATAGAGTGTATAGTGTAGGGTATAGAGTGTAGAGTATAGAGTGTAGGTTATAGAGTGTAGGGTATAGAGTGTAGAGTGTAGGGTATAGAGTTTAGGGTATAGAGTGTATGGTATAGAGTGTAGAGTGTAGGGTATAGAGTGTATAGTGTAGGGTATAGAGTGTAGGGTATAGAGTGTAGGGTATAGAGTGTATGGTATAGAGTGTAGGGAATAGAGTGTAGAGTGTAGGGTATAGAGTGTATGGTATAGAGTGTAGGGTATAGAGTGTAGGGTATAGAGTGTAGAGTATAGAGTGTAGGGTATAGAGTGTAGGGTATAGAGTGTAGGGTATATAATGTATGGTAAAGAGTGTAGGGAATAGAGTGTAGAGTGTAGGGTATAGAGTGTATGGTATAGAGTGTAGGGTATAGAGTGTAGAGGGTAGAGTGTAGGGTATAGAGTGTAGGGTATAGAGTGTAGGGTATAGAGTGTAGAGTGTAGGGCATAGAGTGTAGGGTATAGAGTGTAGGGTATAGAGTGTAGAGTGTAGGGATTAGAGTGTAGGGTATAGAGTGTAGGGTATAGAGTGTAGAGTGTAGGGTATAGAGTGTAGAATATAGAGTATAGAGTGTAGGGTATTGAGTGTAGGGTATAGAGTGTAAAGTGTAGAGTGTGGAGTATAGAGTGTAGAGTGTAGGGTATAGAGTGTAGGGTATAGAACGTAGGGTGTAGGGTATAGAGTGTAGGGTATAGAGTGTAGGGTATAGAGTGTAGGGTATAGAGTGTAGAGTGTAGAGTGTAGAGTATAGAGTGTATGGTATAGAGTGTAGGGTGTAGAGTGTAGGGTATAGAGTGTAGGGTATAGAGTGTAGGGTATAGAGTGTATGGAATAGAGTTTAGAGTGTAGAGTGTAGGGTATAGAGTGTAGGGTATAGAGTGTATGGTATAGAGTGTAGGGTATAGAGTGTGGGGTATAGAGTGTAGGGTATAGAGTGTAGAGTGTAGGGATTATAGTGTAGGGTATAGAGTGTAGGATATAGAGTGTATGGAATAGAGTGTAGGGTATAGAGTGAAGAGTGTAGGGTATAGAGTGTAGGGTATAGAGCGTAGGGTGTAGGGTATAGAGTGTAGGGTATAGAGTGTAGGGTATAGAGTGTATGGTATAGAGTGTAGGGTGTAGAGTGTAGGGTATAGAGTGTAGGTTATAGAGTGTAGAGTGTAGGGCATAGAGTGTATGGTATAGAGTGTAGGGTGTAGAGTGTATAGTATAGAGTGTAGGGTATAGATTGTATGGTATAGAGTTTGGAGTGTAGGGTATAGAGTGTAGAATATAGTGTAGAGTGTAGGGTATAGAGTGTAGGGTATAGAGTGTAGTGTACAGAGTGTATGGTATAGAGCGTATGATATAGAGTGTATGGTATATAGTGTAGGGTATAGAGTGTTTGGTATATAGTGTAAGGTATAGAGTGTAGAGAGTAGGGTATAGATTTTAGAGTGTAGAGTGTAGGGTATAGAGTGTAGGGTATAGAGTGCATGGAATAGAGTGTATGGTATAGAGTGTAGGGTGTAGAGTGTAGGGTATAGAGTGTAGAGTGTGGGGTATAGAGTGTAGAGTGTAGGGTATAGAGTGTGGAATATAGAGTATAGAGTGTAGGGTATTGAGTGTAGGGTATAGAGTGTAAAGTGTAGAGTGTGGAGTATAGAGTGTAGAGTGTAGGGTATAGAGTGTAGGGTATAGAACGTAGGGTGTAGGGTATAGAGTGTAGGGTATAGAGTGTAGGGTATAGATTGTATGGTATAGAGTTTGGAGTGTAGGGTATAGAGTGTAGAATATAGTGTAGAGTGTAGGGTATAGAGTGTAGGGTATAGAGTGTAGTGTACAGAGTGTATGGTATAGAGCGTATGATATAGAGTGTATGGTATATAGTGTAGGGTATAGAGTGTTTGGTATATAGTGTAAGGTATAGAGTGTAGAGAGTAGGGTATAGATTTTAGAGTGTAGAGTGTAGGGTATAGAGTGTAGGGTATAGAGTGCATGGAATAGAGTGTATGGTATGGAGTGTAGGGTGTAGAGTGTAGGGTATAGAGTGTAGAGTGTGGGGTATAGAGTGTAGAGTGTAGGGTATAGAGTGTGGAATATAGAGTATAGAGTGTAGGGTATTGAGTGTAGGGTATAGAGTGTAAAGTGTATGGTATAGAGTGTAGGGTGTAGAGTGTAGGGTATAGAGTGTAGGTTATAGAGTGTAGAGTGTAGGGCATAGAGTGTATGGTATAGAGTGTAGGGTGTAGAGTGTATAGTATAGAGTGTAGGGTATAGATTGTATGGTATAGAGTTTGGAGTGTAGGGTATAGAGTGTAGAATATAGTGTAGAGTGTAGGGTATAGAGTGTAGGGTATAGAGTGTAGTGTACAGAGTGTATGGTATAGAGCGTATGATATAGAGTGTATGGTATATAGTGTAGGGTATAGAGTGTTTGGTATATAGTGTAAGGTATAGAGTGTAGAGAGTAGGGTATAGATTTTAGAGTGTAGAGTGTAGGGTATAGAGTGTAGGGTATAGAGTGCATGGAATAGAGTGTATGGTATAGAGTGTAGGGTGTAGAGTGTAGGGTATAGAGTGTAGAGTGTGGGGTATAGAGTGTAGAGTGTAGGGTATAGAGTGTGGAATATAGAGTATAGAGTGTAGGGTATTGAGTGTAGGGTATAGAGTGTAAAGTGTAGAGTGTGGAGTATAGAGTGTAGAGTGTAGGGTATAGAGTGTAGGGTATAGAACGTAGGGTGTAGGGTATAGAGTGTAGGGTATAGAGTGTAGGGTATAGAGTGTAGAGTGTAGAGTATAGAGTGTATGGTATAGAGTGTAGGGTGTAGAGTGTAGGGTATAGAGTGTAGGGTATAGGGTGTAGGTTATAGAGTGTAGGGTATAGAGTGTAGGGTATAGAGTGTAGGGTATATAGTGTAGAGTATAGAGTGCAGGGTATAGAGTGTAGGGTATAGAGTGTAGGGTATAGAGTGTATGGTATACAGTGTAGAGTGTAGGGTATAGAGTGTATATTGTAGGGTATAGAGTGTAGGGTATAGAGTGTATGGTATAGAGTGTAGGGTATAGAGTGTAGAGTGTAGGGTATAGAGTGTAGGGTATAATGCGTAGGGTATAGAGTGTAGGGTATAGGGTGTAGGTTATAGAGTGTAGGGTATAGAGTGTAGGGTATAGAGTATAGAGTGCAGGGTATAGAGTGTAGGGTATATAGTGTAGAGTATAGAGTGTAGGGTATAGAGTGTAGGGTGTAGAGTGTAGGGTATAGAGTGTAGGGTATAGAGTGTAGGGTATAGAGTGTAGAGTGTAGGGTATAGAGTGTAGGGTATAGAGTGTAGAGTGTAGGGTATAGAGTGTAGAGTGTAGGGTATAGAGTGTAGGGTATAGAGTGTAGGGTATAGAGTGTAGGGTATAGAGTGTAGAGTATAGAGTGTAGGGTATAGAGTGTAGGGTATATAGTGTAGGGTATAGAGTGTAGAGTGTAGGGTATAGAGTGTAGGGTATAGAGTGTAGGGTATAGAGTGTAGGGTATAGAGTGTAGAGTGTAGGGTATAGAGTGTAGGGTATAGAGTGTAGGGTGTAGAGTGTAGGGTATAGAGTGTAGGGTATAGAGTGTAGAGTGTAGGGTATAAAGTGTAGGGTATAGAGTGTAGGGTGTAGAGTGTAGGGTATAGAGTGTAGAGTGTAGGGTATAGAGTTTAGGGTATAGAGTGTATGGTATAGAGTGTAGATTGTAGGGTATAGAGTGTATAGTGTAGGGTATAGAGTGTAGGGTATAGAGTGTAGGTTATAGAGTGTAGGGTATAGAGTGTAGAGTGTAGGGTATAGAGTTTAGGGTATAGAGTGTATGGTATAGAGTGTAGAGTGTAGGGTATAGAGTGTATAGTGTAGGGTATAGAGTGTAGGGTATAGAGTGTAGGGTATAGAGTGTATGGTATAGAGTGTAGGGAATAGAGTGTAGAGTGTAGGGTATAGAGTGTATGGTATAGAGTGTAGGGTATAGAGTGTAGGGTATAGAGTGTAGAGTATAGAGTGTAGGGTATAGAGTGTAGGGTATAGAGTGTAGGGTATATAATGTATGGTAAAGAGTGTAGGGAATAGAGTGTAGAGTGTAGGGTATAGAGTGTATGGTATAGAGTGTAGGGTATAGAGTGTAGAGGGTAGAGTGTAGGGTATAGAGTGTAGGGTATAGAGTGTAGGGTATAGAGTGTAGAGTGTAGGGCATAGAGTGTAGGGTATAGAGTGTAGGGTATAGAGTGTAGAGTGTAGGGATTAGAGTGTAGGGTATAGAGTGTAGGGTATAGAGTGTAGAGTGTAGGGTATAGAGTGTAGAATATAGAGTATAGAGTGTAGGGTATTGAGTGTAGGGTATAGAGTGTAAAGTGTAGAGTGTGGAGTATAGAGTGTAGAGTGTAGCGTATAGAGTGTAGGGTATAGAACGTAGGGTGTAGGGTATAGAGTGTAGGGTATAGAGTGTAGGGTATAGAGTGTAGGGTATAGAGTGTAGAGTGTAGAGTGTAGAGTATAGAGTGTATGGTATAGAGTGTAGGGTGTAGAGTGTAGGGTATAGAGTGTAGGGTATAGGGTGTAGGTTATAGAGTGTAGGGTATAGAGTGTAGTGTATAGAGTGTAGGGTATATAGTGTAGAGTATAGAGTGTAGGGTATAGAGTGTAGGGTATAGAGTGTAGGGTATAGAGTGTATGGTATACAGTGTAGAGTGTAGGGTATAGATTGTATATTGTAGGGTATAGAGTGTAGGGTATAGAGTGTATGGTATAGAGTGTAGGGTATAGAGTGTAGAGTGTAGGGTATAGAGTGTAGGGTATAGTGCGTAGGGTATAGAGTGTAGGGTATAGGGTGTAGGTTATAGAGTGTAGGGTATAGAGTGTAGGGTATAGAGTATAGAGTGCAGGGTATAGAGTGTAGGGTATATACTGTAGAGTATAGAGTGTAGGGTATAGAGTGTAGGGTGTAGAGTGTAGAGTGTAGGGTATAGAGTGTAGGGTATAGAGTGTAGGGTATAGAGTGTAGAGTGTAGGGTATAGAGTGTAGGGTATAGAGTGTAGAGTGTAGGGTATAGAGTGTAGAGTGTAGGGTGTAGAGTGTAGGGTATAGAGTGTAGGGTATAGAGTGTAGGGTATAGAGTGTAAGGTATAGAGTGTAGGGTATATAGTGTAGGGTATAGAGTGTAGAGTGTAGGGTATAGAGTGTAGGGTATAGAGTGTAGGTTATAGAGTGTATGGAATAGAGTTTAGAGTGTAGAGTGTAGGGTATAGAGTGTAGGGTATAGAGTGTATGGTATAGAGTGTAGGGTATAGAGTGTGGGGCATAGAGTGTAGGGTATAGAGTGTAGAGTGTAGGGATTAGAGTGTAGGGTATAGAGTGTAGGATATAGAGTGTATGGAATAGAGTGTAGGGTATAGAGTGTAGAGTATAGAGCGTAGGGTGTAGGGTATAGAGTGTAGGGTATAGAGTGTACGGTATAGAGTGTATGGTATAGAGTGTAGGGTGTAGAGTGTAGGGTATAGAGTGTAGGATATAGAGTGTATGGAATAGAGTGTAGGGTATAGAGTGTAGAGTATAGAGCGTAGGGTGTAGGGTATAGAGTGTAGGGTATAGAGTGTACGGTATAGAGTGTATGGTATAGAGTGTAGGGTGTAGAGTGTAGGGTATAGAGTGTAGGTTATAGAGTGTAGAGTGTAGGGCATAGAGTGTATGGTATAGAGTGTAGGGTGTAGAGTGTATAGTATAGAGTGTAGGGTATAGATTGTATGGTATAGAGTTTAGAGTGTAGGGTATAGAGTGTAGAATATAGAGTGTAGAGTGTAGGGTATAGAGTGTAGGGTATAGAGTGTAGGGTATAGAGTGTAGGGTATAGAGTGTATGGTATAGAGCGTATGATATATAGTGTATGGTATATAGTGTAGGGTATAGAGTGTTTGGTATATAGTGTAAGGTATAGAGTGTAGAGAGTAGGGTATAGATTTTAGAGTGTAGAGTGTAGGGTATAGAGTGTAGGGTATAGAGTGCATGGAATAGAGTGTATGGTATAGAGTGTAGGGTGTAGAGTGTAGGGTATAGAGTGTAGAGTGTGGGGTATAGAGTGTAGAGTGTAGGGTATAGAGCGTATGATATAGAGTGTAGGGTATAGAGTGTATGGTATAGATTGCAGGGTATAAAGTGTAGGGTATAGAGTGTAGGGTATAGAGTGTAGAGTGTAGGGTATAGAGTGTAGGGTATAGAGTGAATGGTATAGAGTGTATGGTATAGATTGTAGGGTATAGAGTGTAGGGTATAGAGTGTAGAGTGTAGGGTATAGAGTGTAGAAAGTAGGGTATAGTGTGTAGGGCATAGAGTGTAGAGTGTAGGGTATAGATTGTAGGGTATAGAGTGTAGATTGTATGGTATAAAGTGTAGGGTATAGAGTGTATAGTGTAGAGTATAGAGTGTAGAGTGTAGGGTATAGAGTGTAGGGTATAGAGTGTTGGGATATAGAGTGTAGGGTATAGAGTGTAGAGTATAGAGTGTAGGGTATAGAGTGTAGGGTATAGCGTGTAGGGTATAGAGTGTAGGGTATAGAGTATATAGTGTAGGGTATAGAGTGTAGGGTATAGAGTGTAGAGTGTAGGGTATAGAGTGTAGGGTGTAGAGTATAGGGTATAGAGTGTAGGGTATAAAGTGTAGAGTGTAGGGTATAGAGTGTAGGGTATAGAGTGTAGGGTATAGAGTGTATGGTATAGAGTGTATGGTGTAGAGTGTAGGGTATAGAGTGTAGGTTATAGAGTGTAGAGTGTAGGGCATAGAGTGTATGGTATAGAGTGTAGGGTGTAGAGTGTATAGTATAGAGTGTAGGGTATAGATTGTATGGTATAGAGTTTAGAGTGTAGGGTATAGAGTGTAGAATATAGAGTGTAGAGTGTAGGGTATAGAGTGTACGGTATAGAGCGTACAATATAGAGTGTATGGTATATAGTGTAGGGTATAGAGTGTTTGGTATAGAGTGTAAGGTATAGAGTGTAGAGAGTAGGGTATAGATTTTAGAGTGTAGAGTGTAGGGTATAGAGTGTAGGGTATAGAGTGCATGGAATAGAGTGTATGGTATAGAGTGTAGGGTGTAGAGTGTAGGGTATAGAGTGTAGAGTGTGGGGTATAGAGTGTAGAGTGTAGGGTATAGAGTGTATGATATAGAGTGTAGGGTATAGAGTGTATGGTATAGATTGCAGGGTATAAAGTGTACGGTATAGAGTGTAGGGTATAGAGTGTAGAGTGTAGGGTATAGAGTGTAGGGTATAGAGTGTAGAGTGTAGGGTATAGAGTGTAGGGTATAGAGTGTAGAGTGTAGGGTATAGAGTGTAGAAAGTAGGGTATAGTGTGTAGGGCATAGAGTGTAGAGTGTAGGGTATAGAGTGTAGGGTATAGAGTGTAGATTGTATGGTATAGAGTGTAGGGTATAGAGTGTATAGTGTAGAGTATAGAGTGTAGAGTGTAGGGTATAGAGTGTAGGGTATAGAGTGTTGGGATATAGAGTGTAGGGTATAGAGTGTAGAGTATAGAGTGTAGGGTATAGAGTGTAGGGTATAGCGTGTAGGGTATAGAGTGTAGGGTATAGAGTGTAGGGTATAGAGAGTAGGGTATAAAGTGTAGAGTGTAGGGTATAGAGTGTAGGGTATAGAGTGTAGAGTGTAGAGTGTAGGGTATAGAGTGTAGAGTTTAGGGTATAGAGTGTAGGGTATAGAGTGTAGGGTTTAGAGTGTATGGTATAGAGTGTAGGGTATAGAGTGTAGAGTGTAGGGTATAGAGTGTAGGGTTTAGAGTGTATGGTATAGAGTGTACAGTATAGAGTGTAGAGTGTAGGGTATAGAGTGTAGGGTATAGATTGTAGGGTATAGAGTGTATTGTATAGGGTATAGAGTGTATGGTGTAGAGTGTAGGGTATAGAGTGTATAGTGTAGGGTATAGAGTGTAAGGTATAGAGTGTAGGGTATAGAGTGTAGAGTGTAGGGTATAGAGTGTATAGTATAGAGTGTAGGGTATAGAGTGTATGGTATAGAGTGTAGGGTATAGAGTGTAGAGTGTAGGGTACAGAGTGTAGTGTATAGAGTGTAGGGTATAGAGTGTAGAGTGTAGGGTATAGAGTTTAGGGTATAGAGTGTATGGTATAGAGTGTATGGTATAGAGTGTAGGGAATAGAGTGTAGAGTGTAGGGTATAGAGTGTATGGTATAGAGTGTAGGGTATAGAGTGTAGAGTATAGAGTGTAGGGTATAGAGTGTAGGGTATAGAGTGTAGGGTATAGAGTGTATGGTATAGAGTTTAGGGAATAGAGTGTAGAGTGTAGGGTATAGAGTGTATGGTATAGAGTGCAGGGTATAGAGTGTAGAGGGTAGAGTGTAGGGTATAGAGTGTAGGGTATAGAGTGTAGAGTGTAGGGTATAGAGTGTAGGGTATAGAGTGTAGGGTGTAGAGTGTAGGGTATAGAGTGTAGGGTATAGAGTGTAGAGTGTAGGGTATAAAGTGTAGGGTATAGAGTGTAGGGTGTAGAGTGTAGGGTATAGAGTGTAGAGTGTAGGGTATAGAGTTTAGGGTATAGAGTGTATGGTATAGAGTGTAGAGTGTAGGGTATAGAGTGTATAGTGTAGGGTATAGAGTGTAGGGTATAGAGTGTAGGGTATAGAGTGTAGAGTGTAGGGTATAGAGCTTAGGGTATAGAGTGTATGGTATAGAGTGTAGAGTGTAGGGTATAGAGTGTATAGTGTAGGGTATAGAGTGTAGGGTATAGAGTGTAGTGTATAGAGTGTATGGTATAGAGTGTAGGGAATAAAGTGTAGAGTGTAGGGTATAGAGTGTATGGTATAGAGTGTAGGGTATAGAGTGTAGGGTATAGAGTGTAGAGTATAGAGTGTAGGGTATAGAGTGTAGGGTATAGAGTGTAGGGTATAGAATGTATGGTATAGAGTGTAGGGAATAGAGTGTAGAGTGTAGGGTATAGAGTGTATGGTATAGAGTGTAGGGTGTAGAGTGTAGGGTATAGAGTGTAGGGTATAGGGTGTAGGTTATAGAGTGTAGGGTATAGAGTGTAGAGTGTAGGGCATAGAGTGTAGGGTATAGAGTGTAGGGTATAGAGTGTAGAGTGTAGGGATTAGAGTGTAGGGTATAGAGTGTAGGGTATAGAGTGTAGAGTGTAGGGTATAGAGTGTAGAATATAGAGTATAGAGTGTAGGGTATAGAGTGTAGGGTATAGAGTGTAAAGTGTAGAGTGTAGAGTATAGAGTGTAGAGTGTAGGGTATAGAGTGTATGGTATAGAGTGTAGGGAATAGAGTGTAGAGTGTAGGGTATAGAGTGTATGGTATAGAGTGTAGAGTGTAGGGTATAGAGTGTATAGTGTAGGGTATAGAGTGTAGGGTATAGAGTGTAGGGTATAGAGTGTATGGTATAGAGTGTAGGGAATAGAGTGTAGAGTGTAGGGTATAGAGTGTATGGTATAGAGTGTAGGGTATAGAGTGTAGAGTATAGAGTGTAGGGTATAGAGTGTAGGGTATAGAGTGTAGGGTATAGAGTGTATGGTATAGAGTTTAGGGAATAGAGTGTAGAGTGTAGGGTATAGAGTGTATGGTATAGAGTGCAGGGTATAGAGTGTAGAGGGTAGAGTGTAGGTTATAGAGTGTAGGGTATAGAGTGTAGAGTGTAGGGTATAGAGTGTAGGGTATAGAGTGTAGGGTGTAGAGTGTAGGGTATAGAGTGTAGGGTATAGAGTGTAGAGTGTAGGGTATAAAGTGTAGGGTATAGAGTGTAGGGTGTAGAGTGTAGGGTATAGAGTGTAGAGTGTAGGGTATAGAGTTTAGGGTATAGAGTGTATGGTATAGAGTGTAGAGTGTAGGGTATAGAGTGTATAGTGTAGGGTATAGAGTGTAGGGTATAGAGTGTAGGGTATAGAGTGTAGAGTGTAGGGTATAGAGTTTAGGGTATAGAGTGTATGGTATAGAGTGTAGAGTGTAGGGTATAGAGTGTATAGTGTAGGGTATAGAGTGTAGGGTATAGAGTGTAGGGTATAGAGTGTATGGTATAGAGTGTAGGGAATAGAGTGTAGAGTGTAGGGTATAGAGTGTATGGTATAGAGTGTAGGGTATAGAGTGTAGGGTATAGAGTGTAGAGTATAGAGTGTAGGGTATAGAGTGTAGGGTATAGAGTGTAGGGTATAGAATGTATGGTATAGAGTGTAGGGAATATAGTGTAGAGTGTAGGGTATAGAGTGTATGGTATAGAGTGTAGGGTATAGAGTGTAGAGGGTAGAGTGTAGGGTATAGAGTGTAGGGTATAGAGTGTAGGGTATAGAGTGTAGAGTGTAGGGCGTAGAGTGTAGGGTATAGAGTGTAGGGTATAGAGTGTAGAGTGTAGGGATTAGAGTGTAGGGTATAGAGTGTAGGGTATAGAGTGTAGAGTGTAGGGTATAGAGTGTAGAATATAGAGTATAGAGTGTAGGGTATAGAGTGTAGGGTATAGAGTGTAAAGTGTAGAGTGTAGAGTATAGAGTGTAGAGTGTAGGGTATAGAGTGTAGGGTATAGAACGTAGGGTGTAGGGTATAGAGTGTAGGGTATAGAGTGTAGGGTATAGAGTGTAGAGTGTCGAGTATAGAGTGTATGGTATAGAGTGTAGGGTGTAGAGTGTAGAGTATAGAGTGTAGGGTATAGGGTGTAGGTTATAGAGTGTAGGGTATAGAGTGTAGGGTATAGAGTGTAGGGTATATAGTGTAGAGTATAGAGTGTAGGGTATAGAGTGTAGGGTATAGAGTGTAGGGTATAGAGTGTATGGTATACAGTGTAGAGTGTAGGGTATAGAGTGTATATTGTAGGGTATAGAGTGTAGGGTATAGAGTGTATGGTATAGAGTGTAGGGTATAGAGTGTAGAGTGTAGAGTATAGAGTGTAGGGTATAGTGCGTAGGGTATAGAGTGTAGGGTATAGGGTGTAGGTTATAGAGTGTAGGGTATAGAGTGTAGGGTATAGAGTATAGAGTGCAGGGTATAGAGTGTAGGGTATATAGTGTAGAGTATAGAGTGTAGGGTATAGAGTGTAGGGTGTAGAGTGTAGAGTGTAGGGTATAGAGTGTAGGGTATAGAGTGTAGGGTATAGAGTGTAGAGTGTAGGGTATAGAGTGTAGGGTATAGAGTGTAGAGTGTAGGGTATAGAGTGTAGAGTGTAGGGTATAGAGTGTAGGGTATAGAGTGTAGGGTATAGAGTGTAGGGTATAGAGTGTAGAGTGTAGGGTATAGAGTGTAGGGTATAGAGTGTAGGGTATATAGTGTAGGGTATAGAGTGTAGAGTGTAGGGTATAGAGTGTAGGGTATAGAGTGTAGGGTATAGAGTGTATGGAATAGAGTTTAGAGTGTAGAGTGTAGGGTATAGAGTGTAGGGTATAGAGTGTATGGTATAGAGTGTAGGGTATAGAGTGTGGGGTATAGAGTGTAGGGTATAGAGTGTAGAGTGTAGGGATTATAGTGTAGGGTATAGAGTGTAGGATATAGAGTGTATGGAATAGAGTGTAGGGTATAGAGTGAAGAGTGTAGGGTATAGAGTGTAGGGTATAGAGCGTAGGGTGTAGGGTATAGAGTGTAGGGTATAGAGTGTAGGGTATAGAGTGTATGGTATAGAGTGTAGGGTGTAGAGTGTAGGGTATAGAGTGTAGGTTATAGAGTGTAGAGTGTAGGGCATAGAGTGTATGGTATAGAGTGTAGGGTGTAGAGTGTATAGTATAGAGTGTAGGGTATAGATTGTATGGTATAGAGTTTAGAGTGTAGGGTATAGAGTGTAGAATATAGAGTGTAGAGTGTAGGGTATAGAGTGTAGGGTATAGAGTGTAGGGTATAGAGTGTATGGTATAGAGCGTATGATATAGAGTGTATGGTATATAGTGTAGGGTATAGAGTGTTTGGTATATAGTGTAAGGTATAGAGTGTAGAGAGTAGGATATAGATTTTAGAGTGTAGAGTGTAGGGTATAGAGTGTAGGGTATAGAGTGCATGGAATAGAGTGTATGGTATAGAGTGTAGGGTGTAGAGTGTAGGGTATAGAGTGTAGAGTGTGGGGTATAGAGTGTAGAGTGTAGGGTATAGAGTGTATGATATAGAGTGTAGGGTATAGAGTGTATGGTATAGATTGCAGGGTATAAAGTGTAGGGTATAGAGTGTAGGGTATAGAGTGTAGAGTGTAGGGTATAGAGTGTAGGGTATAGAGTGTATGGTATAGAGTGTATGGTATAGATTGTAGGGTATAGAGTGTAGGGTATAGAGTGTAGAGTGTAGGGTATAGAGTGTAGAAAGTAGGGTATAGTGTGTAGGGCATAGAGTGTAGAGTGTAGGGTATAGAGTGTAGGGTATAGAGTGTAGATTGTATGGTATAGAGTGTAGGGTATAGAGTGTATAGTGTAGAGTATAGAGTGTAGAGTGTAGGGTATAGAGTGTAGGGTATAGAGTGTTGGGATATAGAGTGTAGGGTATAGAGTGTAGAGTATAGAGTGTAGGGTATAGAGTGTAGGGTATAGCGTGTAGGGTATAGAGTGTAGGGTATAGAGTATATAGTGTAGGGTATAGAGTGTAGGGTATAGAGTGTTGAGTGTAGGGTATAGAGTGTAGGGTATAGAGTGTAGGGTATAGAGTGTAGGGTTTAGAGTGTATGGTATAGAGTTTAGGGAATAGAGTGTAGAGTGTAGGGTATAGAGTGTATGGTATAGAGTGCAGGGTATAGAGTGTAGAGGGTAGAGTGTAGGGTATAGAGTGTAGGGTATAGAGTGTAGAGTGTAGGGTATAGAGTGTCGGGTATAGAGTGTAGGGTGTAGAATGTAGGGTATAGAGTGTAGGGTATAGAGTGTAGAGTGTAGGGTATAAAGTGTAGGGTATAGAGTGTAGGGTGTAGAGTGTAGGGTATAGAGTGTAGAGTGTAGGGTATAGAGTTTAGGGTACAGAGTGTATGGTATAGAGTGTAGAGTGTAGGGTATAGAGTGTATAGTGTAGGGTATAGAGTGTAGGGTATAGAGTGTATGGTATAGAGTGTAGGGTATAGAGTGTAGAGTGTAGAGTATAGAGTGTAGGGTATAGTGCGTAGGGTATAGAGTGTAGGGTATAGGGTGTAGGTTATAGAGTGTAGGGTATAGAGTGTAGGGTATAGAGTATAGAGTGCAGGGTATAGAGTGTAGGGTATATAGTGTAGAGTATAGAGTGTAGGGTATAGAGTGTAGGGTGTAGAGTGTAGAGTGTAGGGTATAGAGTGTAGGGTATAGAGTGTAGGGTATAGAGTGTAGAGTGTAGGGTATAGAGTGTAGGGTATAGAGTGTAGAGTGTAGGGTATAGAGTGTAGAGTGTAGGGTATAGAGTGTAGGGTATAGAGTGTAGGGTATAGAGTGTAGGGTATAGAGTGTAGAGTGTAGGGTATAGAGTGTAGGGTATAGAGTGTAGGGTATATAGTGTAGGGTATAGAGTGTAGAGTGTAGGGTATAGAGTGTAGGGTATAGAGTGTAGGGTATAGAGTGTATGGAATAGAGTTTAGAGTGTAGAGTGTAGGGTATAGAGTGTAGGGTATAGAGTGTATGGTATAGAGTGTAGGGTATAGAGTGTGGGGTATAGAGTGTAGGGTATAGAGTGTAGAGTGTAGGGATTATAGTGTAGGGTATAGAGTGTAGGATATAGAGTGTATGGAATAGAGTGTAGGGTATAGAGTGAAGAGTGTAGGGTATAGAGTGTAGGGTATAGAGCGTAGGGTGTAGGGTATAGAGTGTAGGGTATAGAGTGTAGGGTATAGAGTGTATGGTATAGAGTGTAGGGTGTAGAGTGTAGGGTATAGAGTGTAGGTTATAGAGTGTAGAGTGTAGGGCATAGAGTGTATGGTATAGAGTGTAGGGTGTAGAGTGTATAGTATAGAGTGTAGGGTATAGATTGTATGGTATAGAGTTTAGAGTGTAGGGTATAGAGTGTAGAATATAGAGTGTAGAGTGTAGGGTATAGAGTGTAGGGTATAGAGTGTAGGGTATAGAGTGTATGGTATAGAGCGTATGATATAGAGTGTATGGTATATAGTGTAGGGTATAGAGTGTTTGGTATATAGTGTAAGGTATAGAGTGTAGAGAGTAGGATATAGATTTTAGAGTGTAGAGTGTAGGGTATAGAGTGTAGGGTATAGAGTGCATGGAATAGAGTGTATGGTATAGAGTGTAGGGTGTAGAGTGTAGGGTATAGAGTGTAGAGTGTGGGGTATAGAGTGTAGAGTGTAGGGTATAGAGTGTATGATATAGAGTGTAGGGTATAGAGTGTATGGTATAGATTGCAGGGTATAAAGTGTAGGGTATAGAGTGTAGGGTATAGAGTGTAGAGTGTAGGGTATAGAGTGTAGGGTATAGAGTGTATGGTATAGAGTGTATGGTATAGATTGTAGGGTATAGAGTGTAGGGTATAGAGTGTAGAGTGTAGGGTATAGAGTGTAGAAAGTAGGGTATAGTGTGTAGGGCATAGAGTGTAGAGTGTAGGGTATAGAGTGTAGGGTATAGAGTGTAGATTGTATGGTATAGAGTGTAGGGTATAGAGTGTATAGTGTAGAGTATAGAGTGTAGAGTGTAGGGTATAGAGTGTAGGGTATAGAGTGTTGGGATATAGAGTGTAGGGTATAGAGTGTAGAGTATAGAGTGTAGGGTATAGAGTGTAGGGTATAGCGTGTAGGGTATAGAGTGTAGGGTATAGAGTATATAGTGTAGGGTATAGAGTGTAGGGTATAGAGTGTTGAGTGTAGGGTATAGAGTGTAGGGTATAGAGTGTAGGGTATAGAGTGTAGGGTTTAGAGTGTATGGTATAGAGTTTAGGGAATAGAGTGTAGAGTGTAGGGTATAGAGTGTATGGTATAGAGTGCAGGGTATAGAGTGTAGAGGGTAGAGTGTAGGGTATAGAGTGTAGGGTATAGAGTGTAGAGTGTAGGGTATAGAGTGTCGGGTATAGAGTGTAGGGTGTAGAATGTAGGGTATAGAGTGTAGGGTATAGAGTGTAGAGTGTAGGGTATAAAGTGTAGGGTATAGAGTGTAGGGTGTAGAGTGTAGGGTATAGAGTGTAGAGTGTAGGGTATAGAGTTTAGGGTACAGAGTGTATGGTATAGAGTGTAGAGTGTAGGGTATAGAGTGTATAGTGTAGGGTATAGAGTGTAGGGTATAGAGTGTAGGGTATAGAGTGTAGGGTATAGAGTGTAGAGTGTAGGGTATAGAGTTTAGGGTATAGAGTGTATGGTATAGAGTGTAGAGTGTAGGGTATAGAGTGTATAGTGTAGGGTATAGAGTGTAGGGTATAGAGTGTATGGTATAGAGTGTAGGGAATAGAGTGTAGAGTGTAGGATATAGAGTGTATGGTATAGAGTGTAGGGTATAGAGTGTAGGGTATAGAGTGTAGAGTATAGAGTGTAGGGTATAGAGTGTAGGGCATAGAGTGTAGGGTATAGAATGTATGGTAAAGAGTGTAGGGAATAGAGTGTAGAGTGTAGGGTATAGAGTGTATGGTATAGAGTGTAGGGTATAGAGTGTAGAGGGTAGAGTGTAGGGTATAGAGTGTAGGGTATAGAGTGTAGGGTATAGAGTGTAGAGTGTAGGGCATAGAGTGTAGGGTATAGAGTGTAGGGTATAGAGTGTAGAGTGTAGGGATTAGAGTGTAGGGTATAGAGTGTAGGGTATAGAGTGTAGAGTGTAGGGTATAGAGTGTGGAATATAGAGTATAGAGTGTAGGGTATTGAGTGTAGGGTATAGAGTGTAAAGTGTAGAGTGTGGAGTATAGAGTGTAGAGTGTAGGGTATAGAGTGTAGGGTATAGAACGTAGGGTGTAGGGTATAGAGTGTAGGGTATAGAGTGTAGGGTATAGAGTGTAGAGTGTAGAGTATAGAGTGTATGGTATAGAGTGTAGGGTGTAGAGTGTAGGGTATAGAGTGTAGGGTATAGGGTGTAGGTTATAGAGTGTAGGGTATACAGTGTAGGGTATAGAGTGTAGGGTATATAGTGTAGAGTATAGAGTGTAGGGTATAGAGTGTAGGGTATAGAGTGTAGGGTATAGAGTGTATGGTATACAGTGTAGAGTGTAGGGTATAGAGTGTATATTGTAGGGTATAGAGTGTAGGGTATAGAGTGTATGGTATAGAGTGTAGGGTATAGAGTGTAGAGTGTAGGGCATAGAGTGTAGGGTATAATGCGTAGGGTATAGAGTGTAGGGTATAGGGTGTAGGTTATAGAGTGTAGGGTATAGAGTGTAGGGTATAGAGTATAGAGTGCAGGGTATAGAGTGTAGGGTATATAGTGTAGAGTATAGAGTGTAGGGTATAAAGTGTAGGGTGTAGAGTGTAGAGTGTAGGGTATAGAGTGTAGGGTATAGAGTGTAGGGTATAGAGTGTAGAGTGTAGGGTATAGAGTGTAGGGTATAGAGTGTAGAGTGTAGGGTATAGAGTGTAGAGTGTAGGGTATAGAGTGTAGGGTATAGAGTGTAGGGTATAGAGTGTAGGGTATAAAGTGTAGAGTGTAGGGTATAGAGTGTAGGGTATAGAGTGTAGGGTATATAGTGTAGGGTATAGAGTGTAGAGTGTAGGGTATAGAGTGTAGGGTATAGAGTGTAGGGTATAGAGTGTAGGGTATAGAGTGTAGAGTGTAGGGTATAGAGTGTAGGGTATAGAGTGTAGGGTGTAGAGTGTAGGGTATAGAGTGTAGGGTATAGAGTGTAGAGTGTAGGGTATAAAGTGTAGGGTATAGAGTGTAGGGTGTAGAGTGTAGGGTATAGAGTGTAGAGTGTAGGGTATAGAGTTTAGGGTATAGAGTGTATGGTATAGAGTGTAGATTGTAGGGTATAGAGTGTATAGTGTAGGGTATAGAGTGTAGGGTATAGAGTGTAGGGTATAGAGTGTAGGGTATAGAGTGTAGAGTGAAAGGTATAGAGTTTAGGGTATAGAGTGTATGGTATAGAGTGTAGAGTGTAGGGTATAGAGTGTATAGTGTAGGGTATAGAGTGTAGGGTATAGAGTGTAGGGTATAGAGTGTATGGTATAGAGTGTAGGGAATAGAGTGTAGAGTGTAGGGTATAGAGTGTAGGGTATAGAGTGTAGGGTGTAGAGTGTAGGGTATAGAGTGTAGGGTATAGAGTGTAGAGTGTAGGGTATAAAGTGTAGGGTATAGAGTGTAGGGTGTAGAGTGTAGGGTATAGAGTGTAGAGTGTAGGGTATAGAGTTTAGGGTATAGAGTGTATGGTATAGAGTGTAGATTGTAGGGTATAGAGTGTATAGTGTAGGGTATAGAGTGTAGGGTATAGAGTGTAGGGTATAGAGTGTAGGGTATAGAGTGTAGAGTGTAGGGTATAGAGTTTAGGGTATAGAGTGTATGGTATAGAGTGTAGAGTGTAGGGTATAGAGTGTATAGTGTAGAGTATAGAGTGTAGGGTATAGAGTGTAGGGTATAGAGTGTATGGTATAGAGTGTAGGGAATAGAGTGTAGAGTGTAGGGTATAGAGTGTATGGTATAGAGTGTAGGGTATAGAGTGTAGGGTGTAGAGTATAGAGTGTAGGGTATAGAGTGTAGGGTATAGAGTGTAGGGTATAGAATGTATGGTAAAGAGTGTAGGGAATAGAGTGTAGAGTGTAGGGTATAGAGTGTATGGTATAGAGTGTAGGGTATAGAGTGTAGAGGGTAGAGTGTAGGGTATAGAGTGTAGGGTATAGAGTGTAGGGTATAGAGTGTAGAGTGTAGGGCATAGAGTGTAGGGTATAGAGTGTAGGGTATAGAGTGTAGAGTGTAGGGATTAGAGTGTAGGGTATAGAGTGTAGGGTATAGAGTGTAGAGTGTAGGGTATAGAGTGTAGAATATAGAGTATAGAGTGTAGGGTATTGAGTGTAGGGTATAGAGTGTAAAGTGTAGAGTGTGGAGTATAGAGTGTAGAGTGTAGGGTATAGAGTGTAGGGTATAGAACGTAGGGTGTAGGGTATAGAGTGTAGGGTATAGAGTGTAGGGTATAGAGTGTAGAGTGTAGAGTATAGAGTGTATGGTATAGAGTGTAGGGTGTAGAGTGTAGGGTATAGAGTGTAGGGTATAGGGTGTAGGTTATAGAGTGTAGGGTATAGAGTGTAGGGTATAGAGTGTAGGGTATATAGTGTAGAGTATAGAGTGTAGGGTATAGAGTGTAGGGTATAGAGTGTAGGGTATAGAGTGTATGGTATAGAGTGTATGGTATACAGTGTAGAGTGTAGGGTATAGAGTGTATATTGTAGGGTATAGAGTGTAGGGTATAGAGTGTAGAGTGTAGGGTATAGAGTGTAGAGTGTAGGGTATAGAGTGTAGGGTATAGTGCATAGGGTATAGAGTGTAGGGTATAGGGTGTAGGTTATAGAGTGTAGGGTATAGAGTGTAGGGTATAGAGTATAGAGTGCAGGGTATAGAGTGTAGGGTATATAGTGTAGAGTATAGAGTGTAGGGTATAGAGTGTAGGGTGTAGAGTGTAGAGTGTAGGGTATAGAGTGTAGGGTATAGAGTGTAGGGTACAGAGTGTAGAGTGTAGGGTATAGAGTGTAGGGTATAGAGTGTAGAGTGTAGGGTATAGAGTGTAGGGTATAGAGTGTAGGGTATAGAGTGTAGGGTATAGAGTGTAGAGTGTAGGGTATAGAGTGTAAGGTATAGAGTGTAGGGTATATAGTGTAGGGTATAGAGTGTAGAGTGTAGGGTATAGAGTGTAGGGTATAGAGTGTAGGGTATAGAGTGTATGGAATAGAGTTTAGAGTGTAGAGTGTAGGGTATAGAGTGTAGGGTATAGAGTGTATGGTATAGAGTGTAGGGTATAGAGTGTGGGGTATAGAATGTAGGGTATAGAGTGTAGAGTGTAGGGATTAGAGTGTAGGGTATAGAGTGTAGGATATAGAGTGTATGGAATAGAGTGTAGGGTATAGAGTGAAGAGTGTAGGGTATAGAGTGTAGAGTATAGAGCGTAGGGTGTAGGGTATAGAGTGTAGGGTATAGAGTGTAGGGTATAGAGTGTATGGTATAGAGTGTAGGGTGTAGAGTGTAGGGCATAGAGTGTATGGTATAGAGTGTAGGGTGTAGAGTGTATAGTATAGAGTGTAGGGTATAGATTGTAGGGTATAGAGTTTAGAGTGTAGGGTATAGAGTGTAGAATATAGAGTGTAGAGTGTAGGGTATAGAGTGTAGGGTATATAGTGTACAGTATAGAGCGTATGATATAGAGTGTATGGTATATAGTGTAGGGTATAGAGTGTTTGGTATAGAGTGTAAGGTATAGAGTGTAGAGAGTAGGGTATAGATTTTAGAGTGTAGAGTGTAGGGTATAGAGTGTATGGTATAGAGTGCATGGAATAGAGTGTATGGTATAGAGTGTAGGGTGTAGAGTGTAGGGTATAGAGTGTAGAGTGTGGGGTATAGAGTGTAGAGTGTAGGGTATAGAGTGTATGATATAGAGTGTAGGGTATAGAGTGTAGGGTATAGATTGCAGGGTATAAAGTGTACGGTATAGAGTGTAGGGTATAGAGTGTAGAGTGTAGGGATTAGAGTGTAGGGTATAGAGTGTAGGATATAGAGTGTATGGAATAGAGTTTAGAGTGTAGAGTGTAGGGTATAGAGTGTAGGGTATAGAGTGTATGGTATAGAGTGTAGGGTATAGAGTGTGGGGTATAGAGTGTAGGGTATAGAGTGTAGAGTGTAGGGATTAGAGTGTAGGGTATAGAGTGTAGGATATAGAGTGTATGGAATAGAGTGTAGGGTATAGAGTGAAGAGTGTAGGGTATAGAGTGTAGAGTATAGAGCGTAGGGTGTAGGGTATAGAGTGTAGGGTATAGAGTGTAGGGTATCGAGTGTATGGTATAGAGTGTAGGGTGTAGAGTGTAGGGTATAGAGTGTAGGTTATAGAGTGTAGAGTGTAGGGCATAGAGTGTATGGTATAGAGTGTAGGGTGTAGAGTGTATAGTATAGAGTGTAGGGTATAGATTGTATGGTATAGAGTTTAGAGTGTAGGGTATAGAGTGTAGAATATAGAGTGTAGAGTGTAGGGTATAGAGTGTAGGGTATAGTGTGTAGGGTATAGAGTGTAGGGTATAGAGTGTACGGTATAGAGCGTATGATATAGAGTGTATGGTATATAGTGTAGGGTATAGAGTGTTTGGTATATAGTGTAAGGTATAGAGTGTAGAGAGTAGGGTATAGATTTTAGAGTGTAGAGTGTAGGGTATAGAGTGTAGGGTATAGAGTGCATGGAATAGAGTATATGGTATAGAGTGTAGGGTGTAGAGTGTAGGGTATAGAGTGTAGAGTGTGGGGTATAGAGTGTAGAGTGTAGGGTATAGAGCGTATGATATAGAGTGTAGGGTATAGAGTGTATGGTATAGATTGCAGGGTATAAAGTGTAGGGTATAGAGTGTAGGGTATAGAGTGTAGAGTGTAGGGTATAGAGTGTAGGGTATAGAGTGTATGGTATAGAGTGTATGGTATAGATTGTAGGGTATAGAGTGTAGGGTATAGAGTGTAGAGTGTAGGGTATAGAGTGTAGAAAGTAGGGTATAGGGTGTAGGGCATAGAGTGTAGAGTGTAGGGTATAGATTGTAGGGTATAGAGTGTAGATTGTATGGTATAAAGTGTAGGGTATAGAGTGTATAGTGTAGAGTATAGAGTGTAGAGTGTAGGGTATAGAGTGTAGGGTATAGAGTGTTGGGATATAGAGTGTAGGGTATAGAGTGTAGAGTATAGAGTGTAGGGTATAGAGTGTAGGGTATAGCGTGTAGGGTATAGAGTGTAGGGTATAGAGTATATAGTGTAGGGTATAGAGTGTAGGGTATAGAGTGTAGAGTGTAGGGTATAGAGTGTAGGGTATAGAGTATAGGGTATAGAGTGTAGGGTATAAAGTGTAGAGTGTAGGGTATAGAGTGTAGGGTATAGAGTGTAGGGTATAGAGTGTATGGTATAGAGTGTGGGGTGTAGAGTGTAGGGTATAGAGTGTAGGTTATAGAGTGTAGAGTGTAGGGCATAGAGTGTATGGTATAGAGTGTAGGGTGTAGAGTGTATAGTATAGAGTGTAGGGTATAGATTGTAGGGTATAGAGTTTAGAGTGTAGGGTATAGAGTGTAGAATATAGAGTGTAGAGTGTAGGGTATAGAGTGTAGGGTATATAGTGTACGGTATAGAGCGTATGATATAGAGTGTATGGTATATAGTGTAGGGTATAGAGTGTTTGGTATAGAGTGTATGGTATAGAGTGTAGAGAGTAGGGTATAGATTTTAGAGTGTAGAGTGTAGGGTATAGAGTGTAGGGTATAGAGTGCATGGAATAGAGTGTATGGTATAGAGTGTAGGGTGTAGAGTGTAGGGTATAGAGTGTAAAGTGTGGGGTATAGAGTGTAGAGTGTAGGGTATAGAGTGTATGATATAGAGTGTAGGGTATAGAGTGTATGGTATAGATTGCAGGGTATAAAGTGTACGGTATAGAGTGTAGGGTATAGAGTGTAGAGTGTAGGGTATAGAGTGTAGAAAGTAGGGTATAGTGTGTAGGGCATAGAGTGTAGAGTGTAGGGTATAGAGTGTAGGGTATAGAGTGTAGATTGTATGGTATAGAGTGTAGGGTATAGAGTGTATAGTGTAGAGTATAGAGTGTAGAGTGTAGGGTATAGAGTGTAGGGTATAGAGTGTTGGGATATAGAGTGTAGGGTATAGAGTGTAGAGTATAGAGTGTAGGGTATAGAGTGTAGGGTATAGCGTGTAGGGTATAGAGTGTAGGGTATAGAGTGTAGGGTATAGAGAGTAGGGTATAAAGTGTAGAGTGTAGGGTATAGAGTGTAGGGTATAGAGTGTAGGGTATAGAGTGTAGAGTGTAGAGTGTAGGGTATAGAGTGTAGAGTTTAGGGTATAGAGTGTAGGGTATAGAGTGTAGGGTTTAGAGTGTATGGTATAGAGTGTAGGGTATAGAGTGTAGAGTGTAGGGTATAGAGTGTAGGATATAGAGTGTAGGGTATAGAGTGTATGGTATAGAGTGTACGGTATAGAGTGTAGAGTGTAGGGTATAGAGTGTAGGGTATAGATTGTAGGGTATAGAGTGTATTGTATAGGGTATAGAGTGTATGGTGTAGAGTGTAGGGTATAGAGTGTATAGTGTAGGGTATAGAGTGTAAGGTATAGAGTGTAGGGTGTAGAGTGTAGAGTGTAGGGTATAGAGTGTATGGTATAGAGTGTAGGGTATAGAGTGTATGGTATAGAGTGTAGGGTATAGAGTGTAGAGTGTAGGGTACAGAGTGTAGTGTATAGAGTGTAGGGTATAGAGTGTAGAGTGTAGGGTATAGAGTTTAGGGTATAGAGTGTATGGTATAGAGTGTAGAGTGTAGGGTATAGAGTGTATAGTGTAGGGTATAGAGTGTAGGGTATAGAGTGTAGGGTATAGAGTGTATGGTATAGAGTGTAGGGAATAGAGTGTAGAGTGTAGGGTATAGAGTGTATGGTATAGCGTGTAGGGTATAGAGTGTAGAGTATAGAGTGTAGGGTATAGAGTGTAGGGTATAGAGTGTAGGGTATAGAGTGTATGGTATAGAGTTTAAGGAATAGAGTGTAGAGTGTAGGGTATAGAGTGTATGGTATAGAGTGCAGGGTATAGAGTGTAGAGGGTAGAGTGTAGGTATAGAGTGTAGGGTATAGAGTGTAGAGTGTAGGGTATAGAGTGTAGGGTATAGAGTGTAGGGTGTAGAGTGTAGGGTATAGAGTGTAGGGTATAGAGTGTAGAGTGTAGGGTATAAAGTGTAGGGTATAGAGTGTAGGGTGTAGAGTGTAGGGTATAGAGTGTAGAGTGTAGGGTATAGAGTTTAGGGTATAGAGTGTATGGTATAGAGTGTAGAGTGTAGGGTATAGAGTGTATAGTGTAGGGTATAGAGTGTAGGGTATAGAGAGTAGGGTATAGTGTTTAGGGTATAGAGTGTATGGTATAGAGTGTAGAGTGTAGGGTATAGAGTGTATAGTGTAGGGTATAGAGTGTAGGGTATAGATTGTATGGTATAGAGTGTAGGGAATAGAGTGTAGAGTGTAGGGTATAGAGTGTATGGTATAGAGTGTAGGGTATAGAGTGTAGGGTATAGAGTGTAGAGTATAGAGTGTAGGGTATAGAGTGTAGGGTATAGAGTGTAGGGTATAGAATGTATGGTATAGAGTGTAGGGAATAGAGTGTAGAGTGTAGGGTATAGAGTGTATGGTATAGAGTGTAGGGTATAGAGTGTAGAGTATAGAGTGTAGGGTATAGAGTGTAGGGTATAGAGTGTAGGGTATAGAGTGTATGGTATAGAGTTTAGGGAATAGAGTGTAGAGTGTAGGGTATAGAGTGTATGGTATAGAGTGCAGGGTATAGAGTGTAGAGGGTAGAGTGTAGGGTATAGAGTGTAGGGTATAGAGTGTAGAGTGTAGGGTATAGAGTGTCGGGTATAGAGTGTAGGGTGTAGAATGTAGGGTATAGAGTGTAGGGTATAGAGTGTAGAGTGTAGGGTATAAAGTGTAGGGTATAGAGTGTAGGGTGTAGAGTGTAGGGTATAGAGTGTAGAGTGTAGGGTATAGAGTTTAGGGTACAGAGTGTATGGTATAGAGTGTAGAGTGTAGGGTATAGAGTGTATAGTGTAGGGTATAGAGTGTAGGGTATAGAGTGTAGGGTATAGAGTGTAGGGTATAGAGTGTAGAGTGTAGGGTATAGAGTTTAGGGTATAGAGTGTATGGTATAGAGTGTAGAGTGTAGGGTATAGAGTGTATAGTGTAGGGTATAGAGTGTAGGGTATAGAGTGTATGGTATAGAGTGTAGGGAATAGAGTGTAGAGTGTAGGATATAGAGTGTATGGTATAGAGTGTAGGGTATAGAGTGTAGGGTATAGAGTGTAGAGTATAGAGTGTAGGGTATAGAGTGTAGGGCATAGAGTGTAGCGTATAGAATGTATGGTAAAGAGTGTAGGGAATAGAGTGTAGAGTGTAGGGTATAGAGTGTATGGTATAGAGTGTAGGGTATAGAGTGTAGAGGGTAGAGTGTAGGGTATAGAGTGTAGGGTATAGAGTGTAGGGTATAGAGTGTAGAGTGTAGGGCATAGAGTGTAGGGTATAGAGTGTAGGGTATAGAGTGTAGAGTGTAGGGATTAGAGTGTAGGGTATAGAGTGTAGGGTATAGAGTGTAGAGTGTAGGGTATAGAGTGTGGAATATAGAGTATAGAGTGTAGGGTATTGAGTGTAGGGTATAGAGTGTAAAGTGTAGAGTGTGGAGTATAGAGTGTAGAGTGTAGGGTATAGAGTGTAGGGTATAGAACGTAGGGTGTAGGGCATAGAGTGTAGGGTATAGAGTGTAGGGTATAGAGTGTAGAGTGTAGAGTATAGAGTGTATGGTATAGAGTGTAGGGTGTAGAGTGTAGGGTATAGAGTGTAGGGTATAGGGTGTAGGTTATAGAGTGTAGGGTATACAGTGTAGGGTATAGAGTGTAGGGTATATAGTGTAGAGTATAGAGTGTAGGGTATAGAGTGTAGGATATAGAGTGTAGGGTATAGAGTGTATGGTATACAGTGTAGAGTGTAGGGTATAGAGTGTATATTGTAGGGTATAGAGTGTAGGGTATAGAGTGTATGGTATAGAGTGTAGGGTATAGAGTGTAGAGTGTAGGGTATAGAGTGTAGGGTATAATGCGTAGGGTATAGAGTGTAGGGTATAGGGTGTAGGTTATAGAGTGTAGGGTATAGAGTGTAGGGTATAGAGTATAGAGTGCAGGGTATAGAGTGTAGGGTATATAGTGTAGAGTATAGAGTGTAGGGTATAGAGTGTAGGGTGTAGAGTGTAGAGTGTAGGGTATAGAGTGTAGGGTATAGAGTGTAGGGTATAGAGTGTAGAGTGTAGGGTATAGAGTGTAGGGTATAGAGTGTAGAGTGTAGGGTATAGAGTGTAGAGTGTAGGGTATAGAGTGTAGGGTATAGAGTGTAGGGTATAGAGTGTAGGGTATAGAGTGTAGAGTGTAGGGTATAGAGTGTAGGGTATAGAGTGTAGGGTATATAGTGTAGGGTATAGAGTGTAGAGTGTAGGGTATAGAGTGTAGGGTATAGAGTGTAGGGTATAGAGTGTAGGGTATAGAGTGTAGAGTGTAGGGTATAGAGTGTAGGGTATAGAGTGTAGGGTGTAGAGTGTAGGGTATAGAGTGTAGGGTATAGAGTGTAGAGTGTAGGGTATAAAGTGTAGGGTATAGAGTGTAGGGTGTAGAGTGTAGGGTATAGAGTGTAGAGTGTAGGGTATAGAGTTTAGGGTATAGAGTGTATGGTATAGAGTGTAGATTGTAGGGTATAGAGTGTATAGTGTAGGGTATAGAGTGTAGGGTATAGAGTGTAGGGTATAGAGTGTAGGGTATAGAGTGTAGAGTGTAAGGTATAGAGTTTAGGGTATAGAGTGTATGGTATAGAGTGTAGAGTGTAGGGTATAGAGTGTATAGTGTAGGGTATAGAGTGTAGGGTATAGAGTGTAGGGTATAGAGTGTATGGTATAGAGTGTAGGGAATAGAGTGTAGAGTGTAGGGTATAGAGTGTAGGGTATAGAGTGTAGGGTGTAGAGTGTAGGGTATAGAGTGTAGGGTATAGAGTGTAGAGTGTAGGGTATAAAGTGTAGGGTATAGAGTGTAGGGTGTAGAGTGTAGGGTATAGAGTGTAGAGTGTAGGGTATAGAGTTTAGGGTATAGAGTGTATGGTATAGAGTGTAGATTGTAGGGTATAGAGTGTATAGTGTAGGTTATAGAGTGTAGGGTATAGAGTGTAGGGTATAGAGTGTAGGGTATAGAGTGTAGAGTGTAGGGTATAGAGTTTAGGGTATAGAGTGTATGGTATAGAGTGTAGAGTGTAGGGTATAGAGTGTATAGTGTAGAGTATAGAGTGTAGGGTATAGAGTGTAGGGTATAGAGTGTATGGTATAGAGTGTAGGGAATAGAGTGTAGAGTGTAGGGTATAGAGTGTATGGTATAGAGTGTAGGGTATAGAGTGTAGGGTGTAGAGTATAGAGTGTAGGGTATAGAGTGTAGGGTATAGAGTGTAGGGTATAGAATGTATGGTAAAGAGTGTAGGGAATAGAGTGCAGAGTGTAGGGTATAGAGTGTATGGTATAGAGTGTAGGGTATAGAGTGTAGAGGGTAGAGTGTAGGGTATAGAGTGTAGGGTATAGAGTGTAGGGTATAGAGTGTAGAGTGTAGGGCATAGAGTGTAGGGTATAGAGTGTAGGGTATAGAGTGTAGAGTGTAGGGATTAGAGTGTAGGGTATAGAGTGTAGGGTATAGAGTGTAGAGTGTAGGGTATAGAGTGTAGAATATAGAGTATAGAGTGTAGGGTATTGAGTGTAGGGTATAGAGTGTAAAGTGTAGAGTGTGGAGTATAGAGTGTAGAGTGTAGGGTATAGAGTGTAGGGTATAGAACGTAGGGTGTAGGGTATAGAGTGTAGGGTATAGAGTGTAGGGTATAGAGTGTAGAGTGTAGAGTATAGAGTGTATGGTATAGAGTGTAGGGTGTAGAGTGTAGGGTATAGAGTGTAGGGTATAGGGTGTAGGTTATAGAGTGTAGGGTATAGAGTGTAGGGTATAGAGTGTAGGGTATATAGTGTAGAGTATAGAGTGTAGGGTATAGAGTGTAGGGTATAGAGTGTAGGGTATAGAGTGTATGGTATAGAGTGTATGGTATACAGTGTAGAGTGTAGGGTATAGAGTGTATATTGTAGGGTATAGAGTGTAGGGTATAGAGTGTAGAGTGTAGGGTATAGAGTGTAGAGTGTAGGGTATAGAGTGTAGGGTATAGTGCATAGGGTATAGAGTGTAGGGTATAGGGTGTAGGTTATAGAGTGTAGGGTATAGAGTGTAGGGTATAGAGTATAGAGTGCAGGGTATAGAGTGTAGGGTATATAGTGTAGAGTATAGAGTGTAGGGTATAGAGTGTAGGGTGTAGAGTGTAGAGTGTAGGGTATAGAGTGTAGGGTATAGAGTGTAGGGTATAGAGTGTAGAGTGTAGGGTATAGAGTGTAGGGTATAGAGTGTAGAGTGTAGGGTATAGAGTGTAGGGTATAGAGTGTAGGGTATAGAGTGTAGGGTATAGAGTGTAGAGTGTAGGGTATAGAGTGTAAGGTATAGAGTGTAGGGTATATAGTGTAGGGTATAGAGTGTAGAGTGTAGGGTATAGAGTGTAGGGTATAGAGTGTAGGGTATAGAGTGTATGGAATAGAGTTTAGAGTGTAGAGTGTAGGGTATAGAGTGTAGGGTATAGAGTGTATGGTATAGAGTGTAGGGTATAGAGTGTGGGGTATAGAGTGTAGGGTATAGAGTGTAGAGTGTAGGGATTAGAGTGTAGGGTATAGAGTGTAGGATATAGAGTGTATGGAATAGAGTGTAGGGTATAGAGTGAAGAGTGTAGGGTATAGAGTGTAGAGTATAGAGCGTAGGGTGTAGGGTATAGAGTGTAGGGTATAGAGTGTAGGGTATAGAGTGTATGGTATAGAGTGTAGGGTGTAGAGTGTAGGGTATAGAGTGTAGGTTATAGAGTGTAGAGTGTAGGGCATAGAGTGTATGGTATAGAGTGTAGGGTGTAGAGTGTATAGTATAGAGTGTAGGGTATAGATTGTATGGTATAGAGTTTAGAGTGTAGGGTATAGAGTGTAGAATATAGAGTGTAGAGTGTAGGGTATAGAGTGTAGGGTATAGAGTGTAGGGTATAGAGTGTAGGGTATAGAGTGTACGGTATAGAGCGTATGATATAGAGTGTATGGTATATAGTGTAGGGTATAGAGTGTTTGGTATATAGTGTAAGGTATAGAGTGTAGAGAGTAGGGTATAGATTTTAGAGTGTAGAGTGTAGGGTATAGAGTGTAGGGTATAGAGTGCATGGAATAGAGTATATGGTATAGAGTGTAGGGTGTAGAGTGTAGGGTATAGAGTGTAAAGTGTGGGGTATAGAGTGTAGAGTGTAGGGTATAGAGCGTATGATATAGAGTGTAGGGTATAGAGTGTATGGTATAGATTGCAGGGTATAAAGTGTAGGGTATAGAGTGTAGGGTATAGAGTGTAGAGTGTAGGGTATAGAGTGTAGGGTATAGAGTGTATGGTATAGAGTGTATGGTATAGATTGTAGGGTATAGAGTGTAGGGTATAGAGTGTAGAGTGTAGGGTATAGAGTGTAGAAAGTAGGGTATAGGGTGTAGGGCATAGAGTGTAGAGTGTAGGGTATAGATTGTAGGGTATAGAGTGTAGATTGTATGGTATAAAGTGTAGGGTATAGAGTGTATAGTGTAGAGTATAGAGTGTAGAGTGTAGGGTATAGAGTGTAGGGTATAGAGTGTTGGGATATAGAGTGTAGGGTATAGAGTGTAGAGTATAGAGTGTAGGGTATAGAGTGTAGGGAATAGCGTGTAGGGTATAGAGTGTAGGGTATAGAGTATATAGTGTAGGGTATAGAGTGTAGGGTATAGAGTGTAGAGTGTAGGGTATAGAGTGTAGGGTATAGAGTATAGGGTATAGAGTGTAGGGTATAAAGTGTAGAGTGTAGGGTATAGAGTGTAGGGTATAGAGTGTAGGGTATAGAGTGTATGGTATAGAGTGTGGGGTGTAGAGTGTAGGGTATAGAGTGTAGGTTATAGAGTGTAGAGTGTAGGGCATAGAGTGTATGGTATAGAGTGTAGGGTGTAGAGTGTATAGTATAGAGTGTAGGGTATAGATTGTAGGGTATAGAGTTTAGAGTGTAGGGTATAGAGTGTAGAATATAGAGTGTAGAGTGTAGGGTATAGAGTGTAGGGTATATAGTGTACGGTATAGAGCGTATGATATAGAGTGTATGGTATATAGTGTAGGGTATAGAGTGTTTGGTATAGAGTGTAAGGTATAGAGTGTAGAGAGTAGGGTATAGATTTTAGAGTGTAGAGTGTAGGGTATAGAGTGTATGGTATAGAGTGCATGGAATAGAGTGTATGGTATAGAGTGTAGGGTGTAGAGTGTAGGGTATAGAGTGTAGAGTGTGGGGTATAGAGTGTAGAGTGTAGGGTATAGAGTGTATGATATAGAGTGTAGGGTATAGAGTGTATGGTATAGATTGCAGGGTATAAAGTGTACGGTATAGAGTGTAGGGTATAGAGTGTAGAGTGTAGGGTATAGAGTGTAGAAAGTAGGGTATAGTGTGTAGGGCATAGAGTGTAGAGTGTAGGGTATAGAGTGTAGGGTATAGTGTGTAGATTGTATGGTATAGAGTGTAGGGTATAGAGTGTATAGTGTAGAGTATAGAGTGTAGAGTGTAGGGTATAGAGTGTAGGGTATAGAGTGTTGGGATATAGAGTGTAGGGTATAGAGTGTAGAGTATAGAGTGTAGGGTATAGAGTGTAGGGTATAGCGTGTAGGGTATAGAGTGTAGGGTATAGAGTGTAGGGTATAGAGAGTAGGGTATAAAGTGTAGAGTGTAGGGTATAGAGTGTAGGGTATAGAGTGTAGGGTATAGAGTGTAGAGTGTAGAGTGTAGGGTATAGAGTGTAGAGTTTAGGGTATAGAGTGTAGGGTATAGAGTGTAGGGTTTAGAGTGTATGGTATAGAGTGTAGGGTATAGAGTGTAGAGTGTAGGGCATAGAGTGTAGGATATAGAGTGTAGGGTATAGAGTGTATGGTATAGAGTGTACGGTATAGAGTGTAGAGTGTAGGGTATAGAGTGTAGGGTATAGATTGTAGGGTATAGAGTGTATTGTATAGGGTATAGAGTGTATGGTGTAGAGTGTAGGGTATAGAGTGTATAGTGTAGGGTATAGAGTGTAAGGTATAGAGTGTAGGGTGTAGAGTGTAGAGTGTAGGGTATAGAGTGTATGGTATAGAGTGTAGGGTATAGAGTGTATGGTATAGAGTGTAGGGTATAGAGTGTAGGGTATAGAGTGTAGAGTGTAGGGTACAGAGTGTAGTGTATAGAGTGTAGGGTATAGAGTGTAGAGTGTAGGTTATAGAGTTTAGGGTATAGAGTGTATGGTATAGAGTGTAGAGTGTAGGGTATAGAGTGTATAGTGTAGGGTATAGAGTGTAGGGTATAGAGTGTAGGGTATAGAGTGTATGGTATAGAGTGTAGGGAATAGAGTGTAGAGTGTAGGGTATAGAGTGTATGGTATAGCGTGTAGGGTATAGAGTGTAGAGTATAGAGTGTAGGGTATAGAGTGTAGGGTATAGAGTGTAGGGTATAGAGTGTATGGTATAGAGTTTAAGGAATAGAGTGTAGAGTGTAGGGTATAGAGTGTATGGTATAGAGTGCAGGGTATAGAGTGTAGAGGGTAGAGTGTAGGGTATAGAGTGTAGGGTATAGAGTGTAGAGTGTAGGGTATAGAGTGTAGGGTATAGAGTGTAGGGTGTAGAGTGTAGGGTATAGAGTGTAGGGTATAGAGTGTAGAGTGTAGGGTATAAAGTGTAGGGTATAGAGTGTAGGGTGTAGAGTGTAGGGTATAGAGTGTAGAGTGTAGGGTATAGAGTTTAGGGTATAGAGTGTATGGTATAGAGTGTAGAGTGTAGGGTATAGAGTGTATAGTGTAGGGTATAGAGTGTAGGGTATAGATTGTATGGTCTAGAGTGTAGGGAATAGAGTGTAGAGTGTAGGGTATAGAGTGTATGGTATAGAGTGTAGGGTACAGAGTGTAGGGTATAGAGTGTAGAGTATAGAGTGTAGGGTATAGAGTGTAGGGTATAGAGTGTAGGGTATAGAATGTATGGTATAGAGTGTAGGGAATAGAGTGTAGAGTGTAGGGTATAGAGTGTATGGTATAGAGTGTAGGGTATAGACTGTAGAGGGTAGAGTGTAGGGTATAGAGTGTAGGGTATAGAGTGTAGGGTATAGAGTGTAGAGTGTAGGGCATAGAGTGTAGGGTATAGAGTGTAGGGTATAGAGTGTAGAGTGTAGGGATTAGAGTGTAGGGTATAGAGTGTAGGGTATAGAGTGTAGAGTGTAGGGTATAGAGTGTAGAATATAGAGTATAGAGTGTAGGGTATAGAGTGTAAAGTGTAGAGTGTAGAGTATAGAGTGTAGAGTGTAGGGTATAGAGTGTAGGGTATAGAACGTAGGGTGTAGGGTATAGAGTGTAGGGTATAGAGTGTACGGTATAGAATGTAGAGTGTAGAGTATAGAGTGTATGGTATAGAGTGTAGGGTGTAGAGTGTAGGGTATAGAGTGTAGGGTATAGGGTGTAGGTTATAGAGTGTAGGGTATAGAGTGTAGGGTATAGAGTGTAGGGTATATAGTGTAGAGTATAGAGTGTAGGGTATAGAGTGTAGGGTATAGAGTGTAGGGTATAGAGTGTATGGTATACAGTGTAGAGTGTAGGGTATAGAGTGTATATTGTAGGGTATAGAGTGTAGGGTATAGAGTGTATGGTATAGAGTGTAGGGTATAGAGTGTAGAGTGTAGGGTATAGAGTGTAGGGTATAGTGCGTAGGGTATAGAGTGTAGGGTATAGGGTGTAGGTTATAGAGTGTAGGGTATAGAGTGTAGGGTATAGAGTATAGAGTGCAGGGTATAGAGTGTAGGGTATATAGTGTAGAGTATAGAGTGTAGGGTATAGAGTGTAGGGTGTAGAGTGTAGAGTGTAGGGTATAGAGTGTAGGGTATAGAGTGTAGGGTATAGAGTGTAGAGTGTAGGGTATAGAGTGTAGGGTATAGAGTGTAGAGTGTAGGGTATAGAGTGTAGAGTGTAGGGTATAGAGTGTAGGGTATAGAGTGTAGAGTGTAGGGTATAGAGTGTAGGGTATAGAGTGTAGGGTATATAGTGTAGGGTATAGAGTGTAGAGTGTAGGGTATAGAGTGTAGGGTATAGAGTGTAGGGTATAGAGTGTATGGAATAGAGTTTAGAGTGTAGAGTGTAGGGTATAGAGTGTAGGGTATAGAGTGTATGGTATAGAGTGTAGGGTATAGAGTGTGGGGTATAGAGTGTAGGGTATAGAGTGTAGAGTGTAGGGATTATAGTGTAGGGTATAGAGTGTAGGATATAGAGTGTATGGAATAGAGTGTAGGGTATAGAGTGAAGAGTGTAGGGTATAGAGTGTAGGGTATAGAGCGTAGGGTGTAGGGTATAGAGTGTAGGGTATAGAGTGTAGGGTATAGAGTGTATGGTATAGAGTGTAGGGTGTAGAGTGTAGGGTATAGAGTGTAGGTTATAGAGTGTAGAGTGTAGGGCATAGAGTGTATGGTATAGAGTGTAGGGTGTAGAGTGTATAGTATAGAGTGTAGGGTATAGATTGTATGGTATAGAGTTTGGAGTGTAGGGTATAGAGTGTAGAATATAGTGTAGAGTGTAGGGTATAGAGTGTAGGGTATAGAGTGTAGTGTACAGAGTGTATGGTATAGAGCGTATGATATAGAGTGTATGGTATATAGTGTAGGGTATAGAGTGTTTGGTATATAGTGTAAGGTATAGAGTGTAGAGAGTAGGGTATAGATTTTAGAGTGTAGAGTGTAGGGTATAGAGTGTAGGGTATAGAGTGCATGGAATAGAGTGTATGGTATAGAGTGTAGGGTGTAGAGTGTAGGGTATAGAGTGTAGAGTGTGGGGTATAGAGTGTAGAGTGTAGGGTATAGAGTGTGGAATATAGAGTATAGAGTGTAGGGTATTGAGTGTAGGGTATAGAGTGTAAAGTGTAGAGTGTGGAGTATAGAGTGTAGAGTGTAGGGTATAGAGTGTAGGGTATAGAACGTAGGGTGTAGGGTATAGAGTGTAGGGTATAGAGTGTAGGGTATAGATTGTATGGTATAGAGTTTGGAGTGTAGGGTATAGAGTGTAGAATATAGTGTAGAGTGTAGGGTATAGAGTGTAGGGTATAGAGTGTAGTGTACAGAGTGTATGGTATAGAGCGTATGATATAGAGTGTATGGTATATAGTGTAGGGTATAGAGTGTTTGGTATATAGTGTAAGGTATAGAGTGTAGAGAGTAGGGTATAGATTTTAGAGTGTAGAGTGTAGGGTATAGAGTGTAGGGTATAGAGTGCATGGAATAGAGTGTATGGTATGGAGTGTAGGGTGTAGAGTGTAGGGTATAGAGTGTAGAGTGTGGGGTATAGAGTGTAGAGTGTAGGGTATAGAGTGTGGAATATAGAGTATAGAGTGTAGGGTATTGAGTGTAGGGTATAGAGTGTAAAGTGTATGGTATAGAGTGTAGGGTGTAGAGTGTAGGGTATAGAGTGTAGGTTATAGAGTGTAGAGTGTAGGGCATAGAGTGTATGGTATAGAGTGTAGGGTGTAGAGTGTATAGTATAGAGTGTAGGGTATAGATTGTATGGTATAGAGTTTGGAGTGTAGGGTATAGAGTGTAGAATATAGTGTAGAGTGTAGGGTATAGAGTGTAGGGTATAGAGTGTAGTGTACAGAGTGTATGGTATAGAGCGTATGATATAGAGTGTATGGTATATAGTGTAGGGTATAGAGTGTTTGGTATATAGTGTAAGGTATAGAGTGTAGAGAGTAGGGTATAGATTTTAGAGTGTAGAGTGTAGGGTATAGAGTGTAGGGTATAGAGTGCATGGAATAGAGTGTATGGTATAGAGTGTAGGGTGTAGAGTGTAGGGTATAGAGTGTAGAGTGTGGGGTATAGAGTGTAGAGTGTAGGGTATAGAGTGTGGAATATAGAGTATAGAGTGTAGGGTATTGAGTGTAGGGTATAGAGTGTAAAGTGTAGAGTGTGGAGTATAGAGTGTAGAGTGTAGGGTATAGAGTGTAGGGTATAGAACGTAGGGTGTAGGGTATAGAGTGTAGGGTATAGAGTGTAGGGTATAGAGTGTAGAGTGTAGAGTATAGAGTGTATGGTATAGAGTGTAGGGTGTAGAGTGTAGGGTATAGAGTGTAGGGTATAGGGTGTAGGTTATAGAGTGTAGGGTATAGAGTGTAGGGTATAGAGTGTAGGGTATATAGTGTAGAGTATAGAGTGCAGGGTATAGAGTGTAGGGTATAGAGTGTAGGGTATAGAGTGTATGGTATACAGTGTAGAGTGTAGGGTATAGAGTGTATATTGTAGGGTATAGAGTGTAGGGTATAGAGTGTATGGTATAGAGTGTAGGGTATAGAGTGTAGAGTGTAGGGTATAGAGTGTAGGGTATAATGCGTAGGGTATAGAGTGTAGGGTATAGGGTGTAGGTTATAGAGTGTAGGGTATAGAGTGTAGGGTATAGAGTATAGAGTGCAGGGTATAGAGTGTAGGGTATATAGTGTAGAGTATAGAGTGTAGGGTATAGAGTGTAGGGTGTAGAGTGTAGAGTGTAGGGTATAGAGTGTAGGGTATAGAGTGTAGGGTATAGAGTGTAGAGTGTAGGGTATAGAGTGTAGGGTATAGAGTGTAGAGTGTAGGGTATAGAGTGTAGAGTGTAGGGTATAGAGTGTAGGGTATAGAGTGTAGGGTATAGAGTGTAGGGTATAGAGTGTAGAGTGTAGAGTATAGAGTGTAGGGTATAGAGTGTAGGGTATATAGTGTAGGGTATAGAGTGTAGAGTGTAGGGTATAGAGTGTAGGGTATAGAGTGTAGGGTATAGAGTGTAGGGTATAGAGTGTAGAGTGTAGGGTATAGAGTGTAGGGTATAGAGTGTAGGGTGTAGAGTGTAGGGTATAGAGTGTAGGGTATAGAGTGTAGAGTGTAGGGTATAAAGTGTAGGGTATAGAGTGTAGGGTGTAGAGTGTAGGGTATAGAGTGTAGAGTGTAGGGTATAGAGTTTAGGGTATAGAGTGTATGGTATAGAGTGTAGATTGTAGGGTATAGAGTGTATAGTGTAGGGTATAGAGTGTAGGGTATAGAGTGTAGGTTATAGAGTGTAGGGTATAGAGTGTAGAGTGTAGGGTATAGAGTTTAGGGTATAGAGTGTATGGTATAGAGTGTAGAGTGTAGGGTATAGAGTGTATAGTGTAGGGTATAGAGTGTAGGGTATAGAGTGTAGGGTATAGAGTGTATGGTATAGAGTGTAGGGAATAGAGTGTAGAGTGTAGGGTATAGAGTGTATGGTATAGAGTGTAGGGTATAGAGTGTAGGGTATAGAGTGTAGAGTATAGAGTGTAGGGTATAGAGTGTAGGGTATAGAGTGTAGGGTATATAATGTATGGTAAAGAGTGTAGGGAATAGAGTGTAGAGTGTAGGGTATAGAGTGTATGGTATAGAGTGTAGGGTATAGAGTGTAGAGGGTAGAGTGTAGGGTATAGAGTGTAGGGTATAGAGTGTAGGGTATAGAGTGTAGAGTGTAGGGCATAGAGTGTAGGGTATAGAGTGTAGGGTATAGAGTGTAGAGTGTAGGGATTAGAGTGTAGGGTATAGAGTGTAGGGTATAGAGTGTAGAGTGTAGGGTATAGAGTGTAGAATATAGAGTATAGAGTGTAGGGTATTGAGTGTAGGGTATAGAGTGTAAAGTGTAGAGTGTGGAGTATAGAGTGTAGAGTGTAGGGTATAGAGTGTAGGGTATAGAACGTAGGGTGTAGGGTATAGAGTGTAGGGTATAGAGTGTAGGGTATAGAGTGTAGGGTATAGAGTGTAGAGTGTAGAGTGTAGAGTATAGAGTGTATGGTATAGAGTGTAGGGTGTAGAGTGTAGGGTATAGAGTGTAGGGTATAGAGTGTAGGGTATAGAGTGTATGGAATAGAGTTTAGAGTGTAGAGTGTAGGGTATAGAGTGTAGGGTATAGAGTGTATGGTATAGAGTGTAGGGTATAGAGTGTGGGGTATAGAGTGTAGGGTATAGAGTGTAGAGTGTAGGGATTATAGTGTAGGGTATAGAGTGTAGGATATAGAGTGTATGGAATAGAGTGTAGGGTATAGAGTGAAGAGTGTAGGGTATAGAGTGTAGGGTATAGAGCGTAGGGTGTAGGGTATAGAGTGTAGGGTATAGAGTGTAGGGTATAGAGTGTATGGTATAGAGTGTAGGGTGTAGGGTGTAGGGTATAGAGTGTAGGTTATAGAGTGTAGAGTGTAGGGCATAGAGTGTATGGTATAGAGTGTAGGGTGTAGAGTGTATAGTATAGAGTGTAGGGTATAGATTGTATGGTATAGAGTTTGGAGTGTAGGGTATAGAGTGTAGAATATAGTGTAGAGTGTAGGGTATAGAGTGTAGGGTATAGAGTGTAGTGTACAGAGTGTATGGTATAGAGCGTATGATATAGAGTGTATGGTATATAGTGTAGGGTATAGAGTGTTTGGTATATAGTGTAAGGTATAGAGTGTAGAGAGTAGGGTATAGATTTTAGAGTGTAGAGTGTAGGGTATAGAGTGTAGGGTATAGAGTGCATGGAATAGAGTGTATGGTATAGAGTGTAGGGTGTAGAGTGTAGGGTATAGAGTGTAGAGTGTGGGGTATAGAGTGTAGAGTGTAGGGTATAGAGTGTGGAATATAGAGTATAGAGTGTAGGGTATTGAGTGTAGGGTATAGAGTGTAAAGTGTAGAGTGTGGAGTATAGAGTGTAGAGTGTAGGGTATAGAGTGTAGGGTATAGAACGTAGGGTGTAGGGTATAGAGTGTAGGGTATAGAGTGTAGGGTATAGATTGTATGGTATAGAGTTTGGAGTGTAGGGTATAGAGTGTAGAATATAGTGTAGAGTGTAGGGTATAGAGTGTAGGGTATAGAGTGTAGTGTACAGAGTGTATGGTATAGAGCGTATGATATAGAGTGTATGGTATATAGTGTAGGGTATAGAGTGTTTGGTATATAGTGTAAGGTATAGAGTGTAGAGAGTAGGGTATAGATTTTAGAGTGTAGAGTGTAGGGTATAGAGTGTAGGGTATAGAGTGCATGGAATAGAGTGTATGGTATGGAGTGTAGGGTGTAGAGTGTAGGGTATAGAGTGTAGAGTGTGGGGTATAGAGTGTAGAGTGTAGGGTATAGAGTGTGGAATATAGAGTATAGAGTGTAGGGTATTGAGTGTAGGGTATAGAGTGTAAAGTGTATGGTATAGAGTGTAGGGTGTAGAGTGTAGGGTATAGAGTGTAGGTTATAGAGTGTAGAGTGTAGGGCATAGAGTGTATGGTATAGAGTGTAGGGTGTAGAGTGTATAGTATAGAGTGTAGGGTATAGATTGTATGGTATAGAGTTTGGAGTGTAGGGTATAGAGTGTAGAATATAGTGTAGAGTGTAGGGTATAGAGTGTAGGGTATAGAGTGTAGTGTACAGAGTGTATGGTATAGAGCGTATGATATAGAGTGTATGGTATATAGTGTAGGGTATAGAGTGTTTGGTATATAGTGTAAGGTATAGAGTGTAGAGAGTAGGGTATAGATTTTAGAGTGTAGAGTGTAGGGTATAGAGTGTAGGGTATAGAGTGCATGGAATAGAGTGTATGGTATAGAGTGTAGGGTGTAGAGTGTAGGGTATAGAGTGTAGAGTGTGGGGTATAGAGTGTAGAGTGTAGGGTATAGAGTGTGGAATATAGAGTATAGAGTGTAGGGTATTGAGTGTAGGGTATAGAGTGTAAAGTGTAGAGTGTGGAGTATAGAGTGTAGAGTGTAGGGTATAGAGTGTAGGGTATAGAACGTAGGGTGTAGGGTATAGAGTGTAGGGTATAGAGTGTAGGGTATAGAGTGTAGAGTGTAGAGTATAGAGTGTATGGTATAGAGTGTAGGGTGTAGAGTGTAGGGTATAGAGTGTAGGGTATAGGGTGTAGGTTATAGAGTGTAGGGTATAGAGTGTAGGGTATAGAGTGTAGGGTATATAGTGTAGAGTATAGAGTGCAGGGTATAGAGTGTAGGGTATAGAGTGTAGGGTATAGAGTGTATGGTATACAGTGTAGAGTGTAGGGTATAGAGTGTATATTGTAGGGTATAGAGTGTAGGGTATAGAGTGTATGGTATAGAGTGTAGGGTATAGAGTGTAGAGTGTAGGGTATAGGGTGTAGGGTATAATGCGTAGGGTATAGAGTGTAGGGTATAGGGTGTAGGTTATAGAGTGTAGGGTATAGAGTGTAGGGTATAGAGTATAGAGTGCAGGGTATAGAGTGTAGGGTATATAGTGTAGAGTATAGAGTGTAGGGTATAGAGTGTAGGGTGTAGAGTGTAGAGTGTAGGGTATAGAGTGTAGGGTATAGAGTGTAGGGTATAGAGTGTAGAGTGTAGGGTATAGAGTGTAGGGTATAGAGTGTAGAGTGTAGGGTATAGAGTGTAGAGTGTAGGGTATAGAGTGTAGGGTATAGAGTGTAGGGTATAGAGTGTAGGGTATAGAGTGTAGAGTGTAGAGTATAGAGTGTAGGGTATAGAGTGTAGGGTATATAGTGTAGGGTATAGAGTGTAGAGTGTAGGGTATAGAGTGTAGGGTATAGAGTGTAGGGTATAGAGTGTAGGGTATAGAGTGTAGAGTGTAGGGTATAGAGTGTAGGGTATAGAGTGTAGGGTGTAGAGTGTAGGGTATAGAGTGTAGGGTATAGAGTGTAGAGTGTAGGGTATAAAGTGTAGGGTATAGAGTGTAGGGTGTAGAGTGTAGGGTATAGAGTGTAGAGTGTAGGGTATAGAGTTTAGGGTATAGAGTGTATGGTATAGAGTGTAGATTGTAGGGTATAGAGTGTATAGTGTAGGGTATAGAGTGTAGGGTATAGAGTGTAGGTTATAGAGTGTAGGGTATAGAGTGTAGAGTGTAGGGTATAGAGTTTAGGGTATAGAGTGTATGGTATAGAGTGTAGAGTGTAGGGTATAGAGTGTATAGTGTAGGGTATAGAGTGTAGGGTATAGAGTGTATGGTATAGAGTGTAGGGAATAGAGTGTAGAGTGTAGGGTATAGAGTGTATGGTATAGAGTGTAGGGTATAGAGTGTAGGGTATAGAGTGTAGAGTATAGAGTGTAGGGTATAGAGTGTAGGGTATAGAGTGTAGGGTATATAATGTATGGTAAAGAGTGTAGGGAATAGAGTGTAGAGTGTAGGGTATAGAGTGTATGGTATAGAGTGTAGGGTATAGAGTGTAGAGGGTAGAGTGTAGGGTATAGAGTGTAGGGTATAGAGTGTAGGGTATAGAGTGTAGAGTGTAGGGCATAGAGTGTAGGGTATAGAGTGTAGGGTATAGAGTGTAGAGTGTAGGGATTAGAGTGTAGGGTATAGAGTGTAGGGTATAGAGTGTAGAGTGTAGGGTATAGAGTGTAGAATATAGAGTATAGAGTGTAGGGTATTGAGTGTAGGGTATAGAGTGTAAAGTGTAGAGTGTGGAGTATAGAGTGTAGAGTGTAGGGTATAGAGTGTAGGGTATAGAACGTAGGGTGTAGGGTATAGAGTGTAGGGTATAGAGTGTAGGGTATAGAGTGTAGGGTATAGAGTGTAGAGTGTAGAGTGTAGAGTATAGAGTGTATGGTATAGAGTGTAGGGTGTAGAGTGTAGGGTATAGAGTGTAGGGTATAGGGTGTAGGTTATAGAGTGTAGGGTATAGAGTGTAGTGTATAGAGTGTAGGGTATATAGTGTAGAGTATAGAGTGTAGGGTATAGAGTGTAGGGTATAGAGTGTAGGGTATAGAGTGTATGGTATACAGTGTAGAGTGTAGGGTATAGATTGTATATTGTAGGGTATAGAGTGTAGGGTATAGAGTGTATGGTATAGAGTGTAGGGTATAGAGTGTAGAGTGTAGGGTATAGAGTGTAGGGTATAGTGCGTAGGGTATAGAGTGTAGGGTATAGGGTGTAGGTTATAGAGTGTAGGGTATAGAGTGTAGGGTATAGAGTATAGAGTGCAGGGTATAGAGTGTAGGGTATATAGTGTAGAGTATAGAGTGTAGGGTATAGAGTGTAGGGTGTAGAGTGTAGAGTGTAGGGTATAGAGTGTAGGGTATAGAGTGTAGGGTATAGAGTGTAGAGTGTAGGGTATAGAGTGTAGGGTATAGAGTGTAGAGTGTAGGGTATAGAGTGTAGAGTGTAGGGTGTAGAGTGTAGGGTATAGAGTGTAGGGTATAGAGTGTAGGGTATAGAGTGTAAGGTATAGAGTGTAGGGTATATAGTGTAGGGTATAGAGTGTAGAGTGTAGGGTATAGAGTGTAGGGTATAGAGTGTAGGTTATAGAGTGTATGGAATAGAGTTTAGAGTGTAGAGTGTAGGGTATAGAGTGTAGGGTATAGAGTGTATGGTATAGAGTGTAGGGTATAGAGTGTGGGGCATAGAGTGTAGGGTATAGAGTGTAGAGTGTAGGGATTAGAGTGTAGGGTATAGAGTGTAGGATATAGAGTGTATGGAATAGAGTGTAGGGTATAGAGTGTAGAGTATAGAGCGTAGGGTGTAGGGTATAGAGTGTAGGGTATAGAGTGTACGGTATAGAGTGTATGGTATAGAGTGTAGGGTGTAGAGTGTAGGGTATAGAGTGTAGGATATAGAGTGTATGGAATAGAGTGTAGGGTATAGAGTGTAGAGTATAGAGCGTAGGGTGTAGGGTATAGAGTGTAGGGTATAGAGTGTACGGCATAGAGTGTATGGTATAGAGTGTAGGGTGTAGAGTGTAGGGTATAGAGTGTAGGTTATAGAGTGTAGAGTGTAGGGCATAGAGTGTATGGTATAGAGTGTAGGGTGTAGAGTGTATAGTATAGAGTGTAGGGTATAGATTGTATGGTATAGAGTTTAGAGTGTAGGGTATAGAGTGTAGAATATAGAGTGTAGAGTGTAGGGTATAGAGTGTAGGGTATAGAGTGTAGGGTATAGAGTGTAGGGTATAGAGTGTATGGTATAGAGCGTATGATATATAGTGTATGGTATATAGTGTAGGGTATAGAGTGTTTGGTATATAGTGTAAGGTATAGAGTGTAGAGAGTAGGGTATAGATTTTAGAGTGTAGAGTGTAGGGTATAGAGTGTAGGGTATAGAGTGCATGGAATAGAGTGTATGGTATAGAGTGTAGGGTGTAGAGTGTAGGGTATAGAGTGTAGAGTGTGGGGTATAGAGTGTAGAGTGTAGGGTATAGAGCGTATGATATAGAGTGTAGGGTATAGAGTGTATGGTATAGATTGCAGGGTATAAAGTGTAGGGTATAGAGTGTAGGGTATAGAGTGTAGAGTGTAGGGTATAGAGTGTAGGGTATAGAGTGAATGGTATAGAGTGTATGGTATAGATTGTAGGGTATAGAGTGTAGGGTATAGAGTGTAGAGTGTAGGGTATAGAGTGTAGAAAGTAGGGTATAGTGTGTAGGGCATAGAGTGTAGAGTGTAGGGTATAGATTGTAGGGTATAGAGTGTAGATTGTATGGTATAAAGTGTAGGGTATAGAGTGTATAGTGTAGAGTATAGAGTGTAGAGTGTAGGGTATAGAGTGTAGGGTATAGAGTGTTGGGATATAGAGTGTAGGGTATAGAGTGTAGAGTATAGAGTGTAGGGTATAGAGTGTAGGGTATAGCGTGTAGGGTATAGAGTGTAGGGTATAGAGTATATAGTGTAGGGTATAGAGTGTAGGGTATAGAGTGTAGAGTGTAGGGTATAGAGTGTAGGGTGTAGAGTATAGGGTATAGAGTGTAGGGTATAAAGTGTAGAGTGTAGGGTATAGAGTGTAGGGTATAGAGTGTAGGGTATAGAGTGTATGGTATAGAGTGTAGGGTGTAGAGTGTAGGGTATAGAGTGTAGGTTATAGAGTGTAGAGTGTAGGGCATAGAGTGTATGGTATAGAGTGTAGGGTGTAGAGTGTATAGTATAGAGTGTAGGGTATAGATTGTATGGTATAGAGTTTAGAGTGTAGGGTATAGAGTGTAGAATATAGAGTGTAGAGTGTAGGGTATAGAGTGTACGGTATAGAGCGTACAATATAGAGTGTATGGTATATAGTGTAGGGTATAGAGTGTTTGGTATAGAGTGTAAGGTATAGAGTGTAGAGAGTAGGGTATAGATTTTAGAGTGTAGAGTGTAGGGTATAGAGTGTAGGGTATAGAGTGCATGGAATAGAGTGTATGGTATAGAGTGTAGGGTGTAGAGTGTAGGGTATAGAGTGTAGAGTGTGGGGTATAGAGTGTAGAGTGTAGGGTATAGAGTGTATGATATAGAGTGTAGGGTATAGAGTGTATGGTATAGATTGCAGGGTATAAAGTGTACGGTATAGAGTGTAGGGTATAGAGTGTAGAGTGTAGGGTATAGAGTGTAGGGTATAGAGTGTAGAGTGTAGGGTATAGAGTGTAGGGTATAGAGTGTAGAGTGTAGGGTATAGAGTGTAGAAAGTAGGGTATAGTGTGTAGGGCATAGAGTGTAGAGTGTAGGGTATAGAGTGTAGGGTATAGAGTGTAGATTGTATGGTATAGAGTGTAGGGTATAGAGTGTATAGTGTAGAGTATAGAGTGTAGAGTGTAGGGTATAGAGTGTAGGGTATAGAGTGTTGGGATATAGAGTGTAGGGTATAGAGTGTAGAGTATAGAGTGTAGGGTATAGAGTGTAGGGTATAGCGTGTAGGGTATAGAGTGTAGGGTATAGAGTGTAGGGTATAGAGAGTAGGGTATAAAGTGTAGAGTGTAGGGTATAGAGTGTAGGGTATAGAGTGTAGAGTGTAGAGTGTAGGGTATAGAGTGTAGAGTTTAGGGTATAGAGTGTAGGGTATAGAGTGTAGGGTTTAGAGTGTATGGTATAGAGTGTAGGGTATAGAGTGTAGAGTGTAGGGTATAGAGTGTAGGATATAGAGTGTAGGGTATAGAGTGTATGGTATAGAGTGTACAGTATAGAGTGTAGAGTGTAGGGTATAGAGTGTAGGGTATAGATTGTAGGGTATAGAGTGTATTGTATAGGGTATAGAGTGTATGGTGTAGAGTGTAGGGTATAGAGTGTATAGTGTAGGGTATAGAGTGTAAGGTATAGAGTGTAGGGTATAGAGTGTAGAGTGTAGGGTATAGAGTGTATAGTATAGAGTGTAGGGTATAGAGTGTATGGTATAGAGTGTAGGGTATAGAGTGTAGAGTGTAGGGTACAGAGTGTAGTGTATAGAGTGTAGGGTATAGAGTGTAGAGTGTAGGGTATAGAGTTTAGGGTATAGAGTGTATGGTATAGAGTGTATGGTATAGAGTGTAGGGAATAGAGTGTAGAGTGTAGGGTATAGAGTGTATGGTATAGAGTGTAGGGTATAGAGTGTAGAGTATAGAGTGTAGGGTATAGAGTGTAGGGTATAGAGTGTAGGGTATAGAGTGTATGGTATAGAGTTTAGGGAATAGAGTGTAGAGTGTAGGGTATAGAGTGTATGGTATAGAGTGCAGGGTATAGAGTGTAGAGGGTAGAGTGTAGGGTATAGAGTGTAGGGTATAGAGTGTAGAGTGTAGGGTATAGAGTGTAGGGTATAGAGTGTAGGGTGTAGAGTGTAGGGTATAGAGTGTAGGGTATAGAGTGTAGAGTGTAGGGTATAAAGTGTAGGGTATAGAGTGTAGGGTGTAGAGTGTAGGGTATAGAGTGTAGAGTGTAGGGTATAGAGTTTAGGGTATAGAGTGTATGGTATAGAGTGTAGAGTGTAGGGTATAGAGTGTATAGTGTAGGGTATAGAGTGTAGGGTATAGAGTGTAGGGTATAGAGTGTAGAGTGTAGGGTATAGAGCTTAGGGTATAGAGTGTATGGTATAGAGTGTAGAGTGTAGGGTATAGAGTGTATAGTGTAGGGTATAGAGTGTAGGGTATAGAGTGTAGTGTATAGAGTGTATGGTATAGAGTGTAGGGAATAAAGTGTAGAGTGTAGGGTATAGAGTGTATGGTATAGAGTGTAGGGTATAGAGTGTAGGGTATAGAGTGTAGAGTATAGAGTGTAGGGTATAGAGTGTAGGGTATAGAGTGTAGGGTATAGAATGTATGGTATAGAGTGTAGGGAATAGAGTGTAGAGTGTAGGGTATAGAGTGTATGGTATAGAGTGTAGGGTGTAGAGTGTAGGGTATAGAGTGTAGGGTATAGGGTGTAGGTTATAGAGTGTAGGGTATAGAGTGTAGAGTGTAGGGCATAGAGTGTAGGGTATAGAGTGTAGGGTATAGAGTGTAGAGTGTAGGGATTAGAGTGTAGGGTATAGAGTGTAGGGTATAGAGTGTAGAGTGTAGGGTATAGAGTGTAGAATATAGAGTATAGAGTGTAGGGTATAGAGTGTAGGGTATAGAGTGTAAAGTGTAGAGTGTAGAGTATAGAGTGTAGAGTGTAGGGTATAGAGTGTATGGTATAGAGTGTAGGGAATAGAGTGTAGAGTGTAGGGTATAGAGTGTATGGTATAGAGTGTAGAGTGTAGGGTATAGAGTGTATAGTGTAGGGTATAGAGTGTAGGGTATAGAGTGTAGGGTATAGAGTGTATGGTATAGAGTGTAGGGAATAGAGTGTAGAGTGTAGGGTATAGAGTGTATGGTATAGAGTGTAGGGTATAGAGTGTAGAGTATAGAGTGTAGGGTATAGAGTGTAGGGTATAGAGTGTAGGGTATAGAGTGTATGGTATAGAGTTTAGGGAATAGAGTGTAGAGTGTAGGGTATAGAGTGTATGGTATAGAGTGCAGGGTATAGAGTGTAGAGGGTAGAGTGTAGGTTATAGAGTGTAGGGTATAGAGTGTAGAGTGTAGGGTATAGAGTGTAGGGTATAGAGTGTAGGGTGTAGAGTGTAGGGTATAGAGTGTAGGGTATAGAGTGTAGAGTGTAGGGTATAAAGTGTAGGGTATAGAGTGTAGGGTGTAGAGTGTAGGGTATAGAGTGTAGAGTGTAGGGTATAGAGTTTAGGGTATAGAGTGTATGGTATAGAGTGTAGAGTGTAGGGTATAGAGTGTATAGTGTAGGGTATAGAGTGTAGGGTATAGAGTGTAGGGTATAGAGTGTAGAGTGTAGGGTATAGAGTTTAGGGTATAGAGTGTATGGTATAGAGTGTAGAGTGTAGGGTATAGAGTGTATAGTGTAGGGTATAGAGTGTAGGGTATAGAGTGTAGGGTATAGAGTGTATGGTATAGAGTGTAGGGAATAGAGTGTAGAGTGTAGGGTATAGAGTGTATGGTATAGAGTGTAGGGTATAGAGTGTAGGGTATAGAGTGTAGAGTATAGAGTGTAGGGTATAGAGTGTAGGGTATAGAGTGTAGGGTATAGAATGTATGGTATAGAGTGTAGGGAATATAGTGTAGAGTGTAGGGTATAGAGTGTATGGTATAGAGTGTAGGGTATAGAGTGTAGAGGGTAGAGTGTAGGGTATAGAGTGTAGGGTATAGAGTGTAGGGTATAGAGTGTAGAGTGTAGGGCGTAGAGTGTAGGGTATAGAGTGTAGGGTATAGAGTGTAGAGTGTAGGGATTAGAGTGTAGGGTATAGAGTGTAGGGTATAGAGTGTAGAGTGTAGGGTATAGAGTGTAGAATATAGAGTATAGAGTGTAGGGTATAGAGTGTAGGGTATAGAGTGTAAAGTGTAGAGTATAGAGTGTAGAGTGTAGGGTATAGAGTGTAGGGTATAGAACGTAGGGTGTAGGGTATAGAGTGTAGGGTATAGAGTGTAGGGTATAGAGTGTAGAGTGTCGAGTATAGAGTGTATGGTATAGAGTGTAGGGTGTAGAGTGTAGAGTATAGAGTGTAGGGTATAGGGTGTAGGTTATAGAGTGTAGGGTATAGAGTGTATGGTATAGAGTGTAGGGTATATAGTGTAGAGTATAGAGTGTAGGGTATAGAGTGTAGGGTATAGAGTGTAGGGTATAGAGTGTATGGTATACAGTGTAGAGTGTAGGGTATAGAGTGTATATTGTAGGGTATAGAGTGTAGGGTATAGAGTGTATGGTATAGAGTGTAGGGTATAGAGTGTAGAGTGTAGAGTATAGAGTGTAGGGTATAGTGCGTAGGGTATAGAGTGTAGGGTATAGGGTGTAGGTTATAGAGTGTAGGGTATAGAGTGTAGGGTATAGAGTATAGAGTGCAGGGTATAGAGTGTAGGGTATATAGTGTAGAGTATAGAGTGTAGGGTATAGAGTGTAGGGTGTAGAGTGTAGAGTGTAGGGTATAGAGTGTAGGGTATAGAGTGTAGGGTATAGAGTGTAGAGTGTAGGGTATAGAGTGTAGGGTATAGAGTGTAGAGTGTAGGGTATAGAGTGTAGTGTGTAGGGTATAGAGTGTAGGGTATAGAGTGTAGGGTATAGAGTGTAGGGTATAGAGTGTAGAGTGTAGGGTATAGAGTGTAGGGTATAGAGTGTAGGGTATATAGTGTAGGGTATAGAGTGTAGAGTGTAGGGTATAGAGTGTAGGGTATAGAGTGTAGGGTATAGAGTGTATGGAATAGAGTTTAGAGTGTAGAGTGTAGGGTATAGAGTGTAGGGTATAGAGTGTATGGTATAGAGTGTAGGGTATAGAGTGTGGGGTATAGAGTGTAGGGTATAGAGTGTAGAGTGTAGGGATTATAGTGTAGGGTATAGAGTGTAGGATATAGAGTGTATGGAATAGAGTGTAGGGTATAGAGTGAAGAGTGTAGGGTATAGAGTGTAGGGTATAGAGCGTAGGGTGTAGGGTATAGAGTGTAGGGTATAGAGTGTAGGGTATAGAGTGTATGGTATAGAGTGTAGGGTGTAGAGTGTAGGGTATAGAGTGTAGGTTATAGAGTGTAGAGTGTAGGGCATAGAGTGTATGGTATAGAGTGTAGGGTGTAGAGTGTATAGTATAGAGTGTAGGGTATAGATTGTATGGTATAGAGTTTAGAGTGTAGGGTATAGAGTGTAGAATATAGAGTGTAGAGTGTAGGGTATAGAGTGTAGGGTATAGAGTGTAGGGTATAGAGTGTATGGTATAGAGCGTATGATATAGAGTGTATGGTATATAGTGTAGGGTATAGAGTGTTTGGTATATAGTGTAAGGTATAGAGTGTAGAGAGTAGGATATAGATTTTAGAGTGTAGAGTGTAGGGTATAGAGTGTAGGGTATAGAGTGCATGGAATAGAGTGTATGGTATAGAGTGTAGGGTGTAGAGTGTAGGGTATAGAGTGTAGAGTGTGGGGTATAGAGTGTAGAGTGTAGGGTATAGAGTGTATGATATAGAGTGTAGGGTATAGAGTGTATGGTATAGATTGCAGGGTATAAAGTGTAGGGTATAGAGTGTAGGGTATAGAGTGTAGAGTGTAGGGTATAGAGTGTAGGGTATAGAGTGTATGGTATAGAGTGTATGGTATAGATTGTAGGGTATAGAGTGTAGGGTATAGAGTGTAGAGTGTAGGGTATAGAGTGTAGAAAGTAGGGTATAGTGTGTAGGGCATAGAGTGTAGAGTGTAGGGTATAGAGTGTAGGGTATAGAGTGTAGATTGTATGGTATAGAGTGTAGGGTATAGAGTGTATAGTGTAGAGTATAGAGTGTAGAGTGTAGGGTATAGAGTGTAGGGTATAGAGTGTTGGGATATAGAGTGTAGGGTATAGAGTGTAGAGTATAGAGTGTAGGGTATAGAGTGTAGGGTATAGCGTGTAGGGTATAGAGTGTAGGGTATAGAGTATATAGTGTAGGGTATAGAGTGTAGGGTATAGAGTGTTGAGTGTAGGGTATAGAGTGTAGGGTATAGAGTGTAGGGTTTAGAGTGTAGGGTATAAAGTGTAGAGTGTAGGGTATAGAGTGTAGGGTATAGAGTGTAGGGTATAGAGTGTATGGTATAAAGTGTAGGGTGTAGAGTGTAGGGTATAGAGTGTAGGTTATAGAGTGTAGAGTGTAGGGCATAGAGTGTATGGTATAGAGTGTAGGGTGTAGATTGTATGGTATAGAGTTTAGAGTGTAGGGTATAGAGTGTAGAATATAGAGTGTAGAGTGTAGGGTATAGAGTGTTTGGTATAGAGTGTAAGGTATAGAGTGTAGAGAGTAGGGTATAGATTTTAGAGTGTAGAGTGTAGGGTATAGAGTGTAGGGTATAGAGTGCATGGAATAGAGTGCATGGTATAGAGTGCAGGGTGTAGAGTGTAGGGTATAGAGTGTAGAGTGTGGGGTATAGAGTGTAGGGTATAGAGTGTATGATATAGAGTGTAGGGTATAAGACGATGGCTAAGACGATGGTGCAGACAACAAGGATTTGGATTCCTGGACCACGGTGTGAATTACTGGTATGATGGACTCCTCGCCAGAGACGGACTACACCTCAACAAACCTGGGAAACACACATTCGCCAGAAGACTCGCTACACTCATCAGGAGGGCGTTAAACTAGAAGAAGAGGGGACGGGAAGAAAAACATTAGACTCGAACAAAGACGACCCAGGAAAACATACTCAGAAGGGAGGTAAGAACATTTCTAAAACAATCCACAGTGAGGAGATTGGAACAAAACAAAATCCTCTAAACTGCATGCTCGCAAACGCCAGAAGCCTGACAAACAAGATGGAAGAACTAGAAGCAGAAATATCTACAGGTAACTTTGACATAGTGGGAATAACCGAGACATGGTTAGATGAAAGCTATGACTGGGCAGTTAACTTACAGGGTTACAGTCTGTTTAGAAAGGATCGTAAAAATCGGAGAGGAGGAGGGGTTTGTCTCTATGTAAAGTCTTGTCTAAAGTCCACTTTAAGGGAGGATATTAGCGAAGGGAATGAGGATGTCGAGTCCATATGGGTTGAAATTCATGGAGGGAAAAATGGTAACAAAATTCTCATTGGGGTCTGTTACAAACCCCCAAATATAACAGAAAGCATGGAAAGTCTACTTCTAAAGCAGATAGATGAAGCTGCAACCCATAATGAGGTCCTGGTTATGGGGGACTTTAACTACCCGGATATTAACTGGGAAACAGAAACCTGTGAAACCCATAAAGGCAACAGGTTTCTGCTAATAACCAAGAAAAATTATCTTTCACAATTGGTGCAGAATCCAACCAGAGGAGCAGCACTTTTAGACCTAATACTATCTAATAGACCTGACAGAATAACAAATCTGCAGGTGGTTGGGCATTTAGGAAATAGCGACCACAATATTGTGCAGTTTCACCTGTCTTTCACTAGGGGGACTTGTCAGGGAGTCACAAAAACATTGAACTTTAGGAAGGCAAAGTTTGAACAGCTTAGAGATGCCCTTAATCTGGTAGACTGGGACAATATCCTCAGAAATGAGAATACAGATAATAAATGGGAAATGTTTAAGAACATCCTAAATAGGCAGTGTAAGCGGTTTATACCTTGTGGGAATAAAAGGACTAGAAATAGGAAAAACCCAATGTGGCTAAACAAAGAAGTAAGACAGGCAATTAACAGTAAAAAGAAAGCATTTGCACTACTAAAGCAGGATGGCACCATTGAAGCTCTAAAAAACTATAGGGAGAAAAATACTTTATCTAAAAAACTAATTAAAGCTGCCAAAAAGGAAACAGAGAAGCACATTGCTAAGGAGAGTAAAACTAATCCCAAACTGTTCTTCAACTATATCAATAGTAAAAGAATAAAAACTGAAAATGTAGGCCCCTTAAAAAATAGTGAGGAAAGAATGGTTGTAGATGACGAGGAAAAAGCTAACATATTAAACACCTTCTTCTCCACGGTATTCACGGTGGAAAATGAAATGCTAGGTGAAATCCCAAGAAACAATGAAAACCCTATATTAAGGGTCACCAATCTAACCCAAGAAGAGGTGCGAAACCGGCTAAATAAGATTAAAATAGATAAATCTCCGGGTCCGGATGGCATACACCCACGAGTACTAAGAGAACTAAGTAATGTAATAGATAAACCATTATTTCTTATTTTTAGTGACTCTATAGCGACAGGGTCTGTTCCGCAGGACTGGCGCATAGCAAATGTGGTGCCAATATTCAAAAAGGGCTCTAAAAGGGAACCTGGAAATTATAGGCCAGTAAGTCTAACCTCTATTGTTGGTAAAATATTTGAAGGGTTTCTGAGGGATGTTATTCTGGATTATCTCAATGAGAATAACTGTTTAACTCCATATCAGCATGGGTTTATGAGAAATCGCTCCTGTCAAACCAATCTAATCAGTTTTTATGAAGAGGTAAGCTATAGACTGGACCACGGTGAGTCATTGGACGTGGTATATCTCGATTTTTCCAAAGCGTTTGATACCGTGCCACACAAGAGGTTGGTACACAAAATGAGAATGCTTGGTCTGGGGGAAAATGTGTGTAAATGGGTTAGTAACTGGCTTAGTGATAGAAAGCAGAGGGTGGTTATAAATGGTATAGTCTCTAACTGGGTCGCTGTGACCAGTGGGGTACCGCAGGGGTCAGTATTGGGACCTGTTCTCTTCAACATATTCATTAATGATCTGGTAAAAGGTTTACACAGTAAAATATCGATATTTGCAGATGATACAAAACTATGTAAAGCAGTTAATACAAGAGAAGATAGTATTCTGCTACAGATGGATCTGGATAAGTTGGAAACTTGGGCTGAAAGGTGGCAGATGAGGTTTAACAATGATAAATGTAAGGTTATACACATGGGAAGAGGGAATCAATATCACCATTACACACTGAACGGGAAACCACTGGGTAAATCTGACAGGGAGAAGGACTTGGGGATCCTAGTTAATGATAAACTTACCTGGAGCAGCCAGTGCCAGGCAGCAGCTGCCAAGGCAAACAGGATCATGGGGTGCATTAAAAGAGGTCTGGATACACATGATGAGAGCATTATACTGCCTCTGTACAAATCCCTAGTTAGACCGCACATGGAGTACTGTGTCCATTTTTGGGCACCGGTGCTCAGGAAGGATATAATGGAACTAGAGAGAGTACAAAGGAGGGCAACAAAATTAATAAAGGGGATGGGAGAACTACAATACCCAGATAGATTAGCGAAATTAGGATTATTTAGTCTAGAAAAAAGACGACTGAGGGGCGATCTAATAACCATGTATAAGTATATAAGGGGACAATACAAATATCTCGCTGAGGATCTGTTTATACCAAGGAAGGTGACGGGCACAAGGGGGAATTCTTTGCGTCTGGAGGAGAGAAGGTTTTTCCACCAACATAGAAGAGGATTCTTTACAGTTAGGGCAGTGAGAATCTGGAATTGCTTGCCTGAGGAGGTGGTGATGGCGAACTCAGTCGAGGGGTTCAAGAGAGGCCTGGATGTCTTCCTGGAGCAGAACAATATTGTATCATACAATTATTAGGTTCTGTAGAAGGACGTAGATCTGGGGATTTATTATGATGGAATATAGGCTGAACTGGATGGACAAATGTCTTTTTTCGGCCTTACTAACTATGTTACTATGTTACTATGTATGTATAGAGTGTATGGTATAGATTGCAGGGTATAAAGTGTAGGGTATAGAGTGTAGGGTATAGAGTGTAGAGTGTAGGGTATAGAGTGTAGGGTATAGATTGTAGGGTATAGAGTGTATTGTATAGGGTATAGAGTGTATGGTGTAGGGTAAAGAGTGTATAGTGTAGGGTATAGAGTGTAAGGTATAGAGTGTAGGGTATAGAGTGTAGGGTATAGAGTGTAGGGTATAGAGTGTAGAGTGTAGGGTATAAAGTGTAGGGTATAGAGTGTAGGGTGTAGAGTGTAGGGTATAGAGTGTAGAGTGTAGGGTATAGAGTTTAGGGTATAGAGTGTATGGTATAGAGTGTAGAGTGTAGGGTATAGAGTGTATAGTGTAGGGTATAGAGTGTAGGGTATAGAGTGTAGGGTATAGAGTGTAGAGTGTAGGGTATAGAGCTTAGGGTATAGAGTGTATGGTATAGAGTGTAGAGTGTAGGGTATAGAGTGTATAGTGTAGGGTATAGAGTGTAGTGTATAGAGTGTATGGTATAGAGTGTAGGGAATAGAGTGTAGAGTGTAGGGTATAGAGTGTATGGTATAGAGTGTAGGGTATAGAGTGTAGGGTATAGAGTGTAGAGTATAGAGTGTAGGGTATAGAGTGTAGGGTATAGAGTGTAGGGTATAGAATGTATGGTATAGAGTGTAGGGAATAGAGTGTAGAGTGTAGGGTATAGAGTGTATGGTATAGAGTGTAGGGTGTAGAGTGTAGGGTATAGAGTGTAGGGTATAGGGTGTAGGTTATAGAGTGTAGGGTATAGAGTGTAGAGTGTAGGGCATATAGTGTAGGGTATAGAGTGTAGGGTATAGAGTGTAGAGTGTAGGGATTAGAGTGTAGGGTATAGAGTGTAGAGTGTAGGGTATAGAGTGTAGAATATAGAGTATAGAGTGTAGGGTATAGAGTGTAGGGTATAGAGTGTAAAGTGTAGAGTGTAGAGTATAGAGTGTAGAGTGTAGGGTATAGAGTGTATGGTATAGAGTGTAGGGAATAGAGTGTAGAGTGTAGGGTATAGAGTGTATGGTATAGAGTGTAGAGTGTAGGGTATAGAGTGTATAGTGTAGGGTATAGAGTGTAGGGTATAGAGTGTAGGGTATAGAGTGTATGGTATAGAGTGTAGGGAATAGAGTGTAGAGTGTAGGGTATAGAGTGTATGGTATAGAGTGTAGGGTATAGAGTGTAGAGTATAGAGTGTAGGGTATAGAGTGTAGGGTATAGAGTGTAGGGTATAGAGTGTATGGTATAGAGTTTAGGGAATAGAGTGTAGGGTATAGAGTGTATGGTATAGAGTGCAGGGTATAGAGTGTAGAGGGTAGAGTGTAGGTTATAGAGTGTAGGGTATAGAGTGTAGAGTGTAGGGTATAGAGTGTAGGGTATAGAGTGTAGGGTGTAGAGTGTAGGGTATAGAGTGTAGGGTATAGAGTGTAGAGTGTAGGGTATAAAGTGTAGGGTATAGAGTGTAGGGTGTAGAGTGTAGGGTATAGAGTGTAGAGTGTAGGGTATAGAGTTTAGGGTATAGAGTGTATGGTATAGAGTGTAGAGTGTAGGGTATAGAGTGTATAGTGTAGGGTATAGAGTGTAGGGTATAGAGTGTAGGGTATAGAGTGTAGAGTGTAGGGTATAGAGTTTAGGGTATAGAGTGTATGGTATAGAGTGTAGAGTGTAGGGTATAGAGTGTATAGTGTAGGGTACAGAGTGTAGGGTATAGAGTGTAGGGTATAGAGTGTAGAGTATAGAGTGTAGGGTATAGAGTGTAGGGTATAGAGTGTAGGGTATAGATTGTATGGTATAGAGTGTAGGGAATATAGTGTAGAGTGTAGGGTATAGAGTGTAGGGTATAGAGTGTAGAGGGTAGAGTGTAGGGTATAGAGTGTAGGGTATAGAGTGTAGGGTATAGAGTGTAGAGTGTAGGGCGTAGAGTGTAGGGTATAGAGTGTAGGGTATAGAGTGTAGAGTGTAGGGATTAGAGTGTAGGGTATAGAGTGTAGGGTATAGAGTGTAGGGTATAGAGTGTAGGGTATAGAATGTATGGTATAGAGTGTAGGGAATAGAGTGTAGAGTGTAGGGTATAGAGTGTAGAGTATAGAGTGTAGGGTATAGAGTGTAGGGTATAGAGTGTAGGGTATAGAGTGTATGGTATAGAGTGTAGGGAATAGAGTGTAGAGTGTAGGGTATAGAGTGTATGGTATAGAGTGTAGGGTATAGAGTGTAGGGTATAGAGTGTAGAGTATAGAGTGTAGGGTATAGAGTGTAGGGTATAGAGTGTAGGGTATAGATTGTATGGTATAGAGTGTAGGGAATATAGTGTAGAGTGTAGGGTATAGAGTGTAGGGTATAGAGTGTAGAGGGTAGAGTGTAGGGTATAGAGTGTAGGGTATAGAGTGTAGGGTATAGAGTGTAGAGTGTAGGGCGTAGAGTGTAGGGTATAGAGTGTAGGGTATAGAGTGTAGAGTGTAGGGATTAGAGTGTAGGGTATAGAGTGTAGGGTATAGAGTGTAGAGTGTAGGGTATAGAGTGTAGAATATAGAGTATAGAGTGTAGGGTATAGAGTGTAGGGTATAGAGTGTAAAGTGTAGAGTGTAGAGTATAGAGTGTAGAGTGTAGGGTATAGAGTGTAGGGTATAGAACGTAGGGTGTAGGGTATAGAGTGTAGGGTATAGAGTGTAGGGTATAGAGTGTAGAGTGTCGAGTATAGAGTGTATGGTATAGAGTGTAGGGTGTAGAGTGTAGGGTATAGAGTGTAGGGTATAGGGTGTAGGTTATAGAGTGTAGGGTATAGAGTGTAGGGTATAGAGTGTAGGGTATATAGTGTAGAGTATAGAGTGTAGGGTATAGAGTGTAGGGTATAGAGTGTAGGGTATAGAGTGTATGGTATACTGTGTAGAGTGTAGGGTATAGAGTGTATATTGTAGGGTATAGAGTGTAGGGTATAGAGTGTATGGTATAGAGTGTAGGGTATAGAGTGTAGAGTGTAGGGTATAGAGTGTAGGGTATAGTGCGTAGGGTATAGAGTGTAGGGTATAGGGTGTAGGTTATAGAGTGTAGGGTATAGAGTGTAGGGTATAGAGTATAGAGTGCAGGGTATAGAGTGTAGGGTATATAGTGTAGAGTATAGAGTGTAGGGCATAGAGTGTAGGGTGTAGAGTGTAGAGTGTAGGGTATAGAGTGTAGGGTATAGAGTGTAGGGTATAGAGTGTAGAGTGTAGGGTATAGAGTGTAGGGTATAGAGTGTAGAGTGTAGGGTATAGAGTGTAGAGTGTAGGGTATAGAGTGTAGGGTATAGAGTGTAGGGTATAGAGTGTAGGGTATAGAGTGTAGAGTGTAGGGTATAGAGTGTAGGGTATAGAGTGTAGGGTATATAGTGTAGGGTATAGAGTGTAGAGTGTAGGGTATAGAGTGTAGGGTATAGAGTGTAGGGTATAGAGTGTATGGAATAGAGTTTAGAGTGTAGAGTGTAGGGTATAGAGTGTAGGGTATAGAGTGTATGGTATAGAGTGTAGGGTATAGAGTGTAGGGTATATAGTGTAGGGTATAGAGTGTAGAGTGTAGGGTATAGAGTGTAGGGTATAGAGTGTAGGGTATAGAGTGTATGGAATAGAGTTTAGAGTGTAGAGTGTAGGGTATAGAGTGTAGGGTATAGAGTGTATGGTATAGAGTGTAGGGTATAGAGTGTGGGGTATAGAGTGTAGGGTATAGAGTGTAGAGTGTAGGGATTATAGTGTAGGGTATAGAGTGTAGGATATAGAGTGTATGGAATAGAGTGTAGGGTATAGAGTGAAGAGTGTAGGGTATAGAGTGTAGGGTATAGAGCGTAGGGTGTAGGGTATAGAGTGTAGGGTATAGAGTGTAGGGTATAGAGTGTATGGTATAGAGTGTAGGGTGTAGAGTGTAGGGTATAGAGTGTAGGTTATAGAGTGTAGAGTGTAGGGCATAGAGTGTATGGTATAGAGTGTAGGGTGTAGAGTGTATAGTATAGAGTGTAGGGTATAGATTGTATGGTATAGAGTTTAGAGTGTAGGGTATAGAGTGTAGAATATAGAGTGTAGAGTGTAGGGTATAGAGTGTAGGGTATAGAGTGTATGGTATAGAGCGTATGATATAGAGTGTATGGTATATAGTGTGGGGTATAGAGTGTTTGGTATATAGTGTAAGGTATAGAGTGTAGAGAGTAGGATATAGATTTTAGAGTGTAGAGTGTAGGGTATAGAGTGTAGGGTATAGAGTGCATGGAATAGAGTGTATGGTATAGAGTGTAGGGTGTAGAGTGTAGGGTATAGAGTGTAGAGTGTGGGGTATAGAGTGTAGAGTGTAGGGTATAGAGTGTATGATATAGAGTGTAGGGTATAGAGTGTATGGTATAGATTGCAGGGTATAAAGTGTAGGGTATAGAGTGTAGGGTATAGAGTGTAGAGTGTAGGGTATAGAGTGTAGGGTATAGAGTGTATGGTATAGAGTGTATGGTATAGATTGTAGGGTATAGAGTGTAGGGTATAGAGTGTAGAGTGTAGGGTATAGAGTGTAGAAAGTAGGGTATAGTGTGTAGGGCATAGAGTGTAGAGTGTAGGGTATAGAGTGTAGAGTGTAGGGCATAGAGTGTAGGGTATAGAGTGTAGGGTATAGAGTGTAGAGTGTAGGGATTAGAGTGTAGGGTATAGAGTGTAGGGTATAGAGTGTAGAGTGTAGGGTATAGAGTGTGGAATATAGAGTATAGAGTGTAGGGTATTGAGTGTAGGGTATAGAGTGTAAAGTGTAGAGTGTGGAGTATAGAGTGTAGAGTGTAGGGTATAGAGTGTAGGGTATAGAACGTAGGGTGTAGGGTATAGAGTGTAGGGTATAGAGTGTAGGGTATAGAGTGTAGAGTGTAGAGTATAGAGTGTATGGTATAGAGTGTAGGGTGTAGAGTGTAGGGTATAGAGTGTAGGGTATAGGGTGTAGGTTATAGAGTGTAGGGTATACAGTGTAGGGTATAGAGTGTAGGGTATATAGTGTAGAGTATAGAGTGTAGGGTATAGAGTGTAGGATATAGAGTGTAGGGTATAGAGTGTATGGTATACAGTGTAGAGTGTAGGGTATAGAGTGTATATTGTAGGGTATAGAGTGTAGGGTATAGAGTGTATGGTATAGAGTGTAGGGTATAGAGTGTAGAGTGTAGGGTATAGAGTGTAGGGTATAATGCGTAGGGTATAGAGTGTAGGGTATAGGGTGTAGGTTATAGAGTGTAGGGTATAGAGTGTAGGGTATAGAGTATAGAGTGCAGGGTATAGAGTGTAGGGTATATAGTGTAGAGTATAGAGTGTAGGGTATAGAGTGTAGGGTGTAGAGTGTAGAGTGTAGGGTATAGAGTGTAGGGTATAGAGTGTAGGGTATAGAGTGTAGAGTGTAGGGTATAGAGTGTAGGGTATAGAGTGTAGAGTGTAGGGTATAGAGTGTAGAGTGTAGGGTATAGAGTGTAGGGTATAGAGTGTAGGGTATAGAGTGTAGGGTATAGAGTGTAGAGTGTAGGGTATAGAGTGTAGGGTATAGAGTGTAGGGTATATAGTGTAGGGTATAGAGTGTAGAGTGTAGGGTATAGAGTGTAGGGTATAGAGTGTAGGGTATAGAGTGTAGGGTATAGAGTGTAGAGTGTAGGGTATAGAGTGTAGGGTATAGAGTGTAGGGTGTAGAGTGTAGGGTATAGAGTGTAGGGTATAGAGTGTAGAGTGTAGGGTATAAAGTGTAGGGTATAGAGTGTAGTGTGTAGAGTGTAGGGTATAGAGTGTAGAGTGTAGGGTATAGAGTTTAGGGTATAGAGTGTATGGTATAGAGTGTAGATTGTAGGGTATAGAGTGTATAGTGTAGGGTATAGAGTGTAGGGTATAGAGTGTAGGGTATAGAGTGTAGGGTATAGAGTGTAGAGTGTAAGGTATAGAGTTTAGGGTATAGAGTGTATGGTATAGAGTGTAGAGTGTAGGGTATAGAGTGTATAGTGTAGGGTATAGAGTGTAGGGTATAGAGTGTAGGGTATAGAGTGTATGGTATAGAGTGTAGGGAATAGAGTGTAGAGTGTAGGGTATAGAGTGTAGGGTATAGAGTGTAGGGTGTAGAGTGTAGGGTATAGAGTGTAGGGTATAGAGTGTAGAGTGTAGGGTATAAAGTGTAGGGTATAGAGTGTAGGGTGTAGAGTGTAGGGTATAGAGTGTAGAGTGTAGGGTATAGAGTTTAGGGTATAGAGTGTATGGTATAGAGTGTAGATTGTAGGGTATAGAGTGTATAGTGTAGGGTATAGAGTGTAGGGTATAGAGTGTAGGGTATAGAGTGTAGGGTATAGAGTGTAGAGTGTAGGGTATAGAGTTTAGGGTATAGAGTGTATGGTATAGAGTGTAGAGTGTAGGGTATAGAGTGTATAGTGTAGAGTATAGAGTGTAGGGTATAGAGTGTAGGGTATAGAGTGTATGGTATAGAGTGTAGGGAATAGAGTGTAGAGTGTAGGGTATAGAGTGTATGGTATAGAGTGTAGGGTATAGAGTGTAGGGTGTAGAGTATAGAGTGTAGGGTATAGAGTGTAGGGTATAGAGTGTAGGGTATAGAATGTATGGTAAAGAGTGTAGGGAATAGAGTGTAGAGTGTAGGGTATAGAGTGTATGGTATAGAGTGTAGGGTATAGAGTGTAGAGGGTAGAGTGTAGGGTATAGAGTGTAGGGTATAGAGTGTAGGGTATAGAGTGTAGAGTGTAGGGCATAGAGTGTAGGGTATAGAGTGTAGGGTATAGAGTGTAGAGTGTAGGGATTAGAGTGTAGGGTATAGAGTGTAGGGTATAGAGTGTAGAGTGTAGGGTATAGAGTGTAGAATATAGAGTATAGAGTTTAGGGTATTGAGTGTAGGGTATAGAGTGTAAAGTGTAGAGTGTGGAGTATAGAGTGTAGAGTGTAGGGTATAGAGTGTAGGGTATAGAACGTAGGGTGTAGGGTATAGAGTGTAGGGTATAGAGTGTAGGGTATAGAGTGTAGAGTGTAGAGTATAGAGTGTATGGTATAGAGTGTAGGGTGTAGAGTGTAGGGTATAGAGTGTAGGGTATAGGGTGTAGGTTATAGAGTGTAGGGTATAGAGTGTAGGGTATAGAGTGTAGGGTATATAGTGTAGAGTATAGAGTGTAGGGTATAGAGTGTAGGGTATAGAGTGTAGGGTATAGAGTGTATGGTATAGAGTGTATGGTATACAGTGTAGAGTGTAGGGTATAGAGTGTATATTGCAGGGTATAGAGTGTAGGGTATAGAGTGTAGAGTGTAGGGTATAGAGTGTAGAGTGTAGGGTATAGAGTGTAGGGTATAGTGCATAGGGTATAGAGTGTAGGGTATAGGGTGTAGGTTATAGAGTGTAGGGTATAGAGTGTAGGGTATAGAGTATAGAGTGCAGGGTATAGAGTGTAGGGTATATAGTGTAGAGTATAGAGTGTAGGGTATAGAGTGTAGGGTGTAGAGTGTAGAGTGTAGGGTATAGAGTGTAGGGTATAGAGTGTAGGGTATAGAGTGTAGAGTGTAGGGTATAGAGTGTAGGGTATAGAGTGTAGAGTGTAGGGTATAGAGTGTAGGGTATAGAGTGTAGGGTATAGAGTGTAGGGTATAGAGTGTAGAGTGTAGGGTATAGAGTGTAAGGTATAGAGTGTAGGGTATATAGTGTAGGGTATAGAGTGTAGAGTGTAGGGTATAGAGTGTAGGGTATAGAGTGTAGGGTATAGAGTGTATGGAATAGAGTTTAGAGTGTAGAGTGTAGGGTATAGAGTGTAGGGTATAGAGTGTATGGTATAGAGTGTAGGGTATAGAGTGTGGGGTATAGAGTGTAGGGTATAGAGTGTAGAGTGTAGGGATTAGAGTGTAGGGTATAGAGTGTAGGATATAGAGTGTATGGAATAGAGTGTAGGGTATAGAGTGAAGAGTGTAGGGTATAGAGTGTAGAGTATAGAGCGTAGGGTGTAGGGTATAGAGTGTAGGGTATAGAGTGTAGGGTATAGAGTGTATGGTATAGAGTGTAGGGTGTAGAGTGTAGGGTATAGAGTGTAGGTTATAGAGTGTAGAGTGTAGGGCATAGAGTGTATGGTATAGAGTGTAGGGTGTAGAGTGTATAGTATAGAGTGTAGGGTATAGATTGTATGGTATAGAGTTTAGAGTGTAGGGTATAGAGTGTAGAATATAGAGTGTAGAGTGTAGGGTATAGAGTGTAGGGTATAGAGTGTAGGGTATAGAGTGTAGGGTATAGAGTGTACGGTATAGAGCGTATGATATAGAGTGTATGGTATATAGTGTAGGGTATAGAGTGTTTGGTATATAGTGTAAGGTATAGAGTGTAGAGAGTAGGGTATAGATTTTAGAGTGTAGAGTGTAGGGTATAGAGTGTAGGGTATAGAGTGCATGGAATAGAGTATATGGTATAGAGTGTAGGGTGTAGAGTGTAGGGTATAGAGTGTAGAGTGTGGGGTATAGAGTGTAGAGTGTAGGGTATAGAGCGTATGATATAGAGTGTAGGGTATAGAGTGTATGGTATAGATTGCAGGGTATAAAGTGTAGGGTATAGAGTGTAGGGTATAGAGTGTAGAGTGTAGGGTATAGAGTGTAGGGTATAGAGTGTATGGTATAGAGTGTATGGTATAGATTGTAGGGTATAGAGTGTAGGGTATAGAGTGTAGAGTGTAGGGTATAGAGTGTAGAAAGTAGGGTATAGGGTGTAGGGCATAGAGTGTAGAGTGTAGGGTATAGATTGTAGGGTATAGAGTGTAGATTGTATGGTATAAAGTGTAGGGTATAGAGTGTATAGTGTAGAGTATAGAGTGTAGAGTGTAGGGTATAGAGTGTAGGGTATAGAGTGTTGGGATATAGAGTGTAGGGTATAGAGTGTAGAGTATAGAGTGTAGGGTATAGAGTGTAGGGAATAGCGTGTAGGGTATAGAGTGTAGGGTATAGAGTATATAGTGTAGGGTATAGAGTGTAGGGTATAGAGTGTAGAGTGTAGGGTATAGAGTGTAGGGTATAGAGTATAGGGTATAGAGTGTAGGGTATAAAGTGTAGAGTGTAGGGTATAGAGTGTAGGGTATAGAGTGTAGGGTATAGAGTGTATGGTATAGAGTGTGGGGTGTAGAGTGTAGGGTATAGAGTGTAGGTTATAGAGTGTAGAGTGTAGGGCATAGAGTGTATGGTATAGAGTGTAGGGTGTAGAGTGTATAGTATAGAGTGTAGGGTATAGATTGTAGGGTATAGAGTTTAGAGTGTAGGGTATAGAGTGTAGAATATAGAGTGTAGAGTGTAGGGTATAGAGTGTAGGGTATATAGTGTACGGTATAGAGCGTATGATATAGAGTGTATGGTATATAGTGTAGGGTATAGAGTGTTTGGTATAGAGTGTAAGGTATAGAGTGTAGAGAGTAGGGTATAGATTTTAGAGTGTAGAGTGTAGGGTATAGAGTGTATGGTATAGAGTGCATGGAATAGAGTGTATGGTATAGAGTGTAGGGTGTAGAGTGTAGGGTATAGAGTGTAGAGTGTGGGGTATAGAGTGTAGAGTGTAGGGTATAGAGTGTATGATATAGAGTGTAGGGTATAGAGTGTATGGTATAGATTGCAGGGTATAAAGTGTACGGTATAGAGTGTAGGGTATAGAGTGTAGAGTGTAGGGTATAGAGTGTAGAAAGTAGGGTATAGTGTGTAGGGCATAGAGTGTAGAGTGTAGGGTATAGAGTGTAGGGTATAGAGTGTAGATTGTATGGTATAGAGTGTAGGGTATAGAGTGTATAGTGTAGAGTATAGAGTGTAGAGTGTAGGGTATAGAGTGTAGGGTATAGAGTGTTGGGATATAGAGTGTAGGGTATAGAGTGTAGAGTATAGAGTGTAGGGTATAGAGTGTAGGGTATAGCGTGTAGGGTATAGAGTGTAGGGTATAGAGTGTAGGGTATAGAGAGTAGGGTATAAAGTGTAGAGTGTAGGGTATAGAGTGTAGGGTATAGAGTGTAGGGTATAGAGTGTAGAGTGTAGAGTGTAGGGTATAGAGTGTAGAGTTTAGGGTATAGAGTGTAGGGTATAGAGTGTAGGGTTTAGAGTGTATGGTATAGAGTGTAGGGTATAGAGTGTAGAGTGTAGGGTATAGAGTGTAGGATATAGAGTGTAGGGTATAGAGTGTATGGTATAGAGTGTACGGTATAGAGTGTAGAGTGTAGGGTATAGAGTGTAGGGTATAGATTGTAGGGTATAGAGTGTATTGTATAGGGTATAGAGTGTATGGTGTAGAGTGTAGGGTATAGAGTGTATAGTGTAGGGTATAGAGTGTAAGGTATAGAGTGTAGGGTGTAGAGTGTAGAGTGTAGGGTATAGAGTGTATGGTATAGAGTGTAGGGTATAGAGTGTATGGTATAGAGTGTAGGGTATAGAGTGTAGAGTGTAGGGTACAGAGTGTAGTGTATAGAGTGTAGGGTATAGAGTGTAGAGTGTAGGTTATAGAGTTTAGGGTATAGAGTGTATGGTATAGAGTGTAGAGTGTAGGGTATAGAGTGTATAGTGTAGGGTATAGAGTGTAGGGTATAGAGTGTAGGGTATAGAGTGTATGGTATAGAGTGCAGGGTATAGAGTGTAGAGGGTAGAGTGTAGGGTATAGAGTGTAGGGTATAGAGTGTAGAGTGTAGGGTATAGAGTGTAGGGTATAGAGTGTAGGGTGTAGAGTGTAGGGTATAGAGTGTAGGGTATAGAGTGTAGAGTGTAGGGTATAAAGTGTAGGGTATAGAGTGTAGGGTGTAGAGTGTAGGGTATAGAGTGTAGAGTGTAGGGTATAGAGTTTAGGGTATAGAGTGTATGGTATAGAGTGTAGAGTGTAGGGTATAGAGTGTATAGTGTAGGGTATAGAGTGTAGGGTATAGATTGTATGGTCTAGAGTGTAGGGAATAGAGTGTAGAGTGTAGGGTATAGAGTGTATGGTATAGAGTGTAGGGTATAGAGTGTAGGGTATAGAGTGTAGAGTATAGAGTGTAGGGTATAGAGTGTAGGGTATAGAGTGTAGGGTATAGAATGTATGGTATAGAGTGTAGGGAATAGAGTGTAGAGTGTAGGGTATAGAGTGTATGGTATAGAGTGTAGGGTATAGAGTGTAGAGGGTAGAGTGTAGGGTATAGAGTGTAGGGTATAGAGTGTAGGGTATAGAGTGTAGAGTGTAGGGCATAGAGTGTAGGGTATAGAGTGTAGGGTATAGAGTGTAGAGTGTAGGGATTAGAGTGTAGGGTATAGAGTGTAGGGTATAGAGTGTAGAGTGTAGGGTATAGAGTGTAGAATATAGAGTATAGAGTGTAGGGTATAGAGTGTAGGGTATAGAGTGTAAAGTGTAGAGTGTAGAGTATAGAGTGTAGAGTGTAGGGTATAGAGTGTAGGGTATAGAACGTAGGGTGTAGGGTATAGAGTGTAGGGTATAGAGTGTAGGGTATAGAGTGTAGAGTGTAGAGTATAGAGTGTATGGTATAGAGTGTAGGGTGTAGAGTGTAGGGTATAGAGTGTAGGGTATAGGGTGTAGGTTATAGAGTGTAGGGTATAGAGTGTAGGGTATAGAGTGTAGGGTATATAGTGTAGAGTATAGAGTGTAGGGTATAGAGTGTAGGGTATAGAGTGTAGGGTATAGAGTGTATGGTATACAGTGTAGAGTGTAGGGTATAGAGTGTATATTGTAGGGTATAGAGTGTAGGGTATAGAGTGTATGGTATAGAGTGTAGGGTATAGAGTGTAGAGTGTAGGGTATAGAGTGTAGGGTATAGTGCGTAGGGTATAGAGTGTAGGGTATAGGGTGTAGGTTATAGAGTGTAGGGTATAGAGTGTAGGGTATAGAGTATAGAGTGCAGGGTATAGAGTGTAGGGTATATAGTGTAGAGTATAGAGTGTAGGGTATAGAGTGTAGGGTGTAGAGTGTAGAGTGTAGGGTATAGAGTGTAGGGTATAGAGTGTAGGGTATATAGTGTAGAGTGTAGGGTATAGAGTGTAGGGTATAGAGTGTAGAGTGTAGGGTATAGAGTGTAGAGTGTAGGGTATAGAGTGTAGGGTATAGAGTGTAGAGTGTAGGGTATAGAGTGTAGGGTATAAAGTGTAGGGTATATAGTGTAGGGTATAGAGTGTAGAGTGTAGGGTATAGAGTGTAGGGTATAGAGTGTAGGGTATAGAGTGTATGGAATAGAGTTTAGAGTGTAGAGTGTAGGGTATAGAGTGTAGGGTATAGAGTGTATGGTATAGAGTGTAGGGTATAGAGTGTGGGGTATAGAGTGTAGGGTATAGAGTGTAGAGTGTAGGGATTATAGTGTAGGGTATAGAGTGTAGGATATAGAGTGTATGGAATAGAGTGTAGGGTATAGAGTGAAGAGTGTAGGGTATAGAGTGTAGGGTATAGAGCGTAGGGTGTAGGGTATAGAGTGTAGGGTATAGAGTGTAGGGTATAGAGTGTATGGTATAGAGTGTAGGGTGTAGAGTGTAGGGTATAGAGTGTAGGTTATAGAGTGTAGAGTGTAGGGCATAGAGTGTATGGTATAGAGTGTAGGGTGTAGAGTGTATAGTATAGAGTGTAGGGTATAGATTGTATGGTATAGAGTTTGGAGTGTAGGGTATAGAGTGTAGAATATAGTGTAGAGTGTAGGGTATAGAGTGTAGGGTATAGAGTGTAGTGTACAGAGTGTATGGTATAGAGCGTATGATATAGAGTGTATGGTATATAGTGTAGGGTATAGAGTGTTTGGTATATAGTGTAAGGTATAGAGTGTAGAGAGTAGGGTATAGATTTTAGAGTGTAGAGTGTAGGGTATAGAGTGTAGGGTATAGAGTGCATGGAATAGAGTGTATGGTATAGAGTGTAGGGTGTAGAGTGTAGGGTATAGAGTGTAGAGTGTGGGGTATAGAGTGTAGAGTGTAGGGTATAGAGTGTGGAATATAGAGTATAGAGTGTAGGGTATTGAGTGTAGGGTATAGAGTGTAAAGTGTAGAGTGTGGAGTATAGAGTGTAGAGTGTAGGGTATAGAGTGTAGGGTATAGAACGTAGGGTGTAGGGTATAGAGTGTAGGGTATAGAGTGTAGGGTATAGAGTGTAGAGTGTAGAGTATAGAGTGTATGGTATAGAGTGTAGGGTGTAGAGTGTAGGGTATAGAGTGTAGGGTATAGGGTGTAGGTTATAGAGTGTAGGGTATAGAGTGTAGGGTATAGAGTGTAGGGTATATAGTGTAGAGTATAGAGTGCAGGGTATAGAGTGTAGGGTATAGAGTGTAGGGTATAGAGTGTATGGTATACAGTGTAGAGTGTAGGGTATAGAGTGTATATTGTAGGGTATAGAGTGTAGGGTATAGAGTGTATGGTATAGAGTGTAGGGTATAGAGTGTAGAGTGTAGGGTATAGAGTGTAGGGTATAATGCGTAGGGTATAGAGTGTAGGGTATAGGGTGTAGGTTATAGAGTGTAGGGTATAGAGTGTAGGGTATAGAGTATAGAGTGCAGGGTATAGAGTGTAGGGTATATAGTGTAGAGTATAGAGTGTAGGGTATAGAGTGTAGGGTGTAGAGTGTAGAGTGTAGGGTATAGAGTGTAGGGTATAGAGTGTAGGGTATAGAGTGTAGAGTGTAGGGTATAGAGTGTAGGGTATAGAGTGTGGAGTGTAGGGTATAGAGTGTAGAGTGTAGGGTATAGAGTGTAGGGTATAGAGTGTAGGGTATAGAGTGTAGGGTATAGAGTGTAGAGTGTAGGGTATAGAGTGTAGGGTATAGAGTGTAGGGTATATAGTGTAGGGTATAGAGTGTAGAGTGTAGGGTATAGAGTGTAGGGTATAGAGTGTAGGGTATAGAGTGTAGGGTATAGAGTGTAGAGTGTAGGGTATAGAGTGTAGGGTATAGAGTGTAGGGTGTAGAGTGTAGGGTATAGAGTGTAGGGTATAGAGTGTAGAGTGTAGGGTATAAAGTGTAGGGTATAGAGTGTAGGGTGTAGAGTGTAGGGTATAGAGTGTAGAGTGTAGGGTATAGAGTTTAGGGTATAGAGTGTATGGTATAGAGTGTAGATTGTAGGGTATACAGTGTATAGTGTAGGGTATAGAGTGTAGGGTATAGAGTGTAGGTTATAGAGTGTAGGGTATAGAGTGTAGAGTGTAGGGTATAGAGTTTAGGGTATAGAGTGTATGGTATAGAGTGTAGAGTGTAGGGTATAGAGTGTATAGTGTAGGGTATAGAGTGTAGGGTATAGAGTGTAGGGTATAGAGTGTATGGTATAGAGTGTAGGGAATAGAGTGTAGAGTGTAGGGTATAGAGTGTATGGTATAGAGTGTAGGGTATAGAGTGTAGGGTATAGAGTGTAGAGTATAGAGTGTAGGGTATAGAGTGTAGGGTATAGAGTGTAGGGTATATAATGTATGGTAAAGAGTGTAGGGAATAGAGTGTAGAGTGTAGGGTATAGAGTGTATGGTATAGAGTGTAGGGTATAGAGTGTAGAGGGTAGAGTGTAGGGTATAGAGTGTAGGGTATAGAGTGTAGGGTATAGAGTGTAGAGTGTAGGGCATAGAGTGTAGGGTATAGAGTGTAGGGTATAGAGTGTAGAGTGTAGGGATTAGAGTGTAGGGTATAGAGTGTAGGGTATAGAGTGTAGAGTGTAGGGTATAGAGTGTAGAATATAGAGTATAGAGTGTAGGGTATTGAGTGTAGGGTATAGAGTGTAAAGTGTAGAGTGTGGAGTATAGAGTGTAGAGTGTAGGGTATAGAGTGTAGGGTATAGAACGTAGGGTGTAGGGTATAGAGTGTAGGGTATAGAGTGTAGGGTATAGAGTGTAGGGTATAGAGTGTAGAGTGTAGAGTGTAGAGTATAGAGTGTATGGTATAGAGTGTAGGGTGTAGAGTGTAGGGTATAGAGTGTAGGGTATAGGGTGTAGGTTATAGAGTGTAGGGTATAGAGTGTAGTGTATAGAGTGTAGGGTATATAGTGTAGAGTATAGAGTGTAGGGTATAGAGTGTAGGGTATAGAGTGTAGGGTATAGAGTGTATGGTATACAGTGTAGAGTGTAGGGTATAGATTGTATATTGTAGGGTATAGAGTGTAGGGTATAGAGTGTATGGTATAGAGTGTAGGGTATAGAGTGTAGAGTGTAGGGTATAGAGTGTAGGGTATAGTGCGTAGGGTATAGAGTGTAGGGTATAGGGTGTAGGTTATAGAGTGTAGGGTATAGAGTGTAGGGTATAGAGTATAGAGTGCAGGGTATAGAGTGTAGGGTATATAGTGTAGAGTATAGAGTGTAGGGTATAGAGTGTAGGGTGTAGAGTGTAGAGTGTAGGGTATAGAGTGTAGGGTATAGAGTGTAGGGTATAGAGTGTAGAGTGTAGGGTATAGAGTGTAGGGTATAGAGTGTAGAGTGTAGGGTATAGAGTGTAGAGTGTAGAGTGTAGGGTATAGAGTGTAGGGTATAGAGTGTAGGGTATAGAGTGTAAGGTATAGAGTGTAGGGTATATAGTGTAGGGTATAGAGTGTAGAGTGTAGGGTATAGAGTGTAGGGTATAGAGTGTAGGTTATAGAGTGCATGGAATAGAGTTTAGAGTGTAGAGTGTAGGGTATAGAGTGTAGGGTATAGAGTGTATGGTATAGAGTGTAGGGTATAGAGTGTGGGGCATAGAGTGTAGGGTATAGAGTGTAGAGTGTAGGGATTAGAGTGTAGGGTATAGAGTGTAGGATATAGAGTGTATGGAATAGAGTGTAGGGTATAGAGTGTAGAGTATAGAGCGTAGGGTGTAGGGTATAGAGTGTAGGGTATAGAGTGTAGGGTATAGAGTGTATGGTATAGAGTGTAGGGTGTAGAGTGTAGGGTATAGAGTGTAGGTTATAGAGTGTAGAGTGTAGGGCATAGAGTGTATGGTATAGAGTGTAGGGTGTAGAGTGTATAGTATAGAGTGTAGGGTATAGATTGTATGGTATAGAGTTTAGAGTGTAGGGTATAGAGTGTAGAATATAGAGTGTAGAGTGTAGGGTATAGAGTGTAGGGTATAGAGTGTAGGGTATAGAGTGTAGGGTATAGAGTGTATGGTATAGAGCGTATGATATATAGTGTATGGTATATAGTGTAGGGTATAGAGTGTTTGGTATATAGTGTAAGGTATAGAGTGTAGAGAGTAGGGTATAGATTTTAGAGTGTAGAGTGTAGGGTATAGAGTGTAGGGTATAGAGTGCATGGAATAGAGTGTATGGTATAGAGTGTAGGGTGTAGAGTGTAGGGTATAGAGTGTAGAGTGTGGGGTATAGAGTGTAGAGTGTAGGGTATAGAGCGTATGATATAGAGTGTAGGGTATAGAGTGTATGGTATAGATTGCAGGGTATAAAGTGTAGGGTATAGAGTGTAGGGTATAGAGTGTAGAGTGTAGGGTATAGAGTGTAGGGTATAGAGTGAATGGTATAGAGTGTATGGTATAGATTGTAGGGTATAGAGTGTAGGGTATAGAGTGTAGAGTGTAGGGTATAGAGTGTAGAAAGTAGGGTATAGTGTGTAGGGCATAGAGTGTAGAGTGTAGGGTATAGATTGTAGGGTATAGAGTGTAGATTGTATGGTATAAAGTGTAGGGTATAGAGTGTATAGTGTAGAGTATAGAGTGTAGAGTGTAGGGTATAGAGTGTAGGGTATAGAGTGTTGGGATATAGAGTGTAGGGTATAGAGTGTAGAGTATAGAGTGTAGGGTATAGAGTGTAGGGTATAGCGTGTAGGGTATAGAGTGTAGGGTATAGAGTATATAGTGTAGGGTATAGAGTGTAGGGTATAGAGTGTAGAGTGTAGGGTATAGAGTGTAGGGTGTAGAGTATAGGGTATAGAGTGTAGGGTATAAAGTGTAGAGTGTAGGGTATAGAGTGTAGGGTATAGAGTGTAGGGTATAGAGTGTATGGTATAGAGTGTAGGGTGTAGAGTGTAGGGTATAGAGTGTAGGTTATAGAGTGTAGAGTGTAGGGCATAGAGTGTATGGTATAGAGTGTAGGGTGTAGAGTGTATAGTATAGAGTGTAGGGTATAGATTGTATGGTATAGAGTTTAGAGTGTAGGGTATAGAGTGTAGAATATAGAGTGTAGAGTGTAGGGTATAGAGTGTACGGTATAGAGCGTACAATATAGAGTGTATGGTATATAGTGTAGGGTATAGAGTGTTTGGTATAGAGTGTAAGGTATAGAGTGTAGAGAGTAGGGTATAGATTTTAGAGTGTAGAGTGTAGGGTATAGAGTGTAGGGTATAGAGTGCATGGAATAGAGTGTATGGTATAGAGTGTAGGGTGTAGAGTGTAGGGTATAGAGTGTAGAGTGTGGGGTATAGAGTGTAGAGTGTAGGGTATAGAGTGTATGATATAGAGTGTAGGGTATAGAGTGTATGGTATAGATTGCAGGGTATAAAGTGTACGGTATAGAGTGTAGGGTATAGAGTGTAGAGTGTAGGGTATAGAGTGTAGGGTATAGAGTGTAGAGTGTAGGGTATAGAGTGTAGGGTATAGAGTGTAGAGTGTAGGGTATAGAGTGTAGAAAGTAGGGTATAGTGTGTAGGGCATAGAGTGTAGAGTGTAGGGTATAGAGTGTAGAGTATAGAGTGTAGGGTATAGAGTGTAGGGTATAGCGTGTAGGGTATAGAGTGTAGGGTATAGAGTGTAGGGTATAGAGAGTAGGGTATAAAGTGTAGAGTGTAGGGTATAGAGTGTAGGGTATAGAGTGTAGGGTATAGAGTGTAGAGTGTAGAGTGTAGGGTATAGAGTGTAGAGTTTAGGGTATAGAGTGTAGGGTATAGAGTGTAGGGTTTAGAGTGTATGGTATAGAGTGTAGGGTATAGAGTGTAGAGTGTAGGGTATAGAGTGTAGGATATAGAGTGTAGGGTATAGAGTGTATGGTATAGAGTGTACGGTATAGAGTGTAGAGTGTAGGGTATAGAGTGTAGGGTATAGATTGTAGGGTATAGAGTGTATTGTATAGGGTATAGAGTGTATGGTGTAGAGTGTAGGGTATAGAGTGTATAGTGTAGGGTATAGAGTGTAAGGTATAGAGTGTAGGGTATAGAGTGTAGAGTGTAGGGTATAGAGTGTATAGTATAGAGTGTAGGGTATAGAGTGTATGGTATAGAGTGTAGGGTATAGAGTGTAGAGTGTAGGGTACAGAGTGTAGTGTATAGAGTGTAGGGTATAGAGTGTAGAGTGTAGGGTATAGAGTTTAGGGTATAGAGTGTATGGTATAGAGTGTAGAGTGTAGGGTATAGAGTGTATAGTGTAGGGTATAGAGTGTAGGGTATAGAGTGTAGGGTATAGAGTGTATGGTATAGAGTGTAGGGAATAGAGTGTAGAGTGTAGGGTATAGAGTGTATGGTATAGAGTGTAGGGTATAGAGTGTAGAGTATAGAGTGTAGGGTATAGAGTGTAGGGTATAGAGTGTAGGGTATAGAGTGTATGGTATAGAGTTTAGGGAATAGAGTGTAGAGTGTAGGGTATAGAGTGTATGGTATAGAGTGCAGGGTATAGAGTGTAGAGGGTAGAGTGTAGGGTATAGAGTGTAGGGTATAGAGTGTAGAGTGTAGGGTATAGAGTGTAGGGTATAGAGTGTAGGGTGTAGAGTGTAGGGTATAGAGTGTAGGGTATAGAGTGTAGAGTGTAGGGTATAAAGTGTAGGGTATAGAGTGTAGGGTGTAGAGTGTAGGGTATAGAGTGTAGAGTGTAGGGTATAGAGTTTAGGGTATAGAGTGTATGGTATAGAGTGTAGAGTGTAGGGTATAGAGTGTATAGTGTAGGGTATAGAGTGTAGGGTATAGAGTGTAGGGTATAGAGTGTAGAGTGTAGGGTATAGAGCTTAGGGTATAGAGTGTATGGTATAGAGTGTAGAGTGTAGGGTATAGAGTGTATAGTGTAGGGTATAGAGTGTAGGGTATAGAGTGTAGTGTATAGAGTGTATGGTATAGAGTGTAGGGAATAGAGTGTAGAGTGTAGGGTATAGAGTGTATGGTATAGAGTGTAGGGTATAGAGTGTAGGGTATAGAGTGTAGAGTATAGAGTGTAGGGTATAGAGTGTAGGGTATAGAGTGTAGGGTATAGAATGTATGGTATAGAGTGTAGGGAATAGAGTGTAGAGTGTAGGGTATAGAGTGTATGGTATAGAGTGTAGGGTGTAGAGTGTAGGGTATAGAGTGTAGGGTATAGGGTGTAGGTTATAGAGTGTAGGGTATAGAGTGTAGAGTGTAGGGCATAGAGTGTAGGGTATAGAGTGTAGGGTATAGAGTGTAGAGTGTAGGGATTAGAGTGTAGGGTATAGAGTGTAGGGTATAGAGTGTAGAGTGTAGGGTATAGAGTGTAGAATATAGAGTATAGAGTGTAGGGTATAGAGTGTAGGGTATAGAGTGTAAAGTGTAGAGTGTAGAGTATAGAGTGTAGAGTGTAGGGTATAGAGTGTATGGTATAGAGTGTAGGGAATAGAGTGTAGAGTGTAGGGTATAGAGTGTATGGTATAGAGTGTAGAGTGTAGGGTATAGAGTGTATAGTGTAGGGTATAGAGTGTAGGGTATAGAGTGTAGGGTATAGAGTGTATGGTATAGAGTGTAGGGAATAGAGTGTAGAGTGTAGGGTATAGAGTGTATGGTATAGAGTGTAGGGTATAGAGTGTAGAGTATAGAGTGTAGGGTATAGAGTGTAGGGTATAGAGTGTAGGGTATAGAGTGTATGGTATAGAGTTTAGGGAATAGAGTGTAGAGTGTAGGGTATAGAGTGTATGGTATAGAGTGCAGGGTATAGAGTGTAGAGGGTAGAGTGTAGGTTATAGAGTGTAGGGTATAGAGTGTAGAGTGTAGGGTATAGAGTGTAGGGTATAGAGTGTAGGGTGTAGAGTGTAGGGTATAGAGTGTAGGGTATAGAGTGTAGAGTGTAGGGTATAAAGTGTAGGGTATAGAGTGTAGGGTGTAGAGTGTAGGGTATAGAGTGTAGAGTGTAGGGTATAGAGTTTAGGGTATAGAGTGTATGGTATAGAGTGTAGAGTGTAGGGTATAGAGTGTATAGTGTAGGGTATAGAGTGTAGGGTATAGAGTGTAGGGTATAGAGTGTAGAGTGTAGGGTATAGAGTTTAGGGTATAGAGTGTATGGTATAGAGTGTAGAGTGTAGGGTATAAAGTGTATAGTGTAGGGTATAGAGTGTAGGGTATAGAGTGTAGGGTATAGAGTGTATGGTATAGAGTGTAGGGAATAGAGTGTAGAGTGTAGGGTATAGAGTGTAGGGTATAGAGTGTAGGGTATAGAGTGTATGGTATAGAGTGTAGGGTGTAGAGTGTAGGGTATAGAGTGTAGGTTATAGAGTGTAGAGTGTAGGGCATAGAGTGTATGGTATAGAGTGTAGGGTGTAGAGTGTATAGTATAGAGTGTAGGGTATAGATTGTATGGTATAGAGTTTAGAGTGTAGGGTATAGAGTGTAGAATATAGAGTGTAGAGTGTAGGGTATAGAGTGTACGGTATAGAGCGTACAATATAGAGTGTATGGTATATAGTGTAGGGTATAGAGTGTTTGGTATAGAGTGTAAGGTATAGAGTGTAGAGAGTAGGGTATAGATTTTAGAGTGTAGAGTGTAGGGTATAGAGTGTAGGGTATAGAGTGCATGGAATAGAGTGTATGGTATAGAGTGTAGGGTGTAGAGTGTAGGGTATAGAGTGTAGAGTGTGGGGTATAGAGTGTAGAGTGTAGAGTATAGAGTGTATGATATAGAGTGTAGGGTATAGAGTGTATGGTATAGATTGCAGGGTATAAAGTGTACGGTATAGAGTGTAGGGTATAGAGTGTAGAGTGTAGGGTATAGAGTGTAGGGTATAGAGTGTAGAGTGTAGGGTATAGAGTGTAGGGTATAGAGTGTAGAGTGTAGGGTATAGAGTGTAGAAAGTAGGGTATAGTGTGTAGGGCATAGAGTGTAGAGTGTAGGGTATAGAGTGTAGAGTATAGAGTGTAGGGTATAGAGTGTAGGGTATAGCGTGTAGGGTATAGAGTGTAGGGTATAGAGTGTAGGGTATAGAGAGTAGGGTATAAAGTGTAGAGTGTAGGGTATAGAGTGTAGGGTATAGAGTGTAGGGTATAGAGTGTAGAGTGTAGAGTGTAGGGTATAGAGTGTAGAGTTTAGGGTATAGAGTGTAGGGTATAGAGTGTAGGGTTTAGAGTGTATGGTATAGAGTGTAGGGTATAGAGTGTAGAGTGTAGGGTATAGAGTGTAGGATATAGAGTGTAGGGTATAGAGTGTATGGTATAGAGTGTACGGTATAGAGTGTAGAGTGTAGGGTATAGAGTGTAGGGTATAGATTGTAGGGTATAGAGTGTATTGTATAGGGTATAGAGTGTATGGTGTAGAGTGTAGGGTATAGAGTGTATAGTGTAGGGTATAGAGTGTAAGGTATAGAGTGTAGGGTATAGAGTGTAGAGTGTAGGGTATAGAGTGTATAGTATAGAGTGTAGGGTATAGAGTGTATGGTATGGAGTGTAGGGTATAGAGTGTAGAGTGTAGGGTACAGAGTGTAGTGTATAGAGTGTAGGGTATAGAGTGTAGAGTGTAGGGTATAGAGTTTAGGGTATAGAGTGTATGGTATAGAGTGTAGAGTGTAGGGTATAGAGTGTATAGTGTAGGGTATAGAGTGTAGGGTATAGAGTGTAGGGTATAGAGTGTATGGTATAGAGTGTAGGGAATAGAGTGTAGAGTGTAGGGTATAGAGTGTATGGTATAGAGTGTAGGGTATAGAGTGTAGAGTATAGAGTGTAGGGTATAGAGTGTAGGGTATAGAGTGTAGGGTATAGAGTGTATGGTATAGAGTTTAGGGAATAGAGTGTAGAGTGTAGGGTATAGAGTGTATGGTATAGAGTGCAGGGTATAGAGTGTAGAGGGTAGAGTGTAGGGTATAGAGTGTAGGGTATAGAGTGTAGAGTGTAGGGTATAGAGTGTAGGGTATAGAGTGTAGGGTGTAGAGTGTAGGGTATAGAGTGTAGGGTATAGAGTGTAGAGTGTAGGGTATAAAGTGTAGGGTATAGAGTGTAGGGTGTAGAGTGTAGGGTATAGAGTGTAGAGTGTAGGGTATAGAGTTTAGGGTATAGAGTGTATGGTATAGAGTGTAGAGTGTAGGGTATAGAGTGTATAGTGTAGGGTATAGAGTGTAGGGTATAGAGTGTAGGGTATAGAGTGTAGAGTGTAGGGTATAGAGCTTAGGGTATAGAGTGTATGGTATAGAGTGTAGAGTGTAGGGTATAGAGTGTATAGTGTAGGGTATAGAGTGTAGGGTATAGAGTGTAGTGTATAGAGTGTATGGTATAGAGTGTAGGGAATAGAGTGTAGAGTGTAGGGTATAGAGTGTATGGTATAGAGTGTAGGGTATAGAGTGTAGGGTGTAGAGTGTAGAGTATAGAGTGTAGGGTATAGAGTGTAGGGTATAGAGTGTAGGGTATAGAATGTATGGTATAGAGTGTAGGGAATAGAGTGTAGAGTGTAGGGTATAGAGTGTATGGTATAGAGTGTAGGGTGTAGAGTGTAGGGTATAGAGTGTAGGGTATAGGGTGTAGGTTATAGAGTGTAGGGTATAGAGTGTAGAGTGTAGGGCATAGAGTGTAGGGTATAGAGTGTAGGGTATAGAGTGTAGAGTGTAGGGATTAGAGTGTAGGGTATAGAGTGTAGGGTATAGAGTGTAGAGTGTAGGGTATAGAGTGTAGAATATAGAGTATAGAGTGTAGGGTATAGAGTGTAGGGTATAGAGTGTAAAGTGTAGAGTGTAGAGTATAGAGTGTAGAGTGTAGGGTATAGAGTGTATGGTATAGAGTGTAGGGAATAGAGTGTAGAGTGTAGGGTATAGAGTGTATGGTATAGAGTGTAGAGTGTAGGGTATAGAGTGTATAGTGTAGGGTATAGAGTGTAGGGTATAGAGTGTAGGGTATAGAGTGTATGGTATAGAGTGTAGGGAATAGAGTGTAGAGTGTAGGGTATAGAGTGTATGGTATAGAGTGTAGGGTATAGAGTGTAGAGTATAGAGTGTAGGGTATAGAGTGTAGGGTATAGAGTGTAGGGTATAGAGTGTATGGTATAGAGTTTAGGGAATAGAGTGTAGAGTGTAGGGTATAGAGTGTATGGTATAGAGTGCAGGGTATAGAGTGTAGAGGGTAGAGTGTAGGTTATAGAGTGTAGGGTATAGAGTGTAGAGTGTAGGGTATAGAGTGTAGGGTATAGAGTGTAGGGTGTAGAGTGTAGGGTATAGAGTGTAGGGTATAGAGTGTAGAGTGTAGGGTATAAAGTGTAGGGTATAGAGTGTAGGGTGTAGAGTGTAGGGTATAGAGTGTAGAGTGTAGGGTATAGAGTTTAGGGTATAGAGTGTATGGTATAGAGTGTAGAGTGTAGGGTATAGAGTGTATAGTGTAGGGTATAGAGTGTAGGGTATAGAGTGTAGGGTATAGAGTGTAGAGTGTAGGCTATAGAGTTTAGGGTATAGAGTGTATGGTATAGAGTGTAGAGTGTAGGGTATAAAGTGTATAGTGTAGGGTATAGAGTGTAGGGTATAGAGTGTAGGGTATAGAGTGTATGGTATAGAGTGTAGGGAATAGAGTGTAGAGTGTAGGGTATAGAGTGTATGGTATAGAGTGTAGGGTATAGAGTGTAGGGTATAGAGTGTAGAGTATAGAGTGTAGGGTATAGAGTGTAGGGTATAGAGTGTAGGGTATAGAATGTATGGTATAGAGTGTAGGGAATATAGTGTAGAGTGTAGGGTATAGAGTGTATGGTATAGAGTGTAGGGTATAGAGTGTAGAGGGTAGAGTGTAGGGTATAGAGTGTAGGGTATAGAGTGTAGGGTATAGAGTGTAGAGTGTAGGGCGTAGAGTGTAGGGTATAGAGTGTAGGGTATAGAGTGTAGAGTGTAGGGATTAGAGTGTAGGGTATAGAGTGTAGGGTATAGAGTGTAGAGTGTAGGGTATAGAGTGTAGAATATAGAGTATAGAGTGTAGGGTATAGAGTGTAGGGTATAGAGTGTAAAGTGTAGAGTGTAGAGTATAGAGTGTAGAGTGTAGGGTATAGAGTGTAGGGTATAGAACGTAGGGTGTAGGGTATAGAGTGTAGGGTATAGAGTGTAGGGTATATAGTGTAGAGTGTCGAGTATAGAGTGTATGGTATAGAGTGTAGGGTGAAGAGTGTAGAGTATAGAGTGTAGGGTATAGGGTGTAGGTTATAGAGTGTAGGGTATAGAGTGTAGGGTATAGAGTGTAGGGTATATAGTGTAGAGTATAGAGTGTAGGGTATAGAGTGTAGGGTATAGAGTGTAGGGTATAGAGTGTATGGTATACAGTGTAGAGTGTAGGGTATAGAGTGTATATTGTAGGGTATAGAGTGTAGGGTATAGAGTGTATGGTATAGAGTGTAGGGTATAGAGTGTAGAGTGTAGAGTATAGAGTGTAGGGTATAGTGCGTAGGGTATAGAGTGTAGGGTATAGGGTGTAGGTTATAGAGTGTAGGGTATAGAGTGTAGGGTATAGAGTATAGAGTGCAGGGTATAGAGTGTAGGGTATATAGTGTAGAGTATAGAGTGTAGGGTATAGAGTGTAGGGTGTAGAGTGTAGAGTGTAGGGTATAGAGTGTAGGGTATAGAGTGTAGGGTATAGAGTGTAGAGTGTAGGGTATAGAGTGTAGGGTATAGAGTGTAGAGTGTAGGGTATAGAGTGTAGAGTGTAGGGTATAGAGTGTAGGGTATAGAGTGTAGGGTATAGAGTGTAGGGTATAGAGTGTAGAGTGTAGGGTATAGAGTGTAGGGTATAGAGTGTAGGGTATATAGTGTAGGGTATAGAGTGTAGAGTGTAGGGTATAGAGTGTAGGGTATAGAGTGTAGGGTATAGAGTGTATGGAATAGAGTTTAGAGTGTAGAGTGTAGGGTATAGAGTGTAGGGTATAGAGTGTATGGTATAGAGTGTAGGGTATAGAGTGTGGGGTATAGAGTGTAGGGTATAGAGTGTAGAGTGTAGGGATTATAGTGTAGGGTATAGAGTGTAGGATATAGAGTGTATGGAATAGAGTGTAGGGTATAGAGTGAAGAGTGTAGGGTATAGAGTGTAGGGTATAGAGCGTAGGGTGTAGGGTATAGAGTGTAGGGTATAGAGTGTAGGGTATAGAGTGTATGGTATAGAGTGTAGGGTGTAGAGTGTAGGGTATAGAGTGTAGGTTATAGAGTGTAGAGTGTAGGGCATAGAGTGTATGGTATAGAGTGTAGGGTGTAGAGTGTATAGTATAGAGTGTAGGGTATAGATTGTATGGTATAGAGTTTAGAGTGTAGGGTATAGAGTGTAGAATATAGAGTGTAGAGTGTAGGGTATAGAGTGTAGGGTATAGAGTGTAGGGTATAGAGTGTATGGTATAGAGCGTATGATATAGAGTGTATGGTATATAGTGTAGGGTATAGAGTGTTTGGTATATAGTGTAAGGTATAGAGTGTAGAGAGTAGGATATAGATTTTAGAGTGTAGAGTGTAGGGTATAGAGTGTAGGGTATAGAGTGCATGGAATAGAGTGTATGGTATAGAGTGTAGGGTGTAGAGTGTAGGGTATAGAGTGTAGAGTGTGGGGTATAGAGTGTAGAGTGTAGGGTATAGAGTGTATGATATAGAGTGTAGGGTATAGAGTGTATGGTATAGATTGCAGGGTATAAAGTGTAGGGTATAGAGTGTAGGGTATAGAGTGTAGAGTGTAGGGTATAGAGTGTAGGGTATAGAGTGTATGGTATAGAGTGTATGGTATAGATTGTAGGGTATAGAGTGTAGGGTATAGAGTGTAGAGTGTAGGGTATAGAGTGTAGAAAGTAGGGTATAGTGTGTAGGGCATAGAGTGTAGAGTGTAGGGTATAGAGTGTAGGGTATAGAGTGTAGATTGTATGGTATAGAGTGTAGGGTATAGAGTGTATAGTGTAGAGTATAGAGTGTAGAGTGTAGGGTATAGAGTGTAGGGTATAGAGTGTTGGGATATAGAGTGTAGGGTATAGAGTGTAGAGTATAGAGTGTAGGGTATAGAGTGTAGGGTATAGCGTGTAGGGTATAGAGTGTAGGGTATAGAGTATATAGTGTAGGGTATAGAGTGTAGGGTATAGAGTGTTGAGTGTAGGGTATAGAGTGTAGGGTATAGAGTGTAGGGTTTAGAGTGTAGGGTATAAAGTGTAGAGTGTAGGGTATAGAGTGTAGGGTATAGAGTGTAGGGTATAGAGTGTATGGTATAAAGTGTAGGGTGTAGAGTGTAGGGTATAGAGTGTAGGTTATAGAGTGTAGAGTGTAGGGCATAGAGTGTATGGTATAGAGTGTAGGGTGTAGATTGTATGGTATAGAGTTTAGAGTGTAGGGTATAGAGTGTAGAATATAGAGTGTAGAGTGTAGGGTATAGAGTGTAGGGTATAGAGTGTACGGTATAGAGCGTATGATATAGAGTGTATGGTATATAGTGTAGGGTATAGAGTGTTTGGTATAGAGTGTAAGGTATAGAGTGTAGAGAGTAGGGTATAGATTTTAGAGTGTAGAGTGTAGGGTATAGAGTGTAGGGTATAGAGTGCATGGAATAGAGTGCATGGTATAGAGTGCAGGGTGTAGAGTGTAGGGTATAGAGTGTAGAGTGTGGGGTATAGAGTGTAGGGTATAGAGTGTATGATATAGAGTGTAGGGTATAAGACGATGGCTAAGTCGATGGTGCAGACAACAAGGATTTGGATTCCTGGACCACGGTGTGAATTACTGGTATGATGGACTCCTCGCCAGAGACGGACTACACCTCAACAAACCTGGGAAACACACATTCGCCAGAAGACTCGCTACACTCATCAGGAGGGCGTTAAACTAGAAGAAGAGGGGACGGGAAGAAAAACATTAGACTCGAACAAAGACGACCCAGGAAAACATACTCAGAAGGGAGGTAAGAACATTTCTAAAACAATCCACAGTGAGGAGATTGGAACAAAACAAAATCCTCTAAACTGCATGCTCGCAAACGCCAGAAGCCTGACAAACAAGATGGAAGAACTAGAAGCAGAAATATCTACAGGTAACTTTGACATAGTGGGAATAACCGAGACATGGTTAGATGAAAGCTATGACTGGGCAGTTAACTTACAGGGTTACAGTCTGTTTAGAAAGGATCGTAAAAATCGGAGAGGAGGAGGGGTTTGTCTCTATGTAAAGTCTTGTCTAAAGTCCACTTTAAGGGAGCATATTAGCGAAAGGAATGAGGATGTCGAGTCCATATGGGTTGAAATTCATGGAGGGAAAAATGGTAACAAAATTCTCATTGGGGTCTGTTACAAACCCCCAAATATAACAGAAAGCATGGAAAGTCTACTTCTAAAGCAGATAGATGAAGCTGCAACCCATAATGAGGTCCTGGTTATGGGGGACTTTAACTACCCGGATATTAACTGGGAAACAGAAACCTGTGAAACCCATAAAGGCAACAGGTTTCTGCTAATAACCAAGAAAAATTATCTTTCACAATTGGTGCAGAATCCAACCAGAGGAGCAGCACTTTTAGACCTAATACTATCTAATAGACCTGACAGAATAACAAATCTGCAGGTGGTTGGGCATTTAGGAAATAGCGACCACAATATTGTGCAGTTTCACCTGTCTTTCACTAGGGGGACTTGTCAGGGAGTCACAAAAACATTGAACTTTAGGAAGGCAAAGTTTGAACAGCTTAGAGATGCCCTTAATCTGGTAGACTGGGACAATATCCTCAGAAATGAGAATACAGATAATAAATGGGAAATGTTTAAGAACATCCTAAATAGGCAGTGTAAGCGGTTTATACCTTGTGGGAATAAAAGGACTAGAAATAGGAAAAACCCAATGTGGCTAAACAAAGAAGTAAGACAGGCAATTAACAGTAAAAAGAAAGCATTTGCACTACTAAAGCAGGATGGCACCATTGAAGCTCTAAAAAACTATAGGGAGAAAAATACTTTATCTAAAAAACTAATTAAAGCTGCCAAAAAGGAAACAGAGAAGCACATTGCTAAGGAGAGTAAAACTAATCCCAAACTGTTCTTCAACTATATCAATAGTAAAAGAATAAAAACTGAAAATGTAGGCCCCTTAAAAAATAGTGAGGAAAGAATGGTTGTAGATGACGAGGAAAAAGCTAACATATTAAACACCTTCTTCTCCACGGTATTCACGGTGGAAAATGAAATGCTAGGTGAAATCCCAAGAAACAATGAAAACCCTATATTAAGGGTCACCAATCTAACCCAAGAAGAGGTGCGAAACCGGCTAAATAAGATTAAAATAGATAAATCTCCGGGTCCGGATGGCATACACCCACGAGTACTAAGAGAACTAAGTAATGTAATAGATAAACCATTATTTCTTATTTTTAGTGACTCTATAGCGACAGGGTCTGTTCCGCAGGACTGGCGCATAGCAAATGTGGTGCCAATATTCAAAAAGGGCTCTAAAAGGGAACCTGGAAATTATAGGCCAGTAAGTCTAACCTCTATTGTTGGTAAAATATTTGAAGGGTTTCTGAGGGATGTTATTCTGGATTATCTCAATGAGAATAACTGTTTAACTCCATATCAGCATGGGTTTATGAGAAATCGCTCCTGTCAAACCAATCTAATCAGTTTTTATGAAGAGGTAAGCTATAGACTGGACCACGGTGAGTCATTGGACGTGGTATATCTCGATTTTTCCAAAGCGTTTGATACCGTGCCGCACAAGAGGTTGGTACACAAAATGAGAATGCTTGGTCTGGGGGAAAATGTGTGTAAATGGGTTAGTAACTGGCTTAGTGATAGAAAGCAGAGGGTGGTTATAAATGGTATAGTCTCTAACTGGGTCGCTGTGACCAGTGGGGTACCGCAGGGGTCAGTATTGGGACCTGTTCTCTTCAACATATTCATTAATGATCTGGTAGAAGGTTTACACAGTAAAATATCGATATTTGCAGATGATACAAAACTATGTAAAGCAGTTAATACAAGAGAAGATAGTATTCTGCTACAGATGGATCTGGATAAGTTGGAAACTTGGGCTGAAAGGTGGCAGATGAGGTTTAACAATGATAAATGTAAGGTTATACACATGGGAAGAGGGAATCAATATCACCATTACACACTGAACGGGAAACCACTGGGTAAATCTGACAGGGAGAAGGACTTGGGGATCCTAGTTAATGATAAACTTACCTGGAGCAGCCAGTGCCAGGCAGCAGCTGCCAAGGCAAACAGGATCATGGGGTGCATTAAAAGAGGTCTGGATACACATGATGAGAGCATTATACTGCCTCTGTACAAATCCCTAGTTAGACCGCACATGGAGTACTGTGTCCATTTTTGGGCACCGGTGCTCAGGAAGGATATAATGGAACTAGAGAGAGTACAAAGGAGGGCAACAAAATTAATAAAGGGGATGGGAGAACTACAATACCCAGATAGATTAGCGAAATTAGGATTATTTAGTCTAGAAAAAAGACGACTGAGGGGCGATCTAATAACCATGTATAAGTATATAAGGGGACAATACAAATATCTCGCTGAGGATCTGTTTATACCAAGGAAGGTGACGGGCACAAGGGGGAATTCTTTGCGTCTGGAGGAGAGAAGGTTTTTCCACCAACATAGAAGAGGATTCTTTACTGTTAGGGCAGTGAGAATCTGGAATTGCTTGCCTGAGGAGGTGGTGATGGCGAACTCAGTCGAGGGGTTCAAGAGAGGCCTGGATGTCTTCCTGGAGCAGAACAATATTGTATCATACAATTATTAGGTTCTGTAGAAGGACGTAGATCTGGGGATTTATTATGATGGAATATAGGCTGAACTGGATGGACAAATGTCTTTTTTCGGCCTTACTAACTATGTTACTATGTTACTATGTATGTATAGAGTGTATGGTATAGATTGCAGGGTATAAAGTGTAGGGTATAGAGTGTAGGGTATAGAGTGTAGAGTGTAGGGTATAGAGTGTAGGGTATAGATTGTAGGGTATAGAGTGTATTGTATAGGGTATAGAGTGTATGGTGTAGGGTAAAGAGTGTATAGTGTAGGGTATAGAGTGTAAGGTATAGAGTGTAGGGTATAGAGTGTAGGGTATAGAGTGTAGGGTATAGAGTGTAGAGTGTAGGGTATAAAGTGTAGGGTATAGAGTGTAGGGTGTAGAGTGTAGGGTATAGAGTGTAGAGTGTAGGGTATAGAGTTTAGGGTATAGAGTGTATGGTATAGAGTGTAGAGTGTAGGGTATAGAGTGTATAGTGTAGGGTATAGAGTGTAGGGTATAGAGTGTAGTGTATAGAGTGTATGGTATAGAGTGTAGGGAATAGAGTGTAGAGTGTAGGGTATAGAGTGTATGGTATAGAGTGTAGGGTATAGAGTGTAGGGTATAGAGTGTAGAGTATAGAGTGTAGGGTATAGAGTGTAGGGTATAGAGTGTAGGGTATAGAATGTATGGTATAGAGTGTAGGGAATAGAGTGTAGAGTGTAGGGTATAGAGTGTATGGTATAGAGTGTAGGGTGTAGAGTGTAGGGTATAGAGTGTAGGGTATAGGGTGTAGGTTATAGAGTGTAGGGTATAGAGTGTAGAGTGTAGGGCATAGAGTGTAGGGTATAGAGTGTAGGGTATAGAGTGTAGAGTGTAGGGATTAGAGTGTAGGGTATAGAGTGTAGGGTATAGAGTGTAGAGTGTAGGGTATAGAGTGTAGAATATAGAGTATAGAGTGTAGGGTATAGAGTGTAGGGTATAGAGTGTAAAGTGTAGAGTGTAGAGTATAGAGTGTAGAGTGTAGGGTATAGAGTGTATGGTATAGAGTGTAGGGAATAGAGTGTAGAGTGTAGGGTATAGAGTGTATGGTATAGAGTGTAGAGTGTAGGGTATAGAGTGTATAGTGTAGGGTATAGAGTGTAGGGTATAGAGTGTAGGGTATAGAGTGTATGGTATAGAGTGTAGGGAATAGAGTGTAGAGTGTAGGGTATAGAGTGTATGGTATAGAGTGTAGGGTATAGAGTGTAGAGTATAGAGTGTAGGGTATAGAGTGTAGGGTATAGAGTGTAGGGTATAGAGTGTATGGTATAGAGTTTAGGGAATAGAGTGTAGAGTGTAGGGTATAGAGTGTATGGTATAGAGTGCAGGGTATAGAGTGTAGAGGGTAGAGTGTAGGTTATAGAGTGTAGGGTATAGAGTGTAGAGTGTAGGGTATAGAGTGTAGGGTATAGAGTGTAGGGTGTAGAGTGTAGGGTATAGAGTGTAGGGTATAGAGTGTAGAGTGTAGGGTATAAAGTGTAGGGTATAGAGTGTAGGGTGTAGAGTGTAGGGTATAGAGTGTAGAGTGTAGGGTATAGAGTTTAGGGTATAGAGTGTATGGTATAGAGTGTAGAGTGTAGGGTATAGAGTGTATAGTGTAGGGTATAGAGTGTAGGGTATAGAGTGTAGGGTATAGAGTGTAGAGTGTAGGGTATAGAGTTTAGGGTATAGAGTGTATGGTATAGAGTGTAGAGTGTAGGGTATAGAGTGTATAGTGTAGGGTACAGAGTGTAGGGTATAGAGTGTAGGGTATAGAGTGTAGAGTATAGAGTGTAGGGTATAGAGTGTAGGGTATAGAGTGTAGGGTATAGATTGTATGGTATAGAGTGTAGGGAATATAGTGTAGAGTGTAGGGTATAGAGTGTAGGGTATAGAGTGTAGAGGGTAGAGTGTAGGGTATAGAGTGTAGGGTATAGAGTGTAGGGTATAGAGTGTAGAGTGTAGGGCGTAGAGTGTAGGGTATAGAGTGTAGGGTATAGAGTGTAGAGTGTAGGGATTAGAGTGTAGGGTATAGAGTGTAGGGTATAGAGTGTAGGGTATAGAGTGTAGGGTATAGAGTGTATGGTATAGAGTGTAGGGAATAGAGTGTAGAGTGTAGGGTATAGAGTGTAGAGTATAGAGTGTAGGGTATAGAGTGTAGGGTATAGAGTGTAGGGTATAGAGTGTATGGTATAGAGTGTAGGGAATAGAGTGTAGAGTGTAGGGTATAGAGTGTATGGTATAGAGTGTAGGGTATAGAGTGTAGGGTATAGAGTGTAGAGTATAGAGTGTAGGGTATAGAGTGTAGGGTATAGAGTGTAGGGTATAGATTGTATGGTATAGAGTGTAGGGAATATAGTGTAGAGTGTAGGGTATAGAGTGTAGGGTATAGAGTGTAGAGGGTAGAGTGTAGGGTATAGAGTGTAGGGTATAGAGTGTAGGGTATAGAGTGTAGAGTGTAGGGCGTAGAGTGTAGGGTATAGAGTGTAGGGTATAGAGTGTAGAGTGTAGGGATTAGAGTGTAGGGTATAGAGTGTAGGGTATAGAGTGTAGAGTGTAGGGTATAGAGTGTAGAATATAGAGTATAGAGTGTAGGGTATAGAGTGTAGGGTATAGAGTGTAAAGTGTAGAGTGTAGAGTATAGAGTGTAGAGTGTAGGGTATAGAGTGTAGGGTATAGAACGTAGGGTGTAGGGTATAGAGTGTAGGGTATAGAGTGTAGGGTATAGAGTGTAGAGTGTCGAGTATAGAGTGTATGGTATAGAGTGTAGGGTGTAGAGTGTAGGGTATAGAGTGTAGGGTATAGGGTGTAGGTTATAGAGTGTAGGGTATAGAGTGTAGGGTATAGAGTGTAGGGTATATAGTGTAGAGTATAGAGTGTAGGGTATAGAGTGTAGGGTATAGAGTGTAGGGTATAGAGTGTATGGTATACAGTGTAGAGTGTAGGGTATAGAGTGTATATTGTAGGGTATAGAGTGTAGGGTATAGAGTGTATGGTATAGAGTGTAGGGTATAGAGTGTAGAGTGTAGGGTATAGAGTGTAGGGTATAGTGCGTAGGGTATAGAGTGTAGGGTATAGGGTGTAGGTTATAGAGTGTAGGGTATAGAGTGTAGGGTATAGAGTATAGAGTGCAGGGTATAGAGTGTAGGGTATATAGTGTAGAGTATAGAGTGTAGGGTATAGAGTGTAGGGTGTAGAGTGTAGAGTGTAGGGTATAGAGTGTAGGGTATAGAGTGTAGGGTATAGAGTGTAGAGTGTAGGGTATAGAGTGTAGGGTATAGAGTGTAGAGTGTAGGGTATAGAGTGTAGAGTGTAGGGTATAGAGTGTAGGGTATAGAGTGTAGGGTATAGAGTGTAGGGTATAGAGTGTAGAGTGTAGGGTATAGAGTGTAGGGTATAGAGTGTAGGGTATATAGTGTAGGGTATAGAGTGTAGAGTGTAGGGTATAGAGTGTAGGGTATAGAGTGTAGGGTATAGAGTGTATGGAATAGAGTTTAGAGTGTAGAGTGTAGGGTATAGAGTGTAGGGTATAGAGTGTATGGTATAGAGTGTAGGGTATAGAGTGTGGGGTATAGAGTGTAGGGTATAGAGTGTAGAGTGTAGGGATTATAGTGTAGGGTATAGAGTGTAGGATATAGAGTGTATGGAATAGAGTGTAGGGTATAGAGTGAAGAGTGTAGGGTATAGAGTGTAGGGTATAGAGCGTAGGGTGTAGGGTATAGAGTGTAGGGTATAGAGTGTAGGGTATAGAGTGTATGGTATAGAGTGTAGGGTGTAGAGTGTAGGGTATAGAGTGTAGGTTATAGAGTGTAGAGTGTAGGGCATAGAGTGTATGGTATAGAGTGTAGGGTGTAGAGTGTATAGTATAGAGTGTAGGGTATAGATTGTATGGTATAGAGTTTAGAGTGTAGGGTATAGAGTGTAGAATATAGAGTGTAGAGTGTAGGGTATAGAGTGTAGGGTATAGAGTGTAGGGTATAGAGTGTATGGTATAGAGCGTATGATATAGAGTGTATGGTATATAGTGTAGGGTATAGAGTGTTTGGTATATAGTGTAAGGTATAGAGTGTAGAGAGTAGGATATAGATTTTAGAGTGTAGAGTGTAGGGTATAGAGTGTAGGGTATAGAGTGCATGGAATAGAGTGTATGGTATAGAGTGTAGGGTGTAGAGTGTAGGGTATAGAGTGTAGAGTGTGGGGTATAGAGTGTAGAGTGTAGGGTATAGAGTGTATGATATAGAGTGTAGGGTATAGAGTGTATGGTATAGATTGCAGGGTATAAAGTGTAGGGTATAGAGTGTAGGGTATAGAGTGTAGAGTGTAGGGTATAGAGTGTAGGGTATAGAGTGTATGGTATAGAGTGTATGGTATAGATTGTAGGGTATAGAGTGTAGGGTATAGAGTGTAGAGTGTAGGGTATAGAGTGTAGAAAGTAGGGTATAGTGTGTAGGGCATAGAGTGTAGAGTGTAGGGTATAGAGTGTAGGGTATAGAGTGTAGATTGTATGGTATAGAGTGTAGGGTATAGAGTGTATAGTGTAGAGTATAGAGTGTAGAGTGTAGGGTATAGAGTGTAGGGTATAGAGTGTTGGGATATAGAGTGTAGGGTATAGAGTGTAGAGTATAGAGTGTAGGGTATAGAGTGTAGGGTATAGCGTGTAGGGTATAGAGTGTAGGGTATAGAGTATATAGTGTTGGGTATAGAGTGTAGGGTATAGAGTGTTGAGTGTAGGGTATAGAGTGTAGGGTATAGAGTGTAGGGTTTAGAGTGTAGGGTATAAAGTGTAGAGTGTAGGGTATAGAGTGTAGGGTATAGAGTGTAGGGTATAGAGTGTATGGTATAAAGTGTAGGGTGTAGAGTGTAGGGTATAGAGTGTAGGTTATAGAGTGTAGAGTGTAGGGCATAGAGTGTATGGTATAGAGTGTAGGGTGTAGATTGTATGGTATAGAGTTTAGAGTGTAGGGTATAGAGTGTAGAATATAGAGTGTAGAGTGTAGGGTATAGAGTGTAGGGTATAGAGTGTACGGTATAGAGCGTATGATATAGAGTGTATGGTATATAGTGTAGGGTATAGAGTGTTTGGTATAGAGTGTAAGGTATAGAGTGTAGAGAGTAGGGTATAGATTTTAGAGTGTAGAGTGTAGGGTATAGAGTGTAGGGTATAGAGTGCATGGAATAGAGTGTATGGTATAGAGTGCAGGGTGTAGAGTGTAGGGTATAGAGTGTAGAGTGTGGGGAATAGAGTGTAGGGTATAGAGTGTATGATATAGAGTGTAGGGTATAGAGTGTATGGTATAGATTGCAGGGTATAAAGTGTAGGGTATAGAGTGTAGGGTATAGAGTGTAGAGTGTAGGGTATAGAGTGTAGGGTATAGATTGTAGGGTATAGAGTGTATTGTATAGGGTATAGAGTGTATGGTGTAGGGTAAAGAGTGTATAGTGTAGGGTATAGAGTGTAAGGTATAGAGTGTAGGGTATAGAGTGTAGAGTGTAGGGTATAGAGTGTATGGTATAGAGTGTAGGGTATAGAGTGTATGGTATAGAGTGTAGGGTATAGAGTGTAGAGTGTAGGGTATAGAGTGTAGTGTATAGAGTGTAGGGTATAGAGTGTAGGGTATAGAGTGTAGGTTATAGAGTGTAGGGTATAAAGTGTAGAGTGTAGGGTATAGAGTGTAGGGTATAGAGTGTAGGGTATAGATTGTAGGGTATAGAGTGTAAAGTGTATAGTGTAGAGTATAGAGTGTAGAGTGTAGGGTATAGAGTGTAGGGTATAGAGTGTTGGGATATAGTGTGTAGGGTATAGAGTGTAGAGTATAGAGTGTAGGGTATAGAGTGTAGGGTATAGCGTGTAGGGTATAGAGTGTAGGGTATAGAGTATATAGTGTAGGGTATAGAGTGTAGGGTATAGAGTGTTGAGTGTAGGGTATAGAGTGTAGGGTATAGAGTGTAGGGTTTAGAGTGTAGGGTATAAAGTGTAGAGTGTAGGGTATAGAGTGTAGGGTATAGAGTGTATGGTATAGAGTGTAGGGTGTAGAGTGTAGGGTATAGAGTGTAGGTTATAGAGTGTAGAGTGTAGGGCATAGAGTGTATGGTATAGAGTGTAGGGTGTAGATTGTATGGTATAGAGTTTAGAGTGTAGGGTATAGAGTGTAGAATATAGAGTGTAGAGTGTAGGGTATAGAGTGTAGGGTATAGAGTGTACGGTATAGAGCGTATGATATAGAGTGTATGGTATATAGTGTAGGGTATAGAGTGTTTGGTATAGAGTGTAAGGTATAGAGGGTAGAGAGTAGGGTATAGATTTTAGAGTGTAGAGTGTAGGGTATAGAGTGTAGGGTATAGAGTGCATGGAATAGAGTGTATGGTATAGAGTGCAGGGTGTAGAGTGTAGGGTATAGAGTGTAGAGTGTGGGGTATAGAGTGTAGGGTATAGAGTGTAGGGTATAGAGTGTATGATATAGAGTGTAGGGTATAGAGTGTATGGTATAGATTGCAGGGTATAAAGTGTAGGGTATAGAGTGTAGGGTATAGAGTGTAGAGTGTAGGGTATAGAGTGTAGGGTATAGATTGTAGGGTATAGAGTGTATTGTATAGGGTATAGAGTGTATGGTGTAGGGTAAAGAGTGTATAGTGTAGGGTATAGAGTGTAAGGTATAGAGTGTAGGGTATAGAGTGTAGAGTGTAGGGTATAGAGTGTATGGTATAGAGTGTAGGGTATAGAGTGTATGGTATAGAGTGTAGGGTATAGAGTGTAGAGTGTAGGGTATAGAGTGTAGTGTATAGAGTGTAGGGTATAGAGTGTAGGGTATAGAGTGTAGGTTATAGAGTGTAGGGTATAAAGTGTAGAGTGTAGGGTATAGAGTGTAGGGTATAGAGTGTAGGGTATAGAGTGTTGGGTATAGAGTGTAGAGTGTAGGGTGTAGAGTGTAGAGTGTAGGGTATAGAGTGTAAGGTATAGAGTGTAGGGTATAGAGTGTATGTTATAGAGTGTAGGGTATAGACTGTAGAGTGTAGGGTAAAGAGTGTAGGGTATAGAGTGTAGGGTATAGAGTGTAGGGTATAGAGTGTAGGGTATAAAGTGTAGAGTGTAGGGTATAGAGTGTAGGGTTTAGAGTGTATGTTATAGAGTGTAGGGTATAGAGTGTAGAGTGTAGGGTATAGAGTGTAGGGTATATAGTGTAGGGTATAGAGTGTAGGGTATAGAGTGTAGGGTATAGAGTGTATGGTATAGAGTGTAAAGTGTAGGGTATAGAGTGTAGAAAGTAGGGTATAGTGTGTAGGGTATAGAGTGTAGAGTGTAGGGTATAGAGTGTAGGGTATAGAGTGTAGATTGTATGGTATAGAGTGTAGGGTATAGAGTGTATAGTGTAGGGTATAGAGTGTAGGGTGTAGGGAATAGAGTGTAGGGTATAGAGTGTTGGAATATAGAGTGTAGGGTATAGACTGTCGGGTATAGAGTGTAGGGTATAGATTGTAGGGCAAAGAGTGTAGGGTATAGAGTGTAGGGTATAGAGTATATAGTGTAGGGTATAGAGTGTAGAGTGTAGGGTATAGAGTGTAGAGTGTAGGGTATAGAGTGTAGGGCATATAGTGTAGAGTGTAGGGTGTAGAGTGGAGAGTGTAGGGTATAGAGTGTAAGGTATAGAGTGTAGGGTATAGAGTGTATGTTATAGAGTGTAGGTATAGAGTGTAGAGTGTAGGGTATAGAGTGTAGGGTATAGAGTGTAGAAAGTAGGGTATAGTGTGTAGGGTATAGAGTGTATGGTATAGAGTGTAGAGTGTAGGGTATAGAGTGTAGAAAGTAGGGTATAGTGTGTAGGGTATAGAGTGTAGAGTGTAGGGTATAAAGTGTAGGGTATAGAGTGTAGATTGTATGGTATAGAGTGTAGGGTATAGAGTGTATAGTGTAGGGTATATAGTGTAGAGTGTAGGGTATAGAGTGTAGGGTATAGAGTGTTGGGATATAGAGTGTAGGGTATAGAGTGTAGGGTATAGAGTGTAGGGTATAGATTGTAGGGTATAGAGTGTAGGGTATAGAGTATATAGTGTAGGGTATAGAGTGTAGGGTATAGAGTGTAGAGTGTAGGGTATAGAGTGTAGGGTATAGAGTGTAGGGTATAGAGTGTAGGTTATAAAGTGTAGAGTGTAGGGTATAGAGTGTAGGGTATAGAGTGTAGAGTGTAGGGTGTAGAGTGGAGAGTGTAGGGTATAGAGTGTAAGGTATAGAGTGTAGGGTATAGAGTGTATGTTATAGAGTGTAGGGTATAGAGTGTAGAGTGTAGGGTATAGAGTGTAGGGTATAGAGTGTAGGGTATAGAGTGTAGGGTATAGAGTGTAGGGAATAAAGTGTAGAGTGTAGGGTATAGAGTGTAGGGTTTAGAGTGTATGTTATAGAGTGTAGGGTATAGAGTGTAGAGTGTAGGATATAGAGTGTAGAGTGTAGGGTATAGAGTGTAGGGTATATAGTGTAGGGTATAGAGTGTAGGGTATAGAGTGTAGGGGTATAGAGTGTATGTTATAGAGTGTAGGGGTATAGAGTGTAGAGTGTAGGGTATAGAGTGATAGGGTATAGAGTGTAGGGTATAGAGTGTAGGGTATAGAGTGTAGGGTATAAAGTGTAGAGTGTAGGGTATAGAGTGTAGGGTTTAGAGTGTATGTTATAGAGTGTAGGGTATAGAGTGTAGAGTGTAGGATATAGAGTGTAGAGTGTAGGGTATATAGTGTAGGGTATAGAGTGTAGGGTATAGAGTGTAGGGTATAGAGTGTAGAGTGTAGGGTATAGAAGGTAGAGTGTAGGGTATAGAGTGTATGGTATAGAGTGTAGGGTGTAGAGTGTATGGTATAGAGTGTAGGGTATAGAGTGTAGAGTGTAGGGTATAGAGTGTAGGGTATAGAGTATAGAGTGTAGGGTATAGAGTGTAGGGTATAGAGTGTAGAGTGTAGAGTGTAGGGTATAGAGTGTAGAGTGTAGGGTATAGAGTGTAGGGTATAGAGTGTATGGTATAGAGTGTAGGGTATAGAGTGTAGGGTATAGAGTGTAGAGTGTAGGGATTAGAGTGTAGGGTATAGAGTGTAGGGTATAGAGTGTAGAGTGTAGGGTATAGAGTGTAGGGTATAGAGTGTACAGTATAGAGTGTTGGGCTATAGAGTGTAGGGTATAGAGTGTAGGGTATACAGTGTAGGGTATAAAGTGTAGAGTGTAGGGTATAGAGTGTAGGGTATAGAGTGTAGGGTATAGAGTGTAGAGTGTAGAGTGTAGGGTATAGAGTGTAGAGTTTAGGGTATAGAGTGTAGGGTATAGAGTGTAGGGTTTAGAGTGTATGGTATAGAGTGTAGGGTATAGAGTGTAGAGTGTAGGGTATAGAGTGTAGGATATAGAGTGTAGGGTATAGAGTGTATGGTATAGAGTGTACGGTTTAGAGTGTAGAGTGTAGGGTATAGAGTGTAGGGTATAGATTGTAGGGTATAGAGTGTATTGTATAGGGTATAGAGTGTATGGTGTAGAGTGTAGGGTATAGAGTGTATAGTGTAGGGTATAGAGTGTAAGGTATAGAGTGTAGGGTATAGAGTGTAGAGTGTAGGGTATAGAGTGTATGGTATAAAGTGTAGGGTATAGAGTGTATGGTATAGAGTGTAGGGTATAGAGTGTAGAGTGTAGGGTATAGAGTGTAGTGTATAGAGTGTAGGGTATAGAGTGTAGAGTGTAGGGTATAGAGATTAGGGTATAGAGTGTATGGTATAGAGTGTAGAGTGTAGGGTATAGAGTGTATAGTGTAGGGTATAGAGTGTAGGGTATAGAGTGTAGGGTATAGAGTGTATGGTATAGAGTGTAGAGTGTAGGGTATAGAGTGTATGGTATAGAGTGTAGGGTATAGAGTGTAGAGTATAGAGTGTAGGGTATAGAGTGTAGGGTATAGAGTGTAGGGTATAGAGTGTATGGTATAGAGTTTAGGGAATAGAGTGTAGAGTGTAGGGTATAGAGTGTATGGTATAGAGTGCAGGGTATAGAGTGTAGAGGGTAGAGTGTAGGGTATAGAGTGTAGGGTATAGAGTGTAGAGTGTAGGGTATAGAGTGTAGGGTATAGAGTGTAGGGTGTAGAGTGTAGGGTATAGAGTGTAGGGTATAGATTGTAGAGTGTAGGGTATAAAGTGTAGGGTATAGAGTGTAGGGTGTAGAGTGTAGGGTGTAGAGTGTAGGGTATAGAGTTTAGGGTATAGAGTGTATGGTATAGAGTGTAGAGTGTAGGGTATAGAGTGTATAGTGTAGGGTATAGAGTGTAGGGTATAGAGTGTAGGGTATAGAGTGTAGGGTATAGAGTGTAGAGTGTAGGGTATAGAGTTTAGGGTATAGAGTGTATGGTATAGAGTGTAGAGTGTAGTGTATAGAGTGTATAGTGTAGGGTATAGAGTGTAGGGTATAGAGTGTAGGGTATAGAGTGTATAGTATAGAGTGTAGGGAATAGAGTGTAGAGTGTAGGGTATAGAGTGTATGGTATAGAGTGTAGGGTATAGAGTGTAGGGTATAGAGTGTAGAGTATAGAGTGTAGGGTATAGAGTGTAGGGCATAGAGTGTAGGGTATAGAATGTATGGTAAAGAGTGTAGGGAATAGAGTGTAGAGTGTAGGGTATAGAGTGTATGGTATAGAGTGTAGGGTATAGAGTGTAGAGGGTAGAGTGTAGGGTATAGAGTGTAGGGTATAGAGTGTAGGGTATAGAGTGTAGAGTGTAGGGCATAGAGTGTAGGGTATAGAGTGTAGGGTATAGAGTGTAGAGTGTAGGGATTAGAGTGTAGGGTATAGAGTGTAGGGTATAGAGTGTAGAGTGTAGGGTATAGAGTGTAGAATATAGAGTATAGAGTGTAGGGTATTGAGTGTAGGGTATAGAGTGTAAAGTGTAGAGTGTGGAGTATAGAGTGTAGAGTGTAGGGTATAGAGTGTAGGGTATAGAACGTAGGGTGTAGGGTATAGAGTGTAGGGTATAGAGTGTAGGGTATAGAGTGTAGAGTGTAGAGTATAGAGTGTATGGTATAGAGTGTAGCGTGTAGAGTGTAGGGTATAGAGTGTAGGGTATAGGGTGTAGGTTATAGAGTGTAGGGTATAGAGTGTAGGGTATAGAGTGTAGGGTATATAGTGTAGAGTATAGAGTGTAGGGTATAGAGTGTAGGGTATAGAGTGTAGGGTATAGAGTGTATGGTATACAGTGTAGAGTGTAGGGTATAGAGTGTATATTGTAGGGTATAGAGTGTAGGGTATAGAGTGTATGGTATAGAGTGTAGGGTATAGAGTGTAGAGTGTAGGTTATAGAGTGTAGGGTATAGTGCGTAGGGTATAGAGTGTAGGGTATAGGGTGTAGGTTATAGAGTGTAGGGTATAGAGTGTAGGGTATAGAGTATAGAGTGCAGGGTATAGAGTGTAGGGTATATAGTGTAGAGTATAGAGTGTAGGGTATAGAGTGTAGGGTGTAGAGTGTAGAGTGTAGGGTATAGAGTGTAGGGTATAGAGTGTAGGGTATAGAGTGTAGAGTGTAGGGTATAGAGTGTAGGGTATAGAGTGTAGAGTGTAGGGTATAGAGTGTAGAGTGTAGGGTATAGAGTGTAGGGTATAGAGTGTAGGGTATAGAGTGTAGGGTATAGAGTGTAGAGTGTAGGGTATAGAGTGTAGGGTATAGAGTGTAGGGTATATAGTGTAGGGTATAGAGTGTAGAGTGTAGGGTATAGAGTGTAGGGTATAGAGTGTAGGGTATAGAGTGTAGGGTATAGAGTGTAGAGTGTAGGGTATAGAGTGTAGGGTATAGAGTGTAGGGTGTAGAGTGTAGGGTATAGAGTGTAGGGTATAGAGTGTAGAGTGTACGGTATAAAGTGTAGGGTATAGAGTGTAGGGTGTAGAGTGTAGGGTATAGAGTGTAGAGTGTAGGGTATAGAGTTTAGGGTATAGAGTGTATAGTATAGAGTGTAGAGTGTAGGGTATAGAGTATAGTGTAGGGTATAGAGTGTAGGGTATAGAGTGTAGGGTATAGAGTGTAGGGTATAGAGTGTAGAGTGTAGAGTGTAGGGTATAGAGTGTAGGGTATAGAGTGTAGAGTGTACGGTATAAAGTGTAGGGTATAGAGTGTAGGGTGTAGAGTGTAGGGTATAGAGTGTAGAGTGTAGGGTATAGAGTTTAGGGTATAGAGTGTATAGTATAGAGTGTAGAGTGTAGGGTATAGAGTATAGTGTAGGGTATAGAGTGTAGGGTATAGAGTGTAGGGTATAGAGTGTAGGGTATAGAGTGTAGAGTGTAGGGTATAGAGTTTAGGGTATAGAGTGTATGGTATAGAGTGTAGAGTGTAGGGTATAGAGTGTATAGTGTAGGGTATAGAGTGTAGGGTATAGAGTGTAGGGTATAGAGTGTATGGTATAGAGTGTAGGGAATAGAGTGTAGAGTGTAGGGTATAGAGTGTATGGTATAAAGTGTAGGGTATAGAGTGTAGGGTATAGAGTGTAGAGTATAGAGTGTAGGGTATAGAGTGTAGGGTATAGAGTGTAGGGTATAGAATGTATGGTAAAGAGTGTAGGGAATAGAGTGTAGAGTGTAGGGTATAGAGTGTATGGTATAGAGTGTAGGGTATAGAGTGTAGAGGGTAGAGTGTAGAGTATAGAGTGTAGGGTATCGAGTGTAGGGTATAGAGTGTAGAGTGTAGGGCATAGAGTGTAGGGTATAGAGTGTAGGGTATAGAGTGTAGAGTGTAGGGATTAGAGTGTAGGGTATAGAGTGTAGGGTATAGAGTGTAGAGTGTATGGTATAGAGTGTAGAATATAGAGTATAGAGTGTAGGGTATTGAGTGTAGGGTATAGAGTGTAAAGTGTAGAGTGTGGAGTATAGAGTGTAGAGTGTAGGGTATAGAGTGTAGGGTATAGAACGTAGGGTGTAGGGTATAGAGTGTAGGGTATAGAGTGTAGGGTATAGAGTGTAGAGTGTAGAGTATAGAGTGTATGGTATAGAGTGTAGGGTGTAGAGTGTAGGGTATAGAGTGTAGGGTATAGGGTGTAGGTTATAGAGTGTAGGGTATAGAGTGTAGGGTATAGAGTGTAGGGTATATAGTGTAGAGTATAGAGTGTAGGGTATAGAGTGTAGGGTATAGAGTGTAGGGTATAGAGTGTATAGTATACAGTGTAGAGTGTAGGGTATAGAGTGTATATTGTAGGGTATAGAGTGTAGGGTATAGAGTGTATGGTATAGAGTGTAGGGTATAGAGTGTAGAGTGTAGGGTATAGAGTGTAGGGTATAGTGCGTAGGGTATAGAGTGTAGGGTATAGGGTGTAGGTTATAGAGTGTAGGGTATAGAGTGTAGGGTATAGAGTATAGAGTGCAGGGTATAGAGTGTAGGGTATATAGTGTAGAGTATAGAGTGTAGGGTATAGAGTGTAGGGTGTAGAGTGTAGAGTGTAGGGTATAGAGTGTAGGTTATAGAGTGTAGGGTATAGAGTGTAGAGTGTAGGGTATAGAGTGTAGGGTCTAGAGTGTAGAGTGTAGGGTATAGAGTGTAGAGTGTAGGGTATAGAGTGTAGGGTATAGAGTGTAGGGTATAGAGTGTAGGGTATAGAGTGTAGAGTGTAGGGTATAGAGTGTAGGGTATATAGTGTAGGGTATAGAGTGTAGAGTGTAGGGTATAGAGTGTAGGGTATAGAGTGTAGGGTATAGAGTGTATGGAATAGAGTTTAGAGTGTAGAGTGTAGGGTATAGAGTGTAGGGTATAGAGTGTATGGTATAGAGTGTAGGGTATAGAGTGTGGGGTATAGAGTGTAGGGTATAGAGTGTAGAGTGTATGGATTAGAGTGTAGGGTATAGAGTGTAGGATATAGAGTGTATGGAATAGAGTGTAGGGTATAGAGTGAAGAGTGTAGGGTATAGAGTGTAGAGTATAGAGCGTAGGGTGTAGGGTATAGAGTGTAGGGTATAGAGTGTAGGGTATAGAGTGTATGGTATAGAGTGTAGGGTGTAGAGTGTAGGGTATAGAGTGTAGGTTATAGAGTGTAGAGTGTAGGGCATAGAGTGTATGGTATAGAGTGTAGGGTGTAGAGTGTATAGTATAGAGTGTAGGGTATAGATTGTATGGTATAGAGTTTAGAGTGTAGGGTATAGAGTGTAGAATATAGAGTGTAGGGTATAGAGTGTAGGGTATAGAGTGTAGGGTATAGAGTGTAGGGTATAGAGTGTACGGTATAGAGCGTATGATATAGAGTGTATGGTATATAGTGTAGGGTATAGAGTGTTTGGTATATAGTGTAAGGTATAGAGTGTAGAGAGTAGGGTATAGATTTTAGAGTGTAGAGTGTAGGGTATAGAGTGTAGGGTATAGAGTGCATGGAATAGAGTGTATGGTATAGAGTGTAGGGTGTAGAGTGTAGGGTATAGAGTGTAGAGTGTGGGGTATAGAGTGTAGAGTGTAAGGTATAGAGCGTATGATATAGAGTGTAGGGTATAGAGTGTATGGTATAGATTGCAGGGTATAAAGTGTAGGGTATAGAGTGTAGGGTATAGAGTGTAGAGTGTAGGGTATAGAGTGTAGGGTATAGAGTGTATGGTATAGAGTGTATGGTATAGATTGTAGGGTATAGAGTGTAGGGGATAGAGTGTAGAGTGTAGGGTATAGAGTGTAGAAAGTAGGGTATAGTGTGTAGGGCATAGAGTGTAGAGTGTAGGGTATAGATTGTAGGGTATAGAGTGTAGATTGTATGGTATAAAGTGTAGGGTATAGAGTGTATAGTGTAGAGTATAGAGTGTAGAGTGTAGGGTATAGAGTGTAGGGTATAGAGTGTTGGGATATAGAGTGTAGGGTATAGAGTGTAGGGTATAGAGTGTAGGGTATAGCGTGTAGGGTATAGAGTGTAGGGTATAGAGTATATAGTGTAGGGTATAGAGTGTAGGGTATAGAGTGTAGAGTGTAGGGTATAGAGTGTAGGGTATAGAGTATAGGGTATAGAGTGTAGGGTATAAAGTGTAGAGTGTAGGGTATAGAGTGTAGGGTATAAAGTGTAGGGTATAGAGTGTATGGTATAGAGTGTAGGGTGTAGAGTGTAGGGTATAGAGTGTAGGTTATAGAGTGTAGAGTGTAGGGCATAGAGTGTATGGTATAGAGTGTAGGGTGTAGAGTGTATAGTATAGAGTGTAGGGTATAGATTGTAACATAGTAACATAGTAACATAGTTAGTAAGGCCGAAAAAAGACATTTGTCCATCCAGTTCAGCCTATATTCCATCATAATAAATACCCAGATCTACGTCCTTCTACAGAACCTAATAATTGTATGATACAATATTGTTCTGCTCCAGGAAGACATCCAGGCCTCTCTTGAACCCCTCGACTGAGTTCGCCATCACCACCTCCTCAGGCAAGCAATTCCAGATTCTCACTGCCCTAACAGTAAAGAATCCTCTTCTATGTTGGTGGAAAAACCTTCTCTCCTCCAGACGCAAAGAATGCCCCCTTGTGCCCGTCACCTTCCTTGGTATAAACAGATCCTCAGCGAGATATTTGTATTGTCCCCTTATATACTTATACATGGTTATTAGATCGCCCCTCAGTCGTCTTTTTTCTAGACTAAATAATCCTAATTTCGCTAATCTATCTGGGTATTGTAGTTCTCCCATCCCCTTTATTAATTTTGTTGCCCTCCTTTGTACTCTCTCTAGTTCCATTATATCCTTCCTGAGCACCGGTGCCCAAAACTGGACACAGTACTCCATGTGCGGTCTAACTAGGGATTTGTACAGAGGCAGTATAATGCTCTCATCATGTGTATCCAGACCTCTTTTAATGCACCCCATGATCCTGTTTGCCTTGGCAGCTGCTGCCTGGCACTGGCTGCTCCAGGTAAGTTTATCATTAACTAGGATCCCCAAGTCCTTCTCCCTGTCAGATTTACCCAGTGGTTTCCCGTTCAGTGTGTAATGGTGATATTGATTCCCTCTTCCCATGTGTATAACCTTACATTTATCATTGTTAAACCTCATCTGCCACCTTTCAGCCCAAGTTTCCAACTTATCCAGATCCATCTGTAGCAGAATACTATCTTCTCTTGTATTAACTGCTTTACATAGTTTTGTATCATCTGCAAATATCGATATTTTACTGTGTAAACCTTCTACCAGATCATTAATGAATATGTTGAAGAGAACAGGTCCCAATACCGACCCCTGCGGTACCCCACTGGTCACAGCGACCCAGTTAGAGACTATACCATTTATAACCACCCTCTGCTTTCTATCACTAAGCCAGTTACTAACCCATTTACACACATTTTCCCCCAGACCAAGCATTCTCATTTTGTGTACCAACCTCTTGTGCGGCACGGTATCAAACGCTTTGGAAAAATCGAGATATACCACGTCCAATGACTCACCGTGGTCCAGTCTATAGCTTACCTCTTCATAAAAACTGATTAGATTGGTTTGACAGGAGCGATTTCTCATAAACCCATGCTGATATGGAGTTAAACAGTTATTCTCATTGAGATAATCCAGAATAACATCCCTCAGAAACCCTTCAAATATTTTACCAACAATAGAGGTTAGACTTACTGGCCTATAATTTCCAGGTTCACTTTTAGAGCCCTTTTTGAATATTGGCACCACATTTGCTATGCGCCAGTCCTGCGGAACAGACCCTGTCGCTATAGAGTCCCTAAAAATAAGAAATAATGGTTTATCTATTACATTACTTAGTTCCCTTAGTACTCGTGGGTGTATGCCATCCGGACCCGGAGATTTATCTATTTTAATCTTATTTAGCCGATTTCGCACCTCTTCTTGGGTTAGATTGGTGACCCTTAATATAGGGTTTTCATTGTTTCTTGGGATTTCACCTAGCATTTCATTTTCCACCGTGAATACCGTGGAGAAGAAGGTGTTTAATATGTTAGCTTTTTCCTCGTCATCTACAACCATTCTTTCCTCACTATTTTTTAAGGGGCCTACATTTTCAGTTTTTATTCTTTTACTATTGATATAGTTGAAGAACAGTTTGGGATTAGTTTTACTCTCCTTAGCAATGTGCTTCTCTGTTTCCTTTTTGGCAGCTTTAATTAGTTTTTTAGATAAAGTATTTTTCTCCCTATAGTTTTTTAGAGCTTCAATGGTGCCATCCTGCTTTAGTAGTGCAAATGCTTTCTTTTTACTGTTAATTGCCTGTCTTACTTCTTTGTTTAGCCACATTGGGTTTTTCCTATTTCTAGTCCTTTTATTCCCACAAGGTATAAACCGCTTACACTGCCTATTTAGGATGTTCTTAAACATTTCCCATTTATTATCTGTATTCTCATTTCTGAGGATATTGTCCCAGTCTACCAGATTAAGGGCATCTCTAAGCTGTTCAAACTTTGCCTTCCTAAAGTTCAATGTTTTTGTGACTCCCTGACAAGTCCCCCTAGTGAAAGACAGGTGAAACTGCACAATATTGTGGTCGCTATTTCCTAAATGCCCAACCACCTGCAGATTTGTTATTCTGTCAGGTCTATTAGATAGTATTAGGTCTAAAAGTGCTGCTCCTCTGGTTGGATTCTGCACCAATTGTGAAAGATAATTTTTCTTGGTTATTAGCAGAAACCTGTTGCCTTTATGGGTTTCACAGGTTTCTGTTTCCCAGTTAATATCCGGGTAGTTAAAGTCCCCCATAACCAGGACCTCATTATGGGTTGCAGCTTCATCTATCTGCTTTAGAAGTAGACTTTCCATGCTTTCTGTTATATTTGGGGGTTTGTAACAGACCCCAATGAGAATTTTGTTACCATTTTTCCCTCCATGAATTTCAACCCATATGGACTCGACATCCTCATTCCCTTCGCTAATATCCTCCCTTAAAGTGGACTTTAGACAAGACTTTACATAGAGACAAACCCCTCCTCCTCTCCGATTTTTACGATCCTTTCTAAACAGACTGTAACCCTGTAAGTTAACTGCCCAGTCATAGCTTTCATCTAACCATGTCTCGGTTATTCCCACTATGTCAAAGTTACCTGTAGATATTTCTGCTTCTAGTTCTTCCATCTTGTTTGTCAGGCTTCTGGCGTTTGCGAGCATGCAGTTTAGAGGATTTTGTTTTGTTCCAATCTCCTCACTGTGGATTGTTTTAGAAATGTTCTTACCTCCCTTCTGAGTATGTTTTCCTGGGTCGTCTTTGTTCGAGTCTAATGTTTTTCTTCCCGTCCCCTCTTCTTCTAGGTATGGTATGGTATAGAGTATGGTATAGAGTTTAGAGTGTAGGGTATAGAGTGTAGAATATAGAGTGTAGAGTGTAGGGTATAGAGTGTAGGGTATAGAGTGTACGGTACAGAGCGTATGATATAGAGTGTATGGTATATAGTGTAGGGTATAGAGTGTTTGGTATAGAGTGTAAGGTATAGAGTGTAGACAGTAGGGTATAGATTTTAGAGTGTAGAGTGTAGGGTATAGAGTGTAGGGTATAGAGTGCATGGAATAGAGTGTATGGTATAGAGTGTAGGGTGTAGAGTGTAGGGTATAGAGTGTAGAGTGTGGGGTATAGAGTGTAGAGTGTAGGGTATAGAGTGTATGATATAGAGTGTAGGGTATAGAGTGTATGGTATAGATTGCAGGGTATAAAGTGTACGGTATAGAGTGTAGGGTATAGAGTGTAGAGTGTAGGGTATAGAGTGTAGGGTATAGAGTGTAGAGTGTAGGGTATAGAGTGTAGAAAGTAGGGTATAGTGTGTAGGGCATAGAGTGTAGAGTGTAGGGTATAGAGTGTAGGGTATAGAGTGTAGATTGTATGGTATAGAGTGTAGGGTATAGAGTGTATAGTGTAGAGTATAGAGTGTAGAGTGTAGGGTATAGAGTGTAGGGTATAGAGTGTTGGGATATAGAGTGTAGGGTATAGAGTGTAGAGTATAGAGTGTAGGGTATAGAGTGTAGGGTATAGCGTGTAGGGTATAGAGTGTAGGGTATAGAGTGTAGGGTATAGAGAGTAGGGTATAAAGTGTAGAGTGTAGGGTATAGAGTGTAGGGTATAGAGTGTAGGGTATAGAGTGTCGAGTGTAGAGTTTAGGGTATAGAGTGTAGGGTATAGAGTGTAGGGTTTAGAGTGTATGGTATAGAGTGTAGGGTATAGAGTGTAGAGTGTAGGGTATAGAGTGTAGGATATAGAGTGTAGGGTATAGAGTGTATGGTATAGGGTGTACGGTATAGAGTGTAGAGTGTAGGGTATAGAGTGTAGGGTATAGATTGTAGGGTATAGAGTGTATTGTATAGGGTATAGAGTGTATGGTGGAGAGTGTAGGGTATAGAGTGTATAGTGTAGGGTATAGAGTGTAAGGTATAGAGTGTAGGGTATAGAGTGTAGAGTGTAGGGTATAGAGTGTATGGTATAGAGTGTAGGGTATAGAGTGTATGGTATAGAGTGTAGGTTATAGAGTGTAGAGTGTAGGGTATAGAGTGTAGTGTATAGAGTGTAGGGTATAGAGTGTAGAGTGTAGGGTATAGAGTTTAGGGTATAGAGTGTATGGTATAGAGTGTAGAGTGTAGGGTATAGAGTGTATAGTGTAGGGTATAGAGTGTAGGGTATAGAGTGTAGGGTATAGAGTGTATAGTATAGAGTGTAGGGAATAGAGTGTAGAGTGTAGGGTATAGAGTGTATGGTATAGAGTGTAGGGTATAGAGTGTAGAGTATAGAGTGTAGGGTATAGAGTGTAGGGTATAGAGTGTAGGGTATAGAGTGTATGGTATAGAGTTTAGGGAATAGAGTGTAGAGTGTAGGGTATAGAGTGCAGGGTATAGAGTGTAGAGGGTAGAGTGTAGGGTATAGAGTGTAGGGTATAGAGTGTAGAGTGTAGGGTATAGAGTGTAGGGTATAGAGTGTAGGGTGTAGAGTGTAGGGTATAGAGTGTAGGTTATAGAGTGTAGAGTGTAGGGTATAAAGTGTAGGGTATAGAGTGTAGGGTGTACATTGTAGGGTATAGAGTGTAGAGTGTAGGGTATAGAGTTTAGGGTATAGAGTGTATGGTATAGAGTGTAGAGTGTAGGGTATAGAGTGTATAGTGTAGGGTATAGAGTGTAGGGTATAGAGTGTAGGGTATAGAGTGTAGGGTATAGAGTGTACAGTGTAGGGTATAGAGTTTAGGGTATAGAGTGTATGGTATAGAGTGTAGAGTGTAGGGTATAGAGTGTATAGTGTAGGGTATAGAGTGTAGGGTATAGAGTGTAGGGTATAGAGTGTATGGTATAGAGTGTAGGGAATAGAGTGTAGAGTGTAGGGTATAGAGTGTATGGTATAGAGTGTAGGGTATAGAGTGTAGGGTATAGAGTGTAGAGTATAGAGTGTAGGGTATAGAGTGTAGGGTATAGAGTGTAGGGTATAGAATGTATGGTATAGAGTGTAGGGAATAGAGTGTAGAGTGTAGGGTATAGAGTGTATGGTATAGAGTGTAGGGTATAGAGTGTAGAGGGTAGAGTGTAGGGTATAGAGTGTAGGGTATAGAGTGTAGGGTATAGAGTGTAGAGTGTAGGGCATAGACTGTAGGGTATAGAGTGTAGGGTATAGAGTGTAGAGTGTAGGGATTAGAGTGTAGGGTATAGAGTGTAGGGTATAGAGTGTAGAGTGTAGGGTATAGAGTGTAGAATATAGAGTATAGAGTGTAGGGTATAGAGTGTAGGGTATAGAGTGTAAAGTGTAGAGTGTAGAGTATAGAGTGTAGAGTGTAGGGTATAGAGTGTAGGGTATAGAACGTAGGGTGTAGGGTATAGAGTGTAGGGTATAGAGTGTAGGGTATAGAGTGTAGAGTGTAGAGTATAGAGTGTATGGTATAGAGTGTAGGGTGTAGAGTGTAGGGTTTAGAGTGTAGGGTATAGGGTGTAGGTTATAGAGTGTAGGGTATAGAGTGTAGGGTATAGAGTGTAGGGTATATAGTGTAGAGTATAGAGTGTAGGGTATAGAGTGTAGGGTATAGAGTGTAGGGTATAGAGTGTATGGTATACAGTGTAGAGTGTAGGGTATAGAGTGTATATTGTAGGGTATAGAGTGTAGGGTATAGAGTGTATGGTATAGAGTGTAGGGTATAGAGTGTAGAGTGTAGGGTATTGAGTGTAGGGTATAGAGTGTACGGTATAGAGCGTATGATATAGAGTGTATGGTATATAGTGTAGGGTATAGAGTGTTTGGTATAGAGTGTAAGGTATAGAGTGTAGAGAGTAGGGTATAGATTTTAGAGTGTAGAGTGTAGGGTATAGAGTGTAGGGTATAGAGTGCATGGAATAGAGTGTATGGTATAGAGTGTAGGGTGTAGAGTGTAGGGTATAGAGTGTAGAGTGTGGGGTATAGAGTGTAGAGTGTAGGGTATAGAGTGTATGATATAGAGTGTAGGGTATAGAGTGTATGGTATAGATTGCAGGGTATAAAGTGTACGGTATAGAGTGTAGGGTATAGAGTGTAGAGTGTAGGGTATAGAGTGTAGGGTATAGAGTGTAGAGTGTAGGGTATAGAGTGTAGAAAGTAGGGTATAGTGTGTAGGGCATAGAGTGTAGAGTGTAGGGTATAGAGTGTAGGGTATAGAGTGTAGATTGTATGGTATAGAGTGTAGGGTATAGAGTGTATAGTGTAGAGTATAGAGTGTAGAGTGTAGGGTATAGAGTGTAGGGTATAGAGTGTTGGGATATAGAGTGTAGGGTATAGAGTGTAGAGTATAGAGTGTAGGGTATAGAGTGTAGGGTATAAAGTGTAGAGTGTAGGGTATAGAGTGTAGGGTTTAGAGTGTATGTTATAGAGTGTAGGGTATAGAGTGTAGAGTGTAGGGTATAGAGTGTAGGGTATATAGTGTAGGGTATAGAGTGTAGGGTATAGAGTGTAGGGTATAGAGTGTATGGTATAGAGTGTAAAGTGTAGGGTATAGAGTGTAGAAAGTAGGGTATAGTGTGTAGGGTATAGAGTGTAGAGTGTAGGGTATAGAGTGTAGGGTATAGAGTGTAGATTGTATGGTATAGAGTGTAGGGTATAGAGTGTATAGTGTAGGGTATAGAGTGTAGGGTGTAGGGAATAGAGTGTAGGGTATAGAGTGTTGGGATATAGAGTGTAGGGTATAGAGTGTCGGGTATAGAGTGTAGGGTATAGATTGTAGGGCAAAGAGTGTCGGGTATAGAGTGTAGGGTATAGAGTATATAGTGTAGGGTATAGAGTGTAGAGTGTAGGGTATAGAGTGTAGAGTGTAGGGTATAGAGTGTAGGGTATATAGTGTAGAGTGTAGGGTGTAGAGTGGAGAGTGTAGGGTATAGAGTGTAAGGTATAGAGTGTAGGGTATAGAGTGTATGTTATAGAGTGTAGGTATAGAGTGTAGAGTGTAGGGTATAGAGTGTAGGGTATAGAGTGTAGAATGTAGGGTATAGTGTGTAGGGTATAGAGTGTAGGGTATAGAGTGTATGGTATAGAGTGTAGAGTGTAGGGTATAGAGTGTAGAAAGTAGGGTATAGTGTGTAGGGTATAGAGTGTAGAGTGTAGGGTATAGAGTGTAGGGTATAGAGTGTAGATTGTATGGTATAGAGTGTAGGGTATAGAGTGTATAGTGTAGGGTATATAGTGTAGAGTGTAGGGTATAGAGTGTAGGGTATAGAGTGTTGGGATATAGAGTGTAGGGTATAGAGTGTAGGGTATAGAGTGTAGGGTATAGAGTGTAGGGTATAGAGTGTAGGGTATAGAGTATATAGTGTAGGGTATAGAGTGTAGGGTATAGAGTGTAGAGTGTAGGGTATAGAGTGTAGGGTATAGAGTGTAGGGTATAGAGTGTATGGTACAGAGTTTAGGGAATAGAGTGTAGAGTGTAGGGTATAGAGTGTATGGTATAGAGTGCAGGGTATAGAGTGTAGAGGGTAGAGTGTAGGGTATAGAGTGTAGGGTATAGAGTGTAGAGTGTAGGGTATAGAGTGTAGGGTATAGAGTGTAGGGTATAGAGTGTAGGGTATAAAGTGTAGAGTGTAGGGTATAGAGTGTAGGGTTTAGAGTGTATGTTATAGAGTGTAGGGTATAGAGTGTAGAGTGTAGGATATAGAGTGTAGAGTGTAGGGTATAGAGTGTAGGGTATATAGTGTAGGGTATAGAGTGTAGGGTATAGAGTGTAGGGTATAGAGTGTATGTTATAGAGTGTAGGGTATAGAGTGTAGAGAGTAGGGTATAGAGTGTAGGGTATAGAGTGTAGGGTATAGAGTGTAGGGTATAGAGTGTAGGGTATAAAGTATAGAGTGTAGGGTATAGAGTGTAGGGTTTAGAGTGTATGTTATAGAGTGTAGGGTATAGAGTGTAGAGTGTAGGGTATAGAGTGTAGGGTATAGAGTGTAGAGTGTAGGGTATAGAGTGTATGGTATAGAGTGTAGGGTGTAGAGTGTATGGTATAGAGTGTAGGGTATAGAGTGTAGAGTGTAGGGTATAGAGTGTAGGGTATAGAGTATAGAGTGTAGGGTATAGAGTGTAGGGTATAGAGTGTAGAGTGTAGGGTATAGAGTGTAGAGTGTAGGGTATAGAGTGTAGGGTATAGAGTGTATGGTATAGAGTGTAGGGTATAGAGTGTAGGGTATAGAGTGTAGAGTGTAGGGATTAGAGTGTAGGGTATAGAGTGTAGGGTATAGAGTGTAGAGTGTAGGGTATAGAGTGTAGGGTATAGAGTGTACAGTATAGAGTGTTGGGCTATAGAGTGTAGGGTATAGAGTGTAGGGTATACAGTGTAGGGTATAAAGTGTAGAGTGTAGGGTATAGAGTGTAGGGTATAGAGTGTAGGGTATAGAGTGTAGAGTGTAGAGTGTAGGGTATAGAGTGTAGAGTTTAGGGTATAGAGTGTAGGGTATAGAGTGTAGGGTTTAGAGTGTATGGTACAGAGTGTAGGGTATAGAGTGTAGAGTGTAGGGTATAGAGTGTAGGATATAGAGTGTAGGGTATAGAGTGTATGGTATAGAGTGTACGGTTTAGAGTGTAGAGTGTAGGGTATAGAGTGTAGGGTATAGATTGTAGGGTATAGAGTGTATTGTATAGGGTATAGAGTGTATGGTGTAGAGTGTAGGGTATAGAGTGTATAGTGTAGGGTATAGAGTGTAAGGTATAGAGTGTAGGGTATAGAGTGTAGAGTGTAGGGTATAGAGTGTATGGTATAGAGTGTAGGGTATAGAGTGTATGGTATAGAGTGTAGGGTATAGAGTGTAGAGTGTAGGGTATAGAGTGTAGTGTATAGAGTGTAGGGTATAGAATGTAGAGTGTAGGGTATAGAGATTAGGGTATAGAGTGTATGGTATAGAGTGTAGAGTGTAGGGTATAGAGTGTATAGTGTAGGGCATAGAGTGTAGGGTATAGAGTGTAGGGTATAGAGTGTATGGTATAGAGTGTAGGGAATAGAGTGTAGAGTGTAGGGTATAGAGTGTATGGTATAGAGTGTAGGGTATAGAGTGTAGAGTATAGAGAATAGGGTATAGAGTGTAGGGTATAGAGTGTAGGGTATAGAGTGTATGGTACAGAATTTAGGGAATAGAGTGTAGAGTGTAGGGTATAGAGTGTATGGTATAGAGTGCAGGGTATAGAGTGTAGAGGGTAGAGTGTAGGGTATAGAGTGTAGGGTATAGAGTGTAGAGTGTAGGGTATAGAGTGTAGGGTATAGAGTGTAGGGTGTAGAGTGTAGGGTATAGAGTGTAGGGTATAGATTGTAGAGTGTAGGGTATAAAGTGTAGGGTATAGAGTGTAGGGTGTAGAGTGTAGGGTGTAGAGTGTAGAGTGTAGGGTATAGAGTTTAGGGTATAGAGTGTATGGTATAGAGTGTAGAGTGTAGGGTATAGAGTGTATAGTGTAGGGTATAGAGTGTAGGGTATAGAGTGTAGGGTATAGAGTGTAGGGTATAGAGTGTAGAGTGTAGGGTATAGAGTTTAGGGTATAGAGTGTATGGTATAGAGTGTAGAGTGTAGGGTATAGAGTGTATAGTGTAGGGTATAGAGTGTAGGGTATAGAGTGTAGGGTATAGAGTGTATGGTATAGAGTGTAGGGAATAGAGTGTAGAGTGTAGGGTATAGAGTGTATGGTATAGAGTGTAGGGTATAGAGTGTAGGGTATAGAGTGTATGGTACAGAGTTTAGGGAATAGAGTGTAGAGTGTAGGGTATAGAGTGTATGGTATAGAGTGCAGGGTATAGAGTGTAGAGGGTAGAGTGTAGGGTATAGAGTGTAGGGTATAGAGTGTAGAGTGTAGGGTATAGAGTGTAGGGTATAGAGTGTAGGGTATAGAGTGTAGGGTATAAAGTGTAGAGTGTAGGGTATAGAGTGTAGGGTTTAGAGTGTATGTTATAGAGTGTAGGGTATAGAGTGTAGAGTGTAGGATATAGAGTGTAGAGTGTAGGGTATAGAGTGTAGGGTATATAGTGTAGGGTATAGAGTGTAGGGTATAGAGTGTAGGGTATAGAGTGTATGTTATAGAGTGTAGGGTATAGAGTGTAGAGAGTAGGGTATAGAGTGTAGGGTATAGAGTGTAGGGTATAGAGTGTAGGGTATAGAGTGTAGGGTATAAAGTGTAGAGTGTAGGGTATAGAGTGTAGGGATTAGAGTGTAGGGTATAGAGTGTAGGGTATAGAGTGTAGCGTGTAGGGTATAGAGTGTAGAATATAGAGTATAGAGTGTAGGGTATTGAGTGTAGGGTATAGAGTGTAAAGTGTAGAGTGTGGAGTATAGAGTGTAGAGTGTAGGGTATAGAGTGTAGGGTATAGAGTGTAGAGTGTAGAGTATAGAGTGTATGGTATAGAGTGTAGGGTGTAGAGTGTAGGGTATAGAGTGTAGGGTATAGGGTGTAGGTTATAGAGTGTAGGGTATAGAGTGTAGGGTATAGAGTGTAGGGTATATAGCGTAGAGTATAGAGTGTAGGGTATAGAGTGTAGGGTATAGAGTGTAGGGTATAGAGTGTATGGTATACAGTGTAGAGTGTAGGGTATAGAGTGTATATTGTAGGGTATAGAGTGTAGGGTATAGAGTGTATGGTATAGAGTGTAGGGTATAGAGTGTAGAGTGTAGGGTATAGAGTGTAGGGTATAGTGCGTAGGGTATAGAGTGTAGGGTATAGGGTGTAGGTTATAGAGTGTAGGGTATAGAGTGTAGGGTATAGAGTATAGAGTGCAGGGTATAGAGTGTAGGGTATATAGTGTAGAGTATAGAGTGTAGGGTATAGAGTGCAGGGTGTAGAGTGTAGAGTGTAGGGTATAGAGTGTAGGGTATAGAGTGTAGAGTGTAGGGTATAGAGTGTAGGGTATAGAGTGTAGAGTGTAGGGTATAGAGTGTAGAGTGTAGGGTATAGAGTGTAAGGTATAGAGTGTAGGGTATAGAGTGTAGGGTATAGAGTGTAGAGTGTAGGGTATAGAGTGTAGGGTATAGAGTGTAGGGTATATAGTGTAGGGTATAGAGTGTAGAGTGTAGGGTATAGAGTGTAGGGTCTAGAGTGTAGGGTATAGAGTGTAGGGTATAGAGTGTAGAGTGTAGGGTATAGAGTGTAGGGTATAGAGTGTAGGGTGTAGAGTGTAGGGTATAGAGTGTAGGGTATAGAGTGTAGAGTGTACGGTATAAAGTGTAGGGTATAGAGTGTAGGGTGTAGAGTGTAGGGTATAGAGTGTAGGGTATAGAGTGTAGAGTGTACGGTATAAAGTGAAGGGTATAGAGTGTAGGGTGTAGAGTGTAGGGTATAGAGTGTAGAGTGTAGGGCATAGAGTTTAGGGTATAGAGTGTATGGTATAGAGTGTAGAGTGTAGGGTATAGAGTGTATAGTGTAGGGTATAGAGTGTAGGGTATAGAGTGTAAGGTATAGAGTGTAGGGTATAGAGTGTAGAGTGTAGGGTATAGAGTTTAGGGTATAGAGTGTATGGTATAGAGTGTAGAGTGTAGGGTATAGAGTGTATAGTGTAGGGTATAGAGTGTAGGGTATAGAGTGTAGGGTATAGAGTGTATGGTATAGAGTGTAGGGAATAGAGTGTAGAGTGTAGGGTATAGAGTGTATGGTATAGAGTGTAGGGTATAGAGTGTAGGGTATAGAGTGTAGAGTATAGAGTGTAGGGTATAGAGTGTAGGGTATAGAGTGTAGGGTATAGAATGTATGGTAAAGAGTGTAGGGAATAGAGTGTAGAGTGTAGGGTATAGAGTGCATGGTATAGAGTGTAGGGTATAGAGTGTAGAGGGTAGAGTGTAGGGTATAGAGTGTAGGGTATAGAGTGTAGGGTATAGAGTGTAGAGTGTAGGGTATAGAGTGTAGGATATAGAGTGTAGGGTATAGAGTGTATGGTATAGAGTGTACGGTTTAGAGTGTAGAGTGTAGGGTATAGAGTGTAGGGTATAGATTGTAGGGTATAGAGTGTATTGTATAGGGTATAGAGTGTATGGTGTAGAGTGTAGGGTATAGAGTGTATAGTGTAGGGTATAGAGTGTAAGGTATAGAGTGTAGGGTATAGAGTGTAGAGTGTAGGGTATAGAGTGTATGGTATAGAGTGTAGGGTATAGAGTGTATGGTATAGAGTGTAGGGTATAGAGTGTAGAGTGTAGGGTATAGAGTGTAGTGTATATAGTGTAGGGTATAGAATGTAGAGTGTAGGGTATAGAGATTAGGGTATAGAGTGTATGGTATAGAGTGTAGAGTGTAGGGTATAGAGTGTACAGTGTAGGGTATAGAGTGTAGGGTATAGAGTGTAGGGTATAGAGTGTATGGTATAGAGTGTAGGGAATAGAGTGTAGAATGTAGGGTATAGAGTGTATGGTATAGAGTGTAGGGTATAGAGTGTAGAGTATAGAGAATAGGGTATAGAGTGTAGGGTATAGAGTGTAGGGTATAGAGTGTATGGTACAGAATTTAGGGAATAGAGTGTAGAGTGTAGGGTATAGAGTGTATGGTATAGAGTGCAGGGTATAGAGTGTAGAGGGTAGAGTGTAGGGTATAGAGTGTAGGGTATAGAGTGTAGAGTGTAGGGTATAGAGTGTAGGGTATAGAGTGTAGGGTGTAGAGTGTAGGGTATAGAGTGTAGGGTATAGATTGTAGAGTGTAGGGTATAAAGTGTAGGGTATAGAGTGTAGGGTGTAGAGTGTAGGGTGTAGAGTGTAGAGTGTAGGGTATAGAGTTTAGGGTATAGAGTGTATGGTATAGAGTGTAGAGTGTAGGGTATAGAGTGTAGGGTATAGAGTGTAGGGTATAGAGTGTAGGGTATAGAGTGTAGAGTGTAGGGTATAGAGTTTAGGGTATAGAGTGTATGGTATAGAGTGTAGAGTGTAGGGTATAGAGTGTATAGTGTAGGGTATAGAGTGTAGGGTATAGAGTGTAGGGTATAGAGTGTATGGTATAGAGTGTAGGGAATAGAGTGTAGAGTGTAGGGTATAGAGTGTATGGTATAGAGTGTAGGGTATAGAGTGTAGGGTATAGAGTGTATGGTACAGAGTTTAGGGAATAGAGTGTAGAGTGTAGGGTATAGAGTGTATGGTATAGAGTGCAGGGTATAGAGTGTAGAGGGTAGAGTGTAGGGTATAGAGTGTAGGGTATAGAGTGTAGAGTGTAGGGTATAGAGTGTAGGGTATAGAGTGTAGGGTATAGAGTGTAGGGTATAAAGTGTAGAGTGTAGGGTATAGAGTGTAGGGTTTAGAGTGTATGTTATAGAGTGTAGGGTATAGAGTGTAGAGTGTAGGATATAGAGTGTAGAGTGTAGGGTATAGAGTGTAGGGTATATAGTGTAGGGTATAGAGTGTAGGGTATAGAGTGTAGGGTATAGAGTGTATGTTATAGAGTGTAGGGTATAGAGTGTAGAGAGTAGGGTATAGAGTGTAGGGTATAGAGTGTAGGGTATAGAGTGTAGGGTATAGAGTGTAGGGTATAAAGTGTAGAGTGTAGGGTATAGAGTGTAGGGATTAGAGTGTAGGGTATAGAGTGTAGGGTATAGAGTGTAGAGTGTAGGGTATAGAGTGTAGAATATAGAGTATAGAGTGTAGGGTATTGAGTGTAGGGTATAGAGTGTAAAGTGTAGAGTGTGGAGTATAGAGTGTAGAGTGTAGGGTATAGAGTGTACGGTATAGAACGTAGGGTGTAGGGTATAGAGTGTAGGGTATAGAGTGTAGGGTATAGAGTGTAGAGTGTAGAGTATAGAGTGTATGGTATAGAGTGTAGGGTGTAGAGTGTAGGGTATAGAGTGTAGGGTATAGGGTGTAGGTTATAGAGTGTAGGGTATAGAGTGTAGGGTATAGAGTGTAGGGTATATAGCGTAGAGTATAGAGTGTAGGGTATAGAGTGTAGGGTATAGAGTGTAGGGTATAGAGTGTATGGTATACAGTGTAGAGTGTAGGGTATAGAGTGTATATTGTAGGGTATAGAGTGTAGGGTATAGAGTGTATGGTATAGAGTGTAGGGTATAGAGTGTAGAGTGTAGGGTATAGAGTGTAGGGTATAGTGCGTAGGGTATAGAGTGTAGGGTAGAGGGTGTAGGTTATAGAGTGTAGGGTATAGAGTGTAGGGTATAGAGTATAGAGTGCAGGGTATAGAGTGTAGGGTATATAGTGTAGAGTATAGAGTGTAGGGTATAGAGTGCAGGGTGTAGAGTGTAGAGTGTAGGGTATAGAGTGTAGGGTATAGAGTGTAGGGTATAGAGTGTAGAGTGTAGGGTATAGAGTGTAGGGTATAGAGTGTAGAGTGTAGGGTATAGAGTGTAGAGTGTAGGGTACAGAGTGTAAGGTATAGAGTGTAGGGTATAGAGTGTAGGGTATAGAGTGTAGAGTGTAGGGTATAGAGTGTAGGGTATAGAGTGTAGGGTATATAGTGTAGGGTATAGAGTGTAGAGTGTAGGGTATAGAGTGTAGGGTCTAGAGTGTAGGGTATAGAGTGTAGGGTATAGAGTGTAGAGTGTAGGGTATAGAGTGTAGGGTATAGAGTGTAGGGTGTAGAGTGTAGGGTATAGAGTGTAGGGTATAGAGTGTAGAGTGTACGGTATAAAGTGTAGGGTATAGAGTGTAGGGTGTAGAGTGTAGGGTATAGAGTGTAGAGTGTAGGGTATAGAGTTTAGGGTATAGAGTGTATGGTATAGAGTGTAGAGTGTAGGGTATAGAGTGTATAGTGTAGGGTATAGAGTGTAGGGTATAGAGTGTAAGGTATAGAGTGTAGGGTATAGAGTGTAGAGTGTAGGGTATAGAGTTTAGGGTATAGAGTGTATGGTATAGAGTGTAGAGTGTAGGGTATAGAGTGTATAGTGTAGGGTATAGAGTGTAGGGTATAGAGTGTAGGGTATAGAGTGTATGGTATAGAGTGTAGGGAATAGAGTGTAGAGTGTAGGGTATAGAGTGTATGGTATAGAGTGTAGGGTATAGAGTGTAGGGTATAGAGTGTAGAGTATAGAGTGTAGGGTATAGAGTGTAGGGTATAGAGTGTAGGGTATAGAATGTATGGTAAAGAGTGTAGGGAATAGAGTGTAGAGTGTAGGGTATAGAGTGCATGGTATAGAGTGTAGGGTATAGAGTGTAGAGGGTAGAGTGTAGGGTATAGAGTGTAGGGTATAGAGTGTAGGGTATAGAGTGTAGAGTGTAGGGCATAGAGTGTAGGGTATAGAGTGTAGGGTATAGAGTGTAGAGTGTAGGGATTAGAGTGTAGGGTATAGAGTGTAGGGTATAGAGTGTAGAGTGTATGTTATAGAGTGTAGAATATAGAGTATAGAGTGCAGGGTATTGAGTGTAGGGTATAGAGTGTAAAGTGTAGAGTGTGGAGTATAGAGTGTAGAGTGTAGGGTATAGAGTGTAGGGTATATAACATAGGGTGTAGGGTATAGAGTGTAGGGTATAGAGTGTAGGGTATAGAGTGTAGAGTGTAGAGTATAGAGTGTATGGTATAGAGTGTAGGGTGTAGAGTGTAGGGTATAGAGTGTATGGTATAGAGTGTAGGGTATAGAGTGTAGAGTGTAGGGTATAGAGTGTAGGGTATAGTGCGTAGGGTATAGAGTGTAGGGTATAGGGTGTAGGTTATAGAGTGTAGGGTATAGAGTGTAGCGTGTAGAGTGTATAGTATAGAGTGTAGGGTATAGATTGTATGGTATAGAGTTTAGAGTGTAGGGTATAGAGTGTAGAATATAGAGTGTAGAGTGTAGGGTATAGAGTGTAGGGTATAGAGTGTAGGGCATAGAGTGTAGGGTATAGAATGTATGGTAAAGAGTGTAGGGAATAGAGTGTAGAGTGTAGGGTATAGAGTGTATGGTATAGAGTGTAGGGTATAGAGTGTAGAGGGTAGAGTGCAGGGTATAGAGTGTAGGGTATAGAGTGTAGGGTATAGAGTGTAGAGTGTAGGGCATAGAGTGTAGGGTATAGAGTGTAGGGTATAGAGTGTAGAGTGTAGGGATTAGAGTGTAGGGTATAGAGTGAAGGGTATAGAGTGTAGAGTGTAGGGTATAGAGTGTAGAATATAGAGTATAGAGTGTAGGGTATTGAGTGTAGGGTATAGAGTGTAAAGTGTAGAGTGTGGAGTATAGAGTGTAGAGTGTAGGGTATAGAGTGTAGGGTATAGAACGTAGGGTGTAGGGTATAGAGTGTAGGGTATAGAGTGTAGGGTATAGAGTGTAGAGTGTATGGTATAGAGTGTAGGGTGTAGAGTGTAGGGTATAGAGTGTAGGGTATAGGGTGTAGGTTATAGAGTGTAGGGTATAGAGTGTAGGGTATAGAGTGTAGGGTATATAGCGTAGAGTATAGAGTGTAGGGTATAGAGTGTAGGGTATAGAGTGTAGGGTATAGAGTGTATGGTATACAGTGTAGAGTGTAGGGTATAGAGTGTATATTGTAGGGTATAGAGTGTAGGGTATAGAGTGTATGGTATAGAGTGTAGGGTATAGAGTGTAGAGTGTAGGGTATAGAGTGTAGGGTATAGAGCGTGGGGTGTAGGGTGCAGGGTATAGAGTGTAGGGTATAGAGTGTAGAGTGTAGGGTATAGAGTGTAGGGTATAGAGTGTAGGGTGTAGGGTATAGAGTGTAGGGTATAGAGTGTAGGGTATAGAGTGTAGGGTATAGAGTGTACAGTGTAGGATATAGATCGTAGGGTATAGAGTGTAAAGTGCAGAGTGTAGGGTATAGAGTATAGAGTGTAGGGTATAGAGTGTATGATATAGAGTGTAGGGTATATAGTGTAGGGTATAGAGTATAGAGTGTAGGGTATAGAGTGTAGGGTATAGAGTGTAGAGTGTAGAGTGTAGGGTATAGAGTGTAGAGTGTAGGGTATAGAGTGTAGGTTATAGAGTATAGAGTGTATATATACCCTACACTCTTTACCCTACACTCTATAACATACATTCTATACCCTACACTCTATACCCTACACTCTATACCCTACACTCTATACCCTACACTCTATACCCTACACTCTATACCCTACACTCTACACTCTATACCCTACACTCTATACCCTACACTCTAATCCCTACACTCTACACTCTATACCCTACACTCTATACCCTACACTCTATACCATACACTTTATACCCTACACTCTATACCCTACACTCTACATTCTATACCCTACACTCTATACCCTACACTCTATACTCTATACCCTACACTATATACCCTACACTCTACACTCTATACCCTACACTCTATACCCTACACTCTATACCCTACACTCTATACCCTACACTCTACACCCTACACTCTATACCCTACACATTATACCATACACTCTATACCCTACACTCTACACTCTATACCCTACACTCTATACCCTACACTTTATACCCTACACTCTACACTCTATACCCTACACTCTATACCCTACACTCTACACCCTACACTCTATACCCTACACTCTACACTCTATACCCTACACTCTATACCATACACTCTACACCCTACACTCTATACCATACACTCTATACCCTACACTCTACACTCTATACCCTACACTCTATACCCTACACTCTACACTCTATACCCTACACTCTGTACCCTGCACTCTATACCCTACACTGTATACCCTACACTCTATACCCTACACTCTACATTCTATATCCTACACTCTACACTCTATACCCTACACTCTATAACATACACTCTAAACCCTACACTCTATACCCTACACTCTACACTTTATACCCTACACTCTATACCCTACACTCTATACCCTACACTCTATACCCTACACTCTATACCCTACACTCTACACTCTATACCCTACACTCTATAACATACACTCTATACCCTACACTCTATACCTTACACTCTATACCCTACACTCTCCACTCTACACCCTACACTCTATACCCTACACTCTATACCCTACACTCTACACTTTATAACCTACACTCTATACCCTACACTCTATACCCTACACTCTATACCCTACACTCTACACTCTATACCCTACACTCTATACCCTACACTATATACTCTATACCCTACACTCTATACCCTACACTCTATACCCTACAATCTATACCCTACACTCTATACCCTACACTCTATACCCTACACTCTATATCCCAACACTCTATACCCTACACTCTATACCCTACACTCTACACTATATACCCTACACTATACACTCTATACCCTACACTCTATACCATACAATCTACACTCTATACTCTACACTCTATACCCTAAACTCTACACTCTATACCCTACACACTATACCCTACTTTCTACACTCTATACCCTACACTCTACACTCTATACCATACACTCTATACCCTACACTCTATACCCTACACTCTATACCCTACACACTATACCCTACTTTCTACGCTCTATACCCTACACTCTATACACTACACTCTATACCCTACACTCTACACTCTATACCCTACACTCTATACCATACACTCTATACCCTACACTCTATACCATACACTCTATACCCTACACTCTACACTCTATACCCTACACTCTATACCTTACACTCTATACCCTACACTATACACTCTATACCCTACACTCTACACCATACACTCTATACCCTATACAATACACTCTATACCCTACAATCTATACCCTACACTCTATACCCTACACTCTACACTCTAAACCGTACACTCTATACCATACACTCTATACCCTACACTCTATATCCTACACTCTATACCCTACACTCTACACTCTATACCCTACACTCTATACCATACACTCTAAACCCTACACTCTATACCCTACACTCTATACCCTAAACTCTACACTCTATACCCTACACTCTACACTCTACTCTCTATACCCTACACTCTATACCCTACACTCTATACCCTACACTTTACACTTTATACCCTACACTGTATACCCTACACTCTATACCCTACACTCTATAGCCCAACACTCTATACTGTACACTCTATACCCTACACTCTATACCCTACACTCTACACTCTATACCCTACACTCTATACCCTACACTCTAATCCCTACACTCTACACTCTATACCCTACACTCTATACCCTACACTCTATACCATACACTCTATACCCTACACTCTATACCCTACACTCTACACTCTATTCCCTACACTCTATACCATACACTCTATACCCTACACTCTATACCCTACACTCTATACCCTACACTATACACTCTATACCCTACACTCTACACTCTATACCATACACTCTATACCCTAATCTCTATACCCTACACTCTACACTCTATACCCTACACTCTATACACTACACTCTATACCCTACACTCTACACTCTATACCCTACACTCTATACCATACACTCTATACCCTACACTCTATACCATACACTCTATACCCTACACTCTACACTCTATACCCTACACTCTATACCTTACACTCTGTACCCTACACTATACACTCTATACCCTACACTCTACACCATACACTCTATACCCTATACAATACACTCTATACCCTACAATCTATACCCTACACTCTATACCCTACACTCTACACTCTAAACCGTACACTCTATACCATACACTCTATACCCTACACTCTATATCCTACACTCTATACCCTACACTCTACACTCTATACCCTACACTCTATACCATACACTCTAAACCCTACACTCTATACCCTACACTCTATACCCTAAACTCTACACTCTATACCCTACACTCTACACTCTACACTCTATACCCTACACTCTATACCCTACACTCTATACCCTACACTCTACACTTTATACCCTACACTGTATACCCTACACTCTATACCCTACAATCTATAGCCCAACACTCTATACTGTACACTCTATACCCTACACTCTAAACCCTACACTCTACACTCTATACCCTACACTCTATACCCTACACTCTAATCCCTACACTCTACACTCTATACCCTACACTCTATACCCTACACTCTATACCATACACTCTATACCCTACACTCTATACAATACACTCTACACTCTACACTCTATACCCTACACTCTATACCCTACACTCTATACTCTATACCCTACACTATATACCCTACACTCTACACTCTATACCCTACACTCTATACCCTACACTCTACACCCTACACTCTATACCCTACACATTATACCATACACTCTATACCCTACACTCTACACTCTATACCCTACACTCTATACCCTACACTTTATACCCTACACTCTACACTCTAAACCCTACACTCTATACCCTACACTCTACACCCTACACTCTATACCCTACACTCTAAACTCTATACCCTACACTCTATACCATACACTCTACACCCTACACTCTATACCCTACACTCTACACTCTATACCCTACACACTATACCCTACACTCTACACTCTATACCCTACACTCTGTACCCTACACTCTATACCCTACACTGTATACCCTACACTCTATACCCTACACTCTACACTCTATATCCTACACTCTACACTCTATACCCTACACTCTATAACATACACTCTAAACCCTACACTCTATACCCTACACTCTACACTTTATACCCTACGCTCTATACCCTACACTCTATACCCTACACTCTATACCCTACACTTTATACCCTACACTCTACACTCTATACCCTACACTCTATAACATACACTCTATACCCTACACTCTATACCTTACACTCTATACCCTACACTCTCCACTCTACACCCTACACTCTACACTCTATACCCTACACTCTATACCCTACACTCTACACTTTATAACCTACACTCTATACCCTACACTCTATACCCTACACTCTATACCCTACACTCTACACTCTATACCCTACACTCTATACCCTACACTATATACTCTATACCCTACACTCTATACCCTACACTCTATACCCTACACTCTATACCCTACACTCTATATCCCAACACTCTATACCCTACACTCTATACCCTACACTCTACACTATATACCCTACACTATACACTCTATACCCTACACTCTATACCCTACACTCTATACCCTACACTCTCCACTCTACACCCTACACTCTACACTCTATACCCTACACTCTATACCCTACACTCTACACTTTATAACCTACACTCTATACCCTACACTCTATACCCTACACTCTATACCATACAATCTACACTCTATACTCTACACTCTATACCCTACACTCTACACTCTATACCCTACACACTATACCCTACTTTCTACACTCTATACCCTACACTCTACACTCTATACCATACACTCTATACCCTACACTCTATACCCTACACTCTATACCCTACACACTATACCCTACTTTCTACACTCTATACCCTACACTCTATACCGTACACTCTATACCTACACTCTATAACATACACTCTATACCCTACACTCTATACCTTACACTCTATACCCTACACTCTCCACTCTACACCCTACACTCTACACTATATACCCTACACTCTATACCCTACACTCTATACCCTACACTCTACACTATATACCCTACACTATACACTCTATACCCTACACTCTATACCCTACACTCTATACCCTACACTCTCCACTCTACACCCTACACTCTACACTCTATACCCTACACTCTATACCCTACACTCTACACTTTATAACCTACACTCTATACCCTACACTCTATACCCTACACTCTATACCATACAATCTACACTCTATACTCTACACTCTATACCCTACACTCTACACTCTATACCCTACACACTATACCCTACTTTCTACACTCTATACCCTACACTCTACACTCTATACCATACACTCTATACCCTACACTCTATACCCTACACTCTATACCCTACACACTATACCCTACTTTCTACACTCTATACCCTACACTCTATACCGTACACTCTATACCTACACTCTATAACATACACTCTATACCCTACACTCTATACCTTACACTCTATACCCTACACTCTCCACTCTACACCCTACACTCTACACTATATACCCTACACTCTATACCCTACACTCTACACTCTATACCCTACACTCTACACTCTATACCCTACACTATATACTCTATACCCTACACTCTATACCCTACACTCTTTACCCTACAATCTATACCCTACACTCTATACCCGACACTCTATACCCTACACTCTATATCCCAACACTCTATACCCTACACTCTATTCCCTACACCCTACACTCTATACCATACACTATACACTCTATACCCTACACTCTATACCATACAATCTACACTCTATACCCTACACTCTATACCCTACACTCTACACTCTATACCCTACACACTATACCCTACTTTCTACACTCTATACCCTACACTTTACACTCTATACCATACACTCTATACCCTACACTCTATACCCTACACTATATACCCTACACTCTATACCCTACACTCTACACTCTATACCCTACACTCTATAACATACACTCTAAACCCTACACTCTATACCCTACACTCTACACTTTATACCCTACACTCTATACCCTACACTCTATACCCTACACTCTATACCCTACACTCTACACTCTATACCCTACACTCTATAACATACACTCTATACCCTACAATCTATACCTTACACTCTATACCCTACACTCTACACTCTACACCCTACACTCTACACTCTATACCCTACACTCTATACCCTACACTCTATACCCTACACTCTATACCCTACACTCTACACTTTATACCCTACACTCTATAACCTACACTCTATACCCTACACTCTATACCCTACACTCTATACACTACACTCTATACCCTACACTCTACACTCTATACCCTACACTCTATACCATACACTCTATACCCTACACTCTATACCATACACTCTATACCCTACACTCTACACTCTATACCCTACACTCTATACCTTACACTCTATACCCTACACTATACACTCTTTACCCTACACCATACACTCTATACCCTATACAATACACTCTATACCCTACAATCTATACCCTACACTCTATACCCTACACTCTACACTCTATACCCTACACTCTATACCCTACACTTTATACCCTGCAATCTATACCATACACTCTATACCCTACACTCTATATCATACACTCTATACCCTACACTCTACACTCTATACCCCACACTCTACACTCTATACCCTACACTCTACACCCTGCACTCTATACCATACACTCTATTCCATGCACTCTATACCCTACACTCTATACCCTACACTCTACACTCTAAAATCTATACCCTACTCTCTACACTCTATACCTTACACTCTATACCAAACACTCTATACCCTACACTATATACCATACACTCTATATCATACGCTCTATACCGTACACTCTATACCCTACACTCTATACCCTACACTCTATACCCTACACTCTATACCCTACACTATACACTCTATATCCTACACTCTACACTCTATACCATACACTCTATACCCTAAACTCTATACCCTACACTCTACACTCTATACCCTACACTCTATACACTACACTCTATACCCTACACTCTACACTCTATACCCTACACTCTATACCATACACTCTATACCCTACACTCTATACCATACACTCTATACCCTACACTCTACACTCTATACCCTACACTCTATACCTTACACTCTATACCCTACACTATACACTCTATACCCTACACTCTACACCATACACTCTATACCCTATACAATACACTCTATACCCTACAATCTATACCCTTCACTCTATACCTCACACTCTACACTCTATACCGTACACTCTATACCATACACTCTATACCCTACACTCTATATCCTACACTCTATACCCTACACTCTACACTCTATACCCTACACTCTATACCATACACTCTAAACCCTACACTCTATACCCTACACTCTATACCCTAAACTCTACACTCTATACCCTACACTCTACACTCTATACCCTACACTCTATACCCTACACTCTATACCCTACACTCTACACTTTATACCCTACTCTCTATACCCTACACTCTATACCCTACACTCTATACCCTACACGCTATACCCTACACTCTATACCCTACACTCTATACTCTACACTCTATACCCTACACTCTATATCCCAACACTCTATACCCTACACTCTATACCCTACACTCTACACTCTATACTCTACACTATACACTCTATACCCTACACTCTATACCATACAATCTACACTCTATACCCTATACTCTATACCCTACACTCTACACTCTATGCCCTACACACTATACCCTACTTTCTACACTCTATACCCTACACTCTACACTCTATACCCTACACTCTATACCCTACACTCTACACTCTATACCCTACACTCTATACCGTACACTTTATACCCTGCAATCTATACCATACACTCTATACCCTACACTCTATATCATACACTCTATACCCTACACTCTACACTCTATACCCCACACTCTACACTCTATACCCTACACTCTACACCCTACACTCTATACCATACACTCTATTCCATGCACTCTATACCCTACACTCTATACCCTACACTCTACACTCTAAAATCTATACCCTACTCTCTACACTCTATACCTTACACTCTATACCAAACACTCTATACCCTACACTATATACCATACACTCTATATCATACGCTCTATAACGTACACTCTATACCCTACACTCTATACCCTACACTCTACACTCTATATTCTACACTCTATACCCTACACTCTAAACTCTATACCATTCAATCTATACCCTACACACTATACTATACACTCTACACCCTACACTCTATACCATACACTCTATGCCCTACACTCTACACTCTATAACCTACACTCTGTACCCTACACTCTACACCCTACACTCTATACCATACACTCTATACCCTACACTCTATACCCTACACTCTACACTTTATACCCTACACTCTATACCCTATACTCTATACCCTACACTCTATACCCTACACTCTACACTCTATACCCTACACTCTATACCCTACACTATATACTCTATACCCTACACTCTATACCCTACACGCTATACCCTACACTCTATACCCTACACTCTATACTCTACACTCTATACCCTACACTCTATATCCCAACACTCTATACCCTACACTCTATACCCTACACTCTACACTCTATACTCTACACTATACACTCTATACCCTACACTTTATACCATACAATCTACACTCTATACCCTACAATCTATACCCTACACTCTACACTCTATGTCCTACACACTATACCCTACTTTCTACACTCTATACCCTACACTCTACACTCTATACCCTACACTCTATACCCTACAATCTATACCATACACTCTATACCATACACTCTATACCCTACACTCTATACCCTACACTCTACACTCTATACCCTACACTCTATACCCTACACTTTATACCCTGCAATCTATACCATACACTCTATACCCTACACTCTATATCATACACTCTATACCCTACACTCTACACTCTATACCCCACACTCTACACTCTATACCCTACACTCTACACCCTACACTCTATACCATACACTCTATTCCATGCACTCTATACCCTACACTCTATACCCTACACTCTACACTCTAAAATCTATACCCTACTCTCTACACTCTATACCCTACACTATATACCATACACTCTATATCATACGCTCTATACCGTACACTCTATACCCTACACTCTATACCCTACACTCTATACCCTACACTCTACACTCTATATTCTACACTCTATACCATACACTCTAAACTCTATACCATACAATCTATACCCTACACTCTATACTATACACTCTACACCCTACACTCTATACCATACACTCTATGCCCTACACTCTACACTCTATAACCTACACTCTATACCCTACACTCTACACCCTACACTCTATACCATACACTCTATACCCTACACTCTATACCCTACACTCTATACCCTACGCTCTATACTCTACACTCTTTACCCTACACTCTTCACTCTATACCCTACACTCTATTCCATACACTCTATATCCTACACTCTATACCCTACACTCTAATCCCTACACTCTACACTCTATACCCTACACTCTATACCCCACACTCTATACCCTACACTCTATACCATACACTCTATACCCTACACTCTATACCCTACACTCTACACTCTAAACTCTATTCCATACACTCTATACCCTACACTCTATACCCTACACTCTATACCCTACACTCTACACTCTATACCCTACACTATATACCCTACACTCTATACCCTACACTCTATACCCTACACTCTACACTCTATATCCTACACTCTATACCCTACATTCTATACCCTACACTCTACACTCTATACCCTACACTATATACCCTACACTCTATACCCTACACTCTATACCCTACACTCTACACTCTATACCCTACACTCTATACCCTACACTCTACACTCTATATCCTACACTCTATACCCTACATTATATACCCTACACTCTATACCCTACACTCTACACTCTATACCCTACACTCTACACTCTATACCCTACACTCTATACCCTACACTCTACACTCTATACCCTACACTCTATACCCTACACTCTATACCCTACACTCTACACCCTACACTCTATACCCTACACTTTATACTCTACACTATATACCCTACACTCTATACCCTGCACTCTATATCATACGCTCTATACCCTACACTCTACACTCTATACCCTACACTCTACACCCTACACTCTATACCATACACTCTATTCCATGCACTCTATACCCTACACTCTACACTCTATACCCTACACTCTATACCCTACACTCTATACCCTACACTCTACACTCTACACCCTACACTCTATACCCTACACTTTATACTCTACACTATATACCCTACACTCTATACCCTGCACTCTATATCATACGCTCTATACCCTACACTCTACACTCTATACCCTACACTCTACACTATACACTCTATACCCTACACTCTACACCATACACTCTATACCCTATACAATACACTCTATACCCTACAATCTATACCCTACACTCTATACCCTACACTCTACACTCTAAACCGTACACTCTATACCATACACTCTATACCCTACACTCTCTACCATACACTCTATACCCTACACTCTATACCCTACACTCTATACCCTACACTCTACACTTTATACCCTACACTCTATACCCTACACTCTATACCCTACACTCTATACCCTACACTCAACACTCTATACCCTACACTCTATACCCTACACTATATACTCTATACCCTACACTCTATACCCTACACGCTATACCCTACACTCTATACCCTACACGCTATACCCTACACTCTATACCCTACACTCTATACTCTACACTCTATACCCTACACTCTATATCCCAACACTCTATACCCTACACTCTATACCCTACACTCTACACTCTATACTCTACACTATACACTCTATACCCTACACTCTATACCATACAATCTACACTCTATACCCTACACTCTATACCCTACACTCTACACTCTATGCCCTACACACTATACCCTACTTTCTACACTCTATACCCTACACTCTACACTCTATACCCTACACTCTATACCCTACACTATAATCCCTACACTCTACACTCTATACCCTACACTCTATACCCTACACTCTATACCCTACACTCTACACTCTATACCCTACACTCTATACCCTACACTTTATACCCTGCAATCTATACCATACACTCTATACCCTACACTCTATATCATACACTCTATACCCTACACTCTACACTCTATACCCCACACTCTACACTCTATACCCTACACTCTACACCCTACACTCTATACCATACACTCTATTCCATGCACTCTATACCCTACACTCTATACCCTACACTCTACACTCTAAAATCTATACCCTACTCTCTACACTCTATACCTTACACTATATACCAAACACTCTATACCCTACACTATATACCATACACTCTATATCATACGCTCTATACCATACACTCTATACCCTACACTCTATACCCTACACTCTATACCCTACACTCTACACTCTATATTCTACACTCTATACCCTACACTCTAAACTCTATACCATACAATCTATACCCTACACTCTATACTATACACTCTACACCCTACACTCTATACCATACACTCTATGCCCTACACTCTACACTCTATAACCTACACTCTATACCCTACACTCTACACCCTACACTCTATACCATACACTCTATACCCTACACTCTATACCCTACACTCTATACCCTACACCCTACGCTCTATACCCTACACTCTATACCCTACACTCTTCACTCTATACCCTACACTCTATTCCATACACTCTATATCCTACACTCTATACCCTACACTATAATCCCTACACTCTACACTCTATACCCTACACTCTATACCCCACACTCTATACCCTACACTCTATACCATACACTCTATACCCTACACTCTATACCATACACTCTATACCCTACACTCTACACTCTATTCCCTACACTCTATACCATACACTCTATACCCTACACTCTATACCCTACACTCTATACCCTACACTATACACTCTATACCCAACACTCTACACTCTATACCATACACTCTATACCCTAATCTCTATACCCTACACTCTACACTCTATACCCTACACTCTATACACTACACTCTATACCCTACACTCTACACTCTATACCCTACACTCTATACCATACACTCTATACCCTACACTCTATGCCATACACTCTATACCCTACACTCTACACTCTATACCCCACACTCTATACCTTACACTCTATACCCTACACTATACACTCTATACCCTACACTCTACACCATACACTCTATACCCTATACAATACACTCTATACCCTACAATCTATACCCTACACTCTATACCCTACACTCTACACTCTAAACCGTACACTCTATACCATACACTCTATACCCTACACTCTATATCCTACACTCTATACCCTACACTCTACACTCTATACCCTACACTCTATACCATACACTCTAAACCCTACACTCTATACCCTACACTCTATACCCTAAACTCTACACTCTATACCCTACACTCTACACTCTACACTCTATACCCTACACTCTATACCCTACACTCTATACCCTACACTCTACACTTTATACCCTACACTGTATACCCTACACTCTATACCCTACACTCTATAGCCCAACACTCTATACTGTACACTCTATACCCTACACTCTATACCCTACACTCTACACTCTATACCCTACACTCTATACCCTACACTCTAATCCCTACACTCTACACTCTATACCCTACACTCTATACCCTACACTCTATACCATACACTCTATACCCTACACTCTATACCCTACACTCTACACTCTATTCCCTACACTCTATACCATACACTCTATACCCTACACTCTATACCCTACACTCTATACCCTACACTCTATACCCTACACTATACACTCTATACCCTACACTCTACACTCTATACCATACACTCTATACCCTAATCTCTATACCCTACACTCTACACTCTATACCCTACACTCTATACACTACACTCTATACCCTACACTCTACACTCTATACCCTACACTCTATACCATACACTCTATACCCTACATTCTATACCATACACTCTATACCCTACACTCTACACTCTATACCCTACACTCTATACCTTACACTCTATACCCTACACTATACACTCTATACCCTACACTCTACACCATACACTCTATACCCTATACAATACACTCTATACCCTACAATCTATACCCTACACTCTATACCCTACACTCTACACTCTAAACCGTACACTCTATACCATACACTCTATACCCTACACTCTATATCCTATACTCTATACCCTACACTCTACACTCTATACCCTACACTCTATACCATACACTCTAAACCCTACACTCTATACCCTACACTCTATACCCTAAACTCTACACTCTATACCCTACACTCTACACTCTACACTCTATACCCTACACTCTATACCCTACACTCTATACCCTACACTCTACACTTTATACCCTACACTGTATACCCTACACTCTATACCCTACACTCTATAGCCCAACACTCTATACTGTACACTCTATACCCTACACTCTATACCCTACACTCTACACTCTATACCCTACACTCTATACCCTACACTCTAATCCCTACACTCTACACTCTATACCCTACACTCTATACCCTACACTCTATACCATACACTCTATACCCTACACTCTATACCCTACACTCTACACTCTACACTCTATACCCTACACTCTATACCCTACACTCTATACTCTATACCCTACAATATATACCCTACACTCTACACTCTATACCCTACACTCTATACCCTACACTCTATACCCTACACTCTACACCCTACACTCTATACCCTACACATTATACCATACACTCTATACCCTACACTCTACACTCTATACCCTGCACTCTATACCCTACACTTTATACCCTACACTCTACACTCTATACTCTACACTCTATACCCTACACTCTACACCCTACACTCTATACCCTACACTCTACACTCTATACCCTACACTCTATACCATACACTCTACACCCTACACTCTATACCATACACTCTATACCCTACACTCTACACTCTATACCCTACACTCTATACCCTACACTCTACACTCTATACCCTACACTCTGTACCCTACACTCTATACCCTACACTGTATACCCTACACTCTATACCCTACACTCTACACTCTATATCCTACACTCTACACTCTATACCCTACACTCTATAACATACACTCTAAACCCTACACTCTATACCCTACACTCTACACTTTATACCCTACACTCTATACCCTACACTCTATACCCTACACTCTATACCCTACACTCTATACCCTACACTATACACTCTATACCCTACACTCTATAACATACACTCTATACCCTACACTCTATACCCTACACTCTATACCCTACACTCTATACCCTACACTCTACACTCTATACCCTACACTCTATAACATACACTCTATACCCTACACTCTATACCTTACACTCTATACCCTACACTCTCCACTCTACACCCTACACTCTACACTCTATACCCTACACTCTATACCCTACACTCTACACTTTATAACCTACACTCTATACCCTACACTCTATACCCTACACTCTATACCCTACACTCTACACTCTATACCCTACACTCTATACCCTACACTATATACTCTATACCCTACACTCTATACCCCACACTCTATACCCTACAATCTATACCCTACACTCTATACCCTACACTCTATACCCTACACTCTATATCCCAACACTCTATACCCTCACTCTATACCCTACACTCTACACTATATACCCTACACTATACACTCTATACCCTACACTCTATACCATACAATCTACACTCTATACCCTACACTCTATACCCTACACTCTACACTCTATACCCTACACACTATACCCTACTTTCTACACTCTATACCCTACACTCTACACTCTATACCATACACTCTATACCCTACACTCTATACCCTACACTCTATACCCTACACACTATACCCTACTTTCTACACTCTATACCCTACACTCTATACCCTACACTCTATACCTACACTCTATAACATACAATCTATACCCTACACTCTATACCTTACACTCTATACCCTACACTCTCCACTCTACACCCTACACTCTACACTATATACCCTACACTCTATACCCTACACTCTACACTCTATACCCTACACTCTACACTCTATACCCTACACTATATACTCTATACCCTACACTCTATACCCTACACTCTTTACCCTACAATCTATACCCTACACTCTATACCCGACACTCTATACCCTACACTCTATATCCCAACACTCTATACCCTACACTCTATTCCCTACACCCTACACTCTATACCCTACACTATACACTCTATACCCTACACTCTATACCATACAATCTACACTCTATACCCTACACTCTATACCCTACACTCTACACTCTATACCCTACACACTATACCCTACTTTCTACACTCTATACCCTACACTTTACACTCTATACCATACACTCTATACCCTACACTCTATACCCTACACTCTATACCCTACACTATATACCCTACACTCTATACCCTACACTCTACACTCTATACCCTACACTCTATAACATACACTCTAAACCCTACACTCTATACCCTACACTCTACACTTTATACCCTACACTCTATACCCTACACTCTATACCCTACACTCTATACCCTACACTCTACACTCTATACCCTACACTCTATAACATACACTCTATACCCTACACTCTATACCTTACACTCTATACCCTACACTCTACACTCTACACCCTACACTCTACACTCTATACCCTACACTCTATACCCTACACTCTATACCCTACACTCTATACCCTACACTCTACACTTTATACCCTACACTCTATAACCTACACTCTATACCCTACACTCTATACCCTACACTCTATACACTACACTCTATACACTACACTCTACACTCTATACCCTACACTCTATACCATACACTCTATACCCTACACTCTATACCATACACTCTATACCCTACACTCTACACTCTATACCCTACACTCTATACCTTACACTCTATACCCTACACTATACACTCTTTACCCTACACCATACACTCTATACCCTATACAATACACTCTATACCCTACAATCTATACCCTACACTCTATACCCCACACTCTACACTCTATACCCTACACTCTATACCCTACACTTTATACCCTGCAATCTATACCATACACTCTATACCCTACACTCTATATCATACACTCTATACCCTACACTCTACACTCTATACCCCACACTCTACACTCTATACCCTACACTCTACACCCTGCACTCTATACCATACACTCTATTCCATGCACTCTATACCCTACACTCTATACCCTACACTCTACACTCTAAAATCTATACCCTACTCTCTACACTCTATACCTTACACTCTATACCAAACACTCTATACCCTACACTATATACCATACACTCTATATCATACGCTCTATACCGTACACTCTATACCCTACACTCTATACCCTACACTCTACACTCTATATTCTACACTCTATACCCTACACTCTAAACTCTATACCATACAATCTACACCCTACACTCTATACCATACACTCTATGCCCTACACTCTACACTCTATAACCTACACTCTATACCCTACACTCTACACCCTACACTCTATACCATACACTCTATACCCTACACTCTATACCCTACACTCTATACCCTACACTCTACACTTTATACCCTACACTCTATACCCTACACTCTATACCCTACACTCTATACCCTACACTCAACACTCTATACCCTACACTCTATACCCTACACTATAAACTCTATACCCTACACTCTATACCCTACACGCTATACCCTACACTCTATACCCTACACTCTATACTCTACACTCTATACCCTACACTCTATATCCCAACACTCTATACCCTACACTCTATACCCTACACTCTACACTCTATACTCTACATTATACACTCTATACCCTACACTCTATACCATACAATCTACACTCTATACCCTACACTCTATACCCTACACTCTACACTCTATGCCCTACACACTATACCCTACTTTCTACACTCTATACCCTACACTCTACACTCTATACCCTACACTCTATACCCTACACTATAATCCCTACACTCTACACTCTATACCCTACACTCTATACCCTACACTCTATACCCTACACTCTACACTCTATACCCTACACTCTATACCCTACACTTTATACCCTGCAATCTATACCATACACTCTATACCCTACACTCTATATCATACACTCTATACCCTACACTCTACACTCTATACCCCACACTCTACACTCTATACCCTACACTCTACACCCTACACTCTATACCATACACTCTATTCCATGCACTCTATACCCTACACTCTATACCCTACACTCTACACTCTAAAATCTATACCCTACTCTCTACACTCTATACCTTACACTCTATACCCTACACTCTATACCCTACACTCTACACTCTATACCCTACACTCTATACCCTACACTTTATACCCTGCAATCTATACCAAACACTCTATACCCTACACTATATACCATACACTCTATATCATACGCTCTATACCATACACTCTATACCCTACACTCTATACCCTACACTCTACACTCTATATTCTACACTCTATACCCTACACTCTAAACTCTATACCATACAATCTATACCCTACACTCTATACTATACACTCTACACCCTACACTCTATACCCTACACTCTATGCCCTACACTCTACACTCTATAACCTACACTCTATACCATACACTCTATACCCTACACTCTATACCCTACACTCTATACCCTACACCCTACGCTCTATACCCTACACTCTATACCCTACACTCTTCACTCTATACCCTACACTCTATTCCATACACTCTATATCCTACACTCTATACCCTACACTATAATCCCTACACTCTACACTCTATACCCTACACTCTATACCCCACACTCTATACCCTACACTCTATACCATACACTCTATACCCTACACTCTATACCCTACACTCTACACTCTAAACTCTATTCCATACACTCTATACCCTACACTCTATACCCTACACTCTACACTCTATACCCTACACTATATACCCTACACTCTATACCCTACACTCTATACCCTACACTCTACACTCTATACCCTACACTCTATACCCTACACTCTATACCCTACACTCTATACCCTACACTCTACACTCTATACCCTACACTCTACACTCTATACCCTACACTCTATACCCTACACTCTACACTCTATACCCTACACTCTATACCCTACACTCTATACCCTACACTCTACACTCTACACCCTACACTCTATACCCTACATTCTATACCCTACACTCTATACTCTACACTATATACCCTACACTCTATACCCTGCACTCTATACTCTATACCCTACACTCTATACCCAACACTCTATAACCTACACCCTATACCCTACACTCTATACCCTTCCCAGTATACCCTACACTCTATACCCTACACTCTACACTCTATACCCTACACTCTATACCATACACTCTATACCCTACACTCTATACCCTACAATATACACTCTATACCCTGCACTCTACACTGTATACCATACACTCTATACCCTACACTCTATACCCTACACTCTATACCCTACACTCTATACTCTACACTATATACCCTACACTCTATACCCTACACTCTATACCCTACACTCTATAACCTACACCCTATACCCTACACTCTATACCCTACACTCTACACCCTACACTCTATACCATACACTCTATACTCTACACTCTACACTCTATACCCTACACTCTATACCCTACACTCTATACCCTACACCCTACGTTCTATACCCTACACTCTATACCCTACACTCTACACTCTATACTCTACACTCTACACTTTACACTCTATACCCTACACTCTATACCCTACACTCTATACTCTATATTCTACACTCTATACCCTACACTCTACACTCTATACCCTACACTCTATACCCTACACTCTAATCCCTACACTCTACACTCTATACCCTACACTCTATACCCTACAGTCTATGCCCTACACTCTACACTCTATAAACTACACTCTATACCCTACACTCTATACCCTACACTCCACCCTCTACACTCTATACCCTACACTCTATACCATACACTCTATACCCTACACTCTACACTCTATTCCCTACACTCTATACCATACATTCTATACCCTACACTCTATACCCTACACTCTATACCCTACACTCTATACTCTACACTCTATACCCTACACTCTATACCCTACACACTATACCATACACTCTATACCCTACACTCTACACTCTATTCCCTACACTCTATACCATACACTCTATACCCTACACTCTATACCCTACACTATACACTCTATACCCTACACTCTACACTCTATACCATACAGTCTATACCCTAAACTCTATACCCTACACTCTACACTCTATACCCTACACTCTATACCCTACACTCTATACCCTACACTCTATACCCTACACTATGCACTCTATACCCTACACTCTACACTCTATACCATACACTCTATACCCTAAACTCTATACCCTACACTCTACACTCTATACCCTACACTCTACACCCTACACTCTATACCCTACACTTTATACCCTACACTCTACACTCTATAACCTACACTCTATACCCTACACTCTACACCCTACACTCTATACCCTACACTCTATACCCTACACTCTACACTCTATACCCTACACTCTATACCCTACACTCTACCCTCTACACTCTATACCCTGCACTCTATACCATACACTCTATACCCTACACTCTACACTCTATTCCCTAAACTCTATACCATACACTCTATACCCTACACTCTATACCCTACACTCTATACCCTACACTATATACCCTACACTCTATACTCTACACTCTATACCCTACACTCTATACCATACACTCTATACCCTACACTCTACACTCTATTCCCTACACTCTATACCATACACTCTATACCCTACACTCTATACCCTACACTCTATACCCTACACTATACACTCTATACCCTACACTCTACACTCTATACCATACACTCTATACCCTAAACTCTATACCCTACACTCTACACTCTATACCCTACACTCTATACACTACACTCTATACCCTACACTCTACACAATATACCCTACACTCTATACCATACACTCTATACCCTACACTCTATACCATACACTCTATACCCTACACTCTACACTCTATACCCTACACTCTATACCTTACACTCTATACCCTACACTATACACTCTATACCCTACACTCTACACCATACACTCTATACCCTATACAATACACTCTATACCCTACAATCTATACCCTACACTCTATACCCTACACTCTACACTCTATACCGTACACCCTATACCATACACTCTATACCCTACACTCTATATCCTACACTCTATACCCTACACTCTACACTCTATACCATACACTCTAAACCCTACACTCTATACCCTACACTCTATACCCTAAACTCTACACTCTATACCCTACACTCTACACTCGACACTCTATACCCTACACTCTATACCCTACACTCTATACCCTACACTCTACACTTTATACCCTACTCTCTATACCCTACACTCTATACCCTACACTCTATACCCTACACGCTATACCCTACACTCTATACCCTACACTCTATACTCTACACTCTATACCCTACACTCTATATCCCAACACTCTATACCCTACACTCTATACCCTACAATCTACACTCTATACTCTACACTATACACTCTATACCCTACACTCTATACCATACAATCTACACTCTATACCCTACACTCTATACCCTACACTCTACACTCTATGCCCTACAC